>NW_010973285.1:3681070-3719584 GCF_000737465.1 Haliaeetus leucocephalus
CTCCCCTGCCACAACTTGAGGCCATTTCCTCTCGTCCTATCTCCAGCCACCTGACAGAAGAGACCAGCACCCACCTCACTGCAACCTCTTTTCAGGTAGTTGTAGAGAGCAATTAGGTCTCCCCTCAGCTTCCTTTTCTCCAGGCTAAACAATCCCAGTTCCCTCAGCTGCTTCTCATAAGACTTGTGCTCCAGGCCCCTCACCAACTTGGTTGCCCTTCTCTGGACACGCTCCAGCACCTCAATGTCTTTCCTGTAGTGAGGGGCCCAAAACTGAACACAGGACTCGAGGTGCGGCCTCACCAGTGCCCAGTACAGGGGGACGATCACCTCCCCGCTCCTGCTGGCCACACTATTTCTGATACAGGCCAGGATGCTGTTGGCCTTCTTGGCCACCTGGGCACACTGCTGGCTCATACTCAGCCGGCTGTCAACCAGCAACCCCAGGTCTTTTTCCACCAGGCAGCTTTCCAGCCACTCTTCCCCAAGCCTGTAGCGCTGCATGGGGTTGTTGTGACCCAAGTGCAGGACCTGGCACTTGGCCTTTTGAACCTCATACAACTGGCCTCGGACCATCGATCTTCAGCCTGTACAGATCCCTCTGTAGAGCCTTTCTGCCCTCAAGCAGATCAACCCTCCCTCCCAACTTGGTGTTGTCTGCAAACTTACTGAGGGTGCACTCGATCCCCTCATCCAGATCGTTGATAAAGATATTAAACAGAATTGGCCCCAAAACTGAGCCCTGGGGAATACCCGTTGTGACCGGTCGCCAACTGGATTTAACTCCATTCACCACAACCCTCTGGGCTCGTCCATCCAGCCAGTTTTTCGCCCAGCGAAGAGTACACTTGTCTAAGCCATGAGCCGCCGGCCTCTCAAGCAGTATGCCATGAGAGACAGTGTCAAAGGCCTTGCTGAAGTCCAGGTAGACAACATCCACAGCCTTCCCCTCATCCACTAGGCGGGTCACCTGGTCGTAGAAGGAGATCAGGTTGGTCAAGCAGGACCGGCCTTTCATGGACCCATCCTGCCTGGGCCTCATCCCCGGTTGTCCTGCACATGCCAAGTGTGCGCACTCAAGATGAACTGCTCCATAATCTTCGCCGGTACCGAGGTCAGGCTGACAGGCCTGTAGTTCCCTGGATACTCCCTCCAACCCTTCTTGTAAATGAGCATCACACTGGCAAGCCTCCAGTCATTTGGGACCTCCCCTGTTGACCAGGTTTACTGATAAATGGTGGAAAGTGGCTTGGCAAACTCTTCTGCCAGCTCCCTCAGTACTCTTGGATGCATCCTATCTGGTCCCATAGAACTGTGAGTGTCCAGATGGCATAGTACGTCACTATTTCCTCCTGGATTATGGGGGGTATGTTCTGCTCTCCGTCCTTGCCTTACAGCTCAGGAGGCAGAGTACCCTGACGATGACTGGTCTCAGTATTAAAGACTGAGGCAAAGAAGGCATTAAGCACCTCAGCCTTTTCCTCATCTCTGGTGGCAATGTTTCACTCTGTATCCAATAAAGGATAGATATTCTCCTTGGCTCTCCTTCTATTGTTAACATATTTGTAAAAACAGTTTTTGTTGCCTCTTACGATTGTGGCCAGATTAAGTTCTGTCTGAGCTTTTGCCATTCTAATTTCCTCTCTGCATGACCTAACAAGATCCTTGTACTCTTCCTGAGTTGCCTGCCCTTTCTTCCAAAGATGGTAAACTCTCCTTTTTTTCCTTGAGTTCTAGCAAAAGCTCCCTGTTCAGCCAGGCCTGTCATCTTCCTCAGCAGTTCATCTTGTGGCGTATGGGAATAGCCTGGTCCTGAGCCATTAAGATTTCCTTCTTGAAGAATGTCCAGCCTTCCTGGATCCCTTTGCCCTTCAGGACTGTCTCCCAAGGGACTCTCTCAACCAGTGTCCTGAAAAGGCCAAAGTTTTCCCTCCAGAAGTCCATAGTGGTGGTTTTGCTGACCACCTTCCTTGCCTCACCAAAAATTGAGAATTCTATCTTTTCATGGTTGCTAAGTCCGAGACGGCCTCTGACCATCACAACTCCCACCAGTCCTTCCACTTGTAAACAGTAGGTCTAGCAAGGCTCCTCCCCTAGTAGGGTCACCTACCAGCTGTGTCAGGAAGTTATCTTTCACACACTCCAGGAACTTCCTAGACTGCTTACTCTCTGACGTGTTGTATTTCCAGCAGACATCTGGAAGGTTGAAGTCCCCCAGGGGAACAAGGGTACACGATTGTGAGACTACTGCCAGCCACTTGTAGAATGTTTCATCCATCTCTTCAACCTGGTTAGGTGGTCTGTAACAGACTCCTAGCATATCTGCCTTGTTGGCCTTCCCTCTCATCCTTACCCATAAGCACTTAACCTTGTCCTCACAATTGCGCAGCTCTGTACAATTGAAACACTCTCTAACATAGAGACCCACCCCACCACCTCTCCTTCCTTGCCTATCCCTTCTGAAGAGCTTATAGCCGTCCATTGCAGCACTCCAGTCATGGCAGTCATCCAACCATGTGTCTGTGATTGTGACTGAGTCATATCAATCCTGCTGCACAATGGCTTCCAGCTCCTCCTGTTTATTATCCATGCTGTGTGCGTTGGCATAGATGCACTTGATCTGGGCTATCAATTCCATGCCCAACATTGGCATGCTGCCCCCATGGTGTGCCTAGGTTTATCCCTGTCCCCCTTCAAACCTAGTTTAAAGCCCTCTCTGAGCCCCACCATCTCATGAGCCCCACCATCTCATGAGCGAGGATTCTTTCCCTACTTTGAGATAGATGGACTACATCTGTCTCCAGCAAGCCCAGTGCTGTGTAAACCTCCTCATGATCAAAATGCCCCAAATTTCCACCAATGGCACCAGCCTCTGAGCCACGTATTGATCAGGTGTTTTCCTGTTCCTTTTAGTATATTTCCCTGCCACCGAAGGGATTGAGGAAAACACTACCTGTGCTGCCCATCTTTCCACTAATTGCCCCAGTGCCCTGAAGACCCTTTTGATTGCCTTCAGATTTCTCCCTGCAATCTCTTCACTGCCAATCTGCACAACTAATAGCCGGTAATAATCAGAGGGCTGAACCGGACCAGGGAGTTTCCTACTAATGTCTTTTACCTGGGCTCCAGGGAGGCAGCAGACTTCCCCGTGGGATGGGTTAGGTCTGCATATTGGGCCCTCTGTCCCCCTCAGAAGGGAATTTTATTTACTTACATGATTTCTTAGTTGTATTTGAGAGAGAAGGGGAAAAATTTCTCTATTAAGAGCAAGGAAGGTAGTGTTTCTCTGGCAAACAGAGCTTAAACGATTAGACCCTGAACAGCTTTTAATTCCAGTATTGTGTGCATAGAGGGGTCAACTTACACATCAGCTCTTCTTTTAAATGAATCTTAGAGCTTTCATAATTCATTACTGTCGAGGAAGCCTGCCAAGTCTGAGGGTTAAAACTTCCTTTATATGCTAGTTTTCTAGTGGCTATGCAGCTAGTTAAAGTTGAGTTGACTTTTAAGAGGTTTGGAAATGAAATAACTTAGTTTTAAAAAATGTCACTGTGCTGAAACTTTCCTTGGGCTTTTAAGTTCTCTTTTTTTTGTACATTCTGGAAGTGTTTCAGGATCTAAGGGAACTGTTATAACCAATTAATGCTATTATTTTGTTTTGAAGGCTGTGAGGCAATTCAGTAGTTCAAATTGAAAGTCATCAGGTCATCAGTATATTGGTCTTGCAAAGGTAATAATTTTACTGCTTTCTACTATATGTGACTGGCCTTTGTACATGCCTGCTTTTTTAGTATTATTGGAGGTATAGGGATACAAGTGCGGGAAGATAATATTCAGAAAGAGACAAAATTAAAGTTCAGAAAAGGTGGGATTCTTTTGTTCTCAAAGAGATGATTAATTTTTCCATTGGGCTGTGGTTTTGTCCGTCCCCTGTTCCTCCCCACCCCCCTTAATGTCCTTTCTTATGTTGCAATTCTTGCTTTTCATTTGTTCTTGTATTTTAATTCTTTTCTTATGCGTATTGGGCCACTTCCAAGGGATCTGGACATTTGACAACAAAATTATACTGATATCCTATATTATTACTATGAGTATAGGTTGTCTATTTCAGATGTCTAGGGAAATCTAAGGTTTTTTTCTGTCTATATATGGAAATTGATAATAAACACTTGGGTTTACACAAGTTTATGTAGTGTAAATTTGTGTAGTAATTGTTTGTGATTTGTTTATTTGGGTTTTTTTGCATATATACAGAACACCTTTATTATGGACCTGAGCTTTAATTGGTTTTATAGGGTAGTCCTAATTATATCAAGCTGAATATCCCCATTTCAAAGCTATTTTAGAATATTCCAACCTAGCCATCCTTAAAATTACAAATTCTTCTTTTCAATAGGAAGATCTATTTTTGTAACCTTAGAGAAAGGGTAAGGGGATAAAGACATTATATAAGATGGACATTCAAGAGCTCTTCATTAAAATGGGAGCCTCTTTTAGAACAAATAGAGAAAAAACACCTCTCAAAAAGAGAAGGATGATGATGAACTTACAACTGCACTTGTTCTAATGATTGCCTGTCTTAGAATTTGAAGTTGTACAGGTTTAAAAACATAACATTTGGAGTATAAGATGACCCAGTTTTCTCAGCCTCTTCATAGTATGTTCACTGGGCTGCTAAAATGAAAATTCTTGGGTTACACAAAATAGTTTTGTAAATAAACAGAATTTTGGTTAAGGGCACAGAGTTCTGCTGTTAAATGCCTGTTTGTTTCAAATCTACTTTTCTTCACACCAATTAATGCCATTTTGGATAGGTATGTTGCCAACAGAGTTGGTAAATAAACCAATTAAAAAAGACCAAAATAGATGAGCAACCCCTTTAGTCTTGGTTTGATTTTACCCTAGCTCTTTCTCCTAAGTTGTGAAGAATACTGCAGCATTCATGTTAATGTAAGCTAATCTTATTCCACATGCTGTAGTTCTTATTTGGTTTCAACTGCACTGGCTGTCAATTTCTTCAGGAATTAATATGTAAATATTGTTGATGCATTAGATTTGTCAGTGTCTTTGACCCATGGTGAATGTTGAGTATCAGCATATTAGTACATCATGCTCATTTGATTCATGTCTTCTAAATGTTCCCTGGGTTCATCTTCCCAGTAAACCCCTTGAATATATATCATCACATTTCTCTTTGCTAGAAGAACAGACAGTAAAAGGATACTTTGTTTCTAAAACCTTATTCAGTGTAATGTTTCTTTTAATTATGTTTTTATGTGGAGTGCCTGGGGATATATGTGTTACAGACACTATGAAATAGAGATTGGGTTAGAGTAGCAGGAAAGTGACAGAAGTTTCATACTGCAGCTCTCTGTCAGTACAGTCAAATCAGTGCAGTAAGTGGCTGGGACAGTTCAGTTTTGTTACTATCTGTTTTAACTGTATTAGCATGTATGTGAGAAATATGACAACGTTCCTTTCTTTCTTAGAGGATATCAGACAGCAGAGTTATGTCAATTACTCCATTGTAATTTCTCACTTGGTGTCTAATACAAATCATTGATCTAATATAAAATAGTGCAATCAAGTCTCCCCTTCTGCAGTTTGAACTTGTCATTAGGGACAGGATGAGAAGTAATGAACTCAAATTGTAAAGAAGACTTTGGTTAGACATTGGAAAGAACCTTCTAACTCTTCAGAATTAATTATTTAAGGAAATTGTGACTATTCTAAAGAAATAGGCAAGACATGCATGCTGCTAGCTATGATGTAGAAATATTTTCGTTCAGGATGATGGGTAGGATGATCTCCTGAAATCCTTTTTTTAGTATGTGATTTAGGAATATTTTCAGGACAAGCTACTAAGGATTGCCCAAAGAGTATCCTTTAAAGATTTCATTTTGAATTATTGCACTGTTACAGAATCTAAGAGATGCAACTGGAAATCCGAATTAATAAATCATCTTTGTAAGGCAGTAAGTCAATGTCACATTGTCCTGCTTATTCTCTGGATAGCTTTTCCTCTCTAAACTTACTCAAGGGGACACAGATTTCTAAGGCCATCAAGATTTTCTTCCAAGAGCAACAGCAGCTAGAGCCATTATTCCACACAGTACTATAATACCTAGTCAGCAAACATAAGTCAACTGCCAGGTAACTAGAGAATTCTGATTTCAGAGTTTGGCAATGGGAGAGAGGTGTTCAGTCATCTGTTCTATCATGAACATTGTAATTTGCTCTTTGATAAGTTTGAAATAATTTATGATTTTTTTTTTTTGTATTGGTAATAACCCTCTTGCCAAAAGAATGTTTTCACACAGTGAATTTCTTACTATTTGTACAAATTCTCTCAGTGGCTCACTTTAGTAGCCTTTTTTCTAGTAATCTACAGGAGCTGGTTATTTAAAAGCTCTTCAAGAATTCCTGTGTTTGGTTCTAGTTTTGAAACTGTACCTGTGTAATGAATCATGGATGGCCACTGGTAAACCTCCTGGCATCCAGCCCTTGGTTGTTTGTGCATCTGCAGATATAGACATTTTTAAATGTAGGAAGAATCACATCTTCAGTGTCTGTTATGCATAGTTCACTGCAATATGTGTTTTGATCTTTTTTCACAATGTAGAATTAATGAGAAAGATATACTTCCTCAATAAGGAGATAGATGAAGGCCAAAACCTGAGACTTCTCCCTTCAACCTTAAGGACCATCAGATCAAAACCTCCTAGTTGTTGTTCTAGTTCCTGGTAGTCACACCATGTACAAAGGACACTGCTGAAAGAGATAAAAATCTAGATATTGTGCCACATTTTAGCAAGACAAGAAATTTTTCGTCTAATACCACTTGCCATGAAATACTGTTTCAAAATCAACCTTATTTAACCAGAAGGAGGGGAAAAAAAAAAAATCAGCACAACAATGCAATGCTATTACTCCAGCCACTCTACTAGAAGTTAGAACCAATGCTATTCTGCCTACTAAGAGAACAACTTATTTTATTTTTTAAACAAACACAAAAATATCATCAGAAATGTAAAATTTGTCTCCACTTTAATACAACCTGGGAGTGGTACAAATGCCACTAATTTTGCAGGTGAATGGAAATGAATTTCTGTTTTATTTTATCTCCTTTAACTCACTTTCTGCAGAACCAAAGGAAATTTTGCTGCTTCAGTACTGTAGATTTTGTAAGCTACGTAGCATTATTTCTGTCAAGAATTGCAAAAGACTCAAACTCCTCCTTATGCATTTCACAAAATTCATGTTTTGGAACAGTTTTATCTTTATGTGAGCTTCCCTTGCACATGCTGACTAGTGACTCTCATACATTCTGTCCCTATCTGGCTTCTCACAGAGGCAGGGATCTTTCAGCAATGACTCATAATCATTTTTGTCTTCTGTGGTTCTTACTTTCTCAGTGCAAAGAGAGATATTTTTGGCATTTTTTGCCTACTGATCTAAAAATGCTGGGCTTTTGTTTCCTGCTAATTTGTGCATAGCATATGATATCTGAATTAGACCTGCCACAAAATGCTGTAGAATGTAATTCATAAAATGCATGAGACATTCTCAGATGTTTTTATTTGCTGAAGATTCTCTTCTACTGGCTAAAAATCTTTTTTTATGGTAGTGATTATGATAGTTATATCATAGGAAAGGCTTCTTCTCACTCTGAAATCAGCGCTTCCTTTTTTAAACCTGGACATGGGACAGAGGCATAACAAGTCCCATTTTTGCTCAGTCTTCCTCTGTTTCCCCATAATATATTCTATTTACATATAATATATGTAATTATAGACCCCAACAGCATCACACATTAGCACTTCCTCTCCAAACTGCTGTTCAGAAGTGGCTGTATTATGTGGTGGGAATAAGATCTGGTTTGGAGCACAGGCACATCATAACACAACCAGCTGCCCTAAGGGAAAGATGAATGATGATTTGCATTGCAGTATAAGTAAGAGCACTGCTATGCACTAAAGTGGAGGCATTTACATGTACCTGTTTTTTGGACTTCACTGCTCATCATTAGGAAGCTAGTCTTATGTTTCAGGAAAATTTATATGAATTTCCCCTCTTCTCTTTCTTTGCACTTATATTTGATTTTGGAAGGGACGGATGCTTCTGGAAGAATAACCTTTGAAACATGAGCCTGTAATAGAAGGGTAAGGATGGTGAGGTAGAGCCATATGTTTGGTAGGAAAGCTGAGTGATCAATTATTTTTATATGTTATATTAGCTTATATACAAGGCATTCCCATATATAGTAAATACTTATTTACATAAGTCACTGTTCTGTGTATACTCAGTGAGTGATATCTCAGTGACCGTAGAGGATTTCTGCCTAAACTGATTTATAACTGAATACTACAAGGTCTGGAAACTTGTACCTAATATTCCAAAAACCTGTCTGAACTCTGAATATTGGAGTCACTACTGAAGACTGTAAGGCATTAGATCAGTGTTGAAGGAAGATATATTGATAATATAAATATTTTTATAAGCCAACTGACGTCTTACTAGTCTGAGGCAAAATAACAGAAAAGCTGCTACAGTGTTTGGATGACAAAGGATTAGAATACAACTATCTCCATAATTTTAATCTAATGAAAATAAATCTTGTCAAGCATGATTTCTTTTTTTGAGAAAGCTGTAAGTTAAATTAAATTAAATTAAATTAAATAATGGCATAGTTGTAATAACTGAGCTTTTATAAAGGGTTATTTCCTTATTGCATAGAATCCTGTTGAAAAAGTTTTATTCTTTTATCTTGATAGATCAATGAACTGAACGGTGGATCTCAAAAAATTTTGGGGGATTCATCATTGGAAGGATTGTGTTTCTTTTCAACATTTCTATCAGTGATCTGGAAGTAGGTTATAAACATCTGACATTATGAGATTATTTAAAGTGTGTGGAAGAGTGAATAATGAAAATAGTCACCTGCATCACTTGGTAAAGTAGGTCCTTTCAAACAAAGTGTGGTTTCATACACCCAGTCACAATGTCATGAAGCCAGAGATGGGGAGTAGGATTGATATATGCACAATGCAGTCTCTAATTGGGAAACTTGGGGAAATCCATGGACAAGTATCTTTATATGAATTCCTGGGATGGTACTGTGGCAGCAAATGCAAACCAAATTTTTGGTTATTTAAGTAAAAAAAGAAGGGCAATGAGTATTTGCCTCGGTATGCATTATCGATGAGACTGATGCTGGAATACTGCAGTTCTGTCCTCCACAGATGTAAAAATTTGAAGCTTCACAAAAATGATTTCTGAGTTGAATGACAACTTAAGTGTAAAGACCTTAAATGTAGTGTCTTATGATACAGAGAATCAGATGACGTGACCCAGTCCTGTCTGAACTTAGCTCTCTGAATATGAATCATAAGCTGTGACTTCTTTCTTAGTGAGATATAGTCTACATATGAAGTATTTTCTCCTGTTACTCTCACACTTACTACATTTGATTGTACAGAGCATCCTGTTCTTTTGTTGTGAAAGAAGGTATGTAAGAACGCTGAAACTATCTGCCCGCCTCTTCCCATGAAAGCTGGTGGAGATTTTAGTATAGATAGAGGTCTTACTTTCAGGTATGGGGTTTTTTTGGACCTGTGTATAAGTCAGAGGACAGAGACAAAATCATGCCAGAACAGTGCTGATTTTTGAAATCTTTTTTTTAGTTGTGACTGACAAAAGATTATAGATATTTTTTCCAGTTGGCATTGTAGGTTATTATCCAAAAAGCTGCAGTAACATTTGTGACTTTTGAGCTTTGCCAGCTTAAATTTAAACACTGACTCTGAGCAAAAGAGAGTTCTTTTTTTCATATTTTGATTTTCAAATGCAGTTCCAATTTTGTTCCACTTCACTCCAGTGGTACAGATTCTAATATTTAAATACGGTCCTCTGGCTGCTGGCCTGTTGAGTCACCTTTACATCAGGACAGGATATTATCCTGGCCTGTAAAGTACAATCTGCAGTCTGTTGTCAGTCATTTATATCAATGAATGTCGTAATTCTAATTCAGGTTCTTTAGTCTGAAGTCAGCCATGCTACTTAATCTTTTAGTACAGCTACACAATGAAACCTTCTCAGCCTAATGGATTCAGGCATATCTTTCCTTGGCTGATACCCAGAAATTGATTATTAGTTTCTTTCTTCTTTTCCTCTCCCTTTAACTGAGAGAAGTGCCTTAGAGCAAAAAACCTCTTTTCCATCCTCTGGGAAGGCTGCCTTTATCCATACAAGACCAGCTCCTCCAGCCGTAGGAACCGTACTAGGAAAAATAAGAGGGAGCCATCTTTTCTTCACTACTGAAAAGCATCCTTTCCTTGTATAGCCCACAATGCCTGGGAAAATCATACCTATTTTTGTCATTCTCCAGTGGTGTTCTTCAGTTAGGAACCATTTACAGGATGAAAGGAATGGAATGTATTTCAAAAGAAAGCCAAACTGCTCTTCCTAACAATTAATTTGAGCTAAAGTAACTCTGCTCAAAATTAGAGCAGAGTTTAAAATTTAGATTTCTTGGTACATCAAAGCAACACTGATTTTAAAAGACAGAGGTATGCAGAGTTTATTGCAGAAATTTTCACTGAACATTAAATTAGTGAAGCCAAGTGTGTGCTTCTTGCATCTCATGCATTGAAAAGCTGTGCCTTTGACCTTTGGTCTCCCTTCCACTCGCAGCTATTTCTCCTTCGTTACAGAGAGAGCACTTTCCTCTATTAGAATCACCCTCTCACCACTATCAAACTGACTGCTGTTTTTTTCCTGTCTTTCATATGCCTTCATAACTCCTCATGTTAATTCTTTCCATATATTTAGCCTATTTTATGCACCAGTGATTAGATATATAAATAAAACTTAAGTGCTTAAGGGGAACACATGGATCCCCAAACTCCAGTTCAGCTGCTTCTGAACTCATGAGTACCTGGTGGACTGGGCCACCAAAGTTTTCCTTAGAAAACTGCCAAAGTGCTTGAGTAGCTGTTAACGAGCATACACAAAAAGATGTCAAGGCTTGCCAGTGGGAAGCAGTTGGTTTTTGGCTCCTACACAAGCTTACTAAAGTTTCAAAGTAGGTATTTCTCTGTGTCTTAGACTACACTACTCTGGTTCAGCATAGTACCAGGAGGAGTGACGATACTTGTCCACAAGACTCATAATCTGGCTACTTATTGTGGATGTGTGGGGCTCAATTTCAATTATCTTCTGTCTCTAAAGAGAGTGAAGTTTATGTCTTCTACCTCTCAGATTAGTCTCTGCATGTATGATTAGTAGGATGTTTGAGGGTAAATTTGTCTAGATCCTTCTTGCTGCTTTTCATGAAATAAAGGAACATTTAACTATATAAGAAATGAGGCCTCTTTCACCCTACTCACCTCTCAGTGCCAGAAGCACTTAATTACAAAATCATTGTCTCACCGACTGAAGCCACTTCGGAATCCTAAGAGATGCCACGCGTGTGTCCAAATTCAGTTATTCTTATGCTAAAACCGGTCTCCACAATTGCTCCTAAAACTTATACACAATTTTTATTTAATTATCCAAGAAAACGTAGCAGTAAGGAAGGAAATTTGACAGTTTAGTTAGCTTTCCTTCTGGTTTCGTGCCTCCTAGAAACAGCAAAGGTGCATTATGATAATGTAAAAAATCATATAATAATTTAGACCTAAAGGGATCTCTGGAGCTCATCCGATCCATCCTCCTGCTCAATGCTTGAATCAGGCTGTAACATAAATCCTATTTCCTGTGTTGCAGAAGATGACTCAGATTACTTCGGCATGAGTTTCAGCTGACAGTTATAGGGTAAAAAGTATAATTGGAGGTGGATCTGGATTCTTTAAAGAAAAAGTGATTATAAATTAGCTGTAGTGATTTTTCATGAACTAAATGAAATAGGAACAGTGTGGACTCTAATGTTGTGTGTCACAAACATGAAAACATAGCCAGTGAACTGTGGCTCCAGTGACTTGCTGGCTTTCCCACTTCAGAGTTAACAGTTCTTGCTTAAGTGTGACATATATTGAGTGTTTCTGTATTGGGTTTGTGTGGCGGGGTTTGGGTAACAGGGGAGGGGCTACAGGGGTGGTTCCTCTGTGAGAAGCTGCTAGAAGCTTTCCTGGCTCCAAGTTGGATGCACCTCTGGCCAAGGCTGAGCCCATCAGCGACGGTGGTAGCGTGAAGGGAAACCTGCAGCGGGGCGGGGGAGATTGGAATGTGAGAGAAACCCCTTTGCAGACAGTGGGGTCAGTGAAGAAGGAGGGGGAGGAGGTGTGCCAGAGGAGGGGATGCCCCTGTAGCCTGTGGTGAGATGGCAGGCTGCCCCCCTCCAGCCCATGGGGGGAGCGGGGGAGCAGATGCCCACCTGCAGCCCGGGGATGCCCCTGAAGATGACTGTGACTCCATGGGAAAGCCCATGCTGGAGCAGTCTGTGACTGAAGGACTGCAGCCCGTGGAAAGGACCCACGCTGGAGCAGCTCATGAGAAACTGCAGCCTGTGGGAAGGACCCATGCCAGAGAAGTTCATGGAGGACTGTATCCCATGGGAGGGACCCCATGCTGGAGCAGGGGAAGAGTGAGGAGTCCTTCCCCTGAGGAGGAAGGAGCAGCAGAGACAAGGTGTGATGAACTGACCACAACCACCATTCCCCGTCCCCCTGCACTGCTGGGGGGAGGAGGTAGAGAAAATTGGGAGTGGAGTTGAGCCCAGAAAGAAAGGCGGGGTGGGGAGAAGGTGTTTTCAAGATTTGTTTTTTTATTTCTCATTACCCTACTCTGGTTTGATTGGTAATAAATTAAATTGGTTTAGGGTTTTTTTTCCCAAGTTGAGTCTGTTTTGCCCTTGGCCATAATTGGTGAGTGATCCCTCTCCATCCTTGTCTTGACTTATGAGCTTTTCATTATGTTTTCTCCACCCCATCCCCCGGGCTAGAGGACCGAGCGAGTGGCCTCATGGTGCTTTGTTCAAGTAGTTTCTTCTAAATCATGAGAATCTCTCTCTTGATGACTGCAGACTCTAACACCACTGTCCTGAGATTGCTGATTTGTATCACTGCCACTTCTCCGTGCCTTAAGATGTCTGTAACTTGTTTCTTCCTTTGTTATGAAATCCAGAATGACCAAAGTGTACTTAGGCAAACAAATTAATGAAGGACTTTTGTAACTTAAATATGTATTCTTCCACAATAGCTTTGTGAAGGATACTATTTTATTTAAAAACTACTATTCTTATTTTAAGTGCATAGGGAAAAAAGCAATTTTTTGAAAACAAACAAACAAACAAACAAAAAACCAATTACTTGAATTGATTTGGGGCTGGGTGTATGTAGAAGTTTTCATATGAAGACAAGAGATACATTATTCACTAGAATGTTTTTAATAATTTATTATGCACATTTATTTACGCCTCTGTCTACAAAAGTCATGCTGGGTATAATTTGAAAAGTATCTTCTCCAAGATTGCTCTAAGGCAATCAAGTTTCTGTTGTATTAATGTAATTTAGAGTCTACCTGTTTTGAAATACTAATTTTTTTTTAACTTTTTTTTTTTTTTTTGGAAAGCTAACATTGATCAGTGACATCTTAATGAACATTTGTTGCATTTCATGCTTGGATTACCATCTAACAATCACGTATTCAGATTAATCTGAATTGAGTATATTTCCTGTTGTGCCGTGTATTCTTTCTAGAAATGAAAGATGTCATATATATATCTGGAATTAGAAAGGGAGGAGATAACTGAGGGATTCTTTTCTTCTGTCTTTCTTTCTTTACAAGCAGTAAGTACAAATATGCTAAATGACAGAGATGAGACAAAATAAACCATCTGGGCATAATAAAGATCTATGACTGTCCTGAATTATTTCCAAAGGTAAATGTGTGCATAGTCTCCAGGTCTTGTTCTGCAGATTTTCTGGTCTCTTCTAGACATCAATTTACTAAAGCAGAAATTCTATTTCATAACACAGATTCTTTAGTGTCTAACAATTTGTAGGTAAGAACAGGCCATCTTTAAGGGGTGTATGAAAAGTGAGAGATTTCTCTACTCCTTACTCCAAAACCAGATAAAATCTGTTTTGCTAAATTTTCCTCATTCTTTACAGAACAATTGCTTCTTATTTTGGGGGGTTAATTTTTTGTGGTACTAATACTACTAATTCATTCGAATGATGTCTCAAACCTAGTTTTACTGTTCAATAAGTTTATATGGAAGCAATCAGAGCCATAAATATATGTTCTTGTGTGCACACATGCACTCATACACACACAATGTACCAGCTAAATTAATCTTATTTTTAAGAATTTCAAAGCAAAGTTTGGGATTAGCAAGATCTAGTGTTCTAAAATCATTGGATGGGATATTATCACCACTGAAACCTAAAGGATTTTAAAACACCTTTTCATTAAAAGTTGCTCAGTTCTGTAATAGGAATGCTGGACTGGAAGGACAGCTTGTATGGTGTCCAACCGCTTGCATTAACAGGTGGCCTTGCTTAGAGGGTATCATTGTTATCATGCTCAGGCTGCTCAGGAAAAGAAAATTCAGAGAATGACTTGTACGTTTTTTTCCAGTTCTTCAAATTATATGTACAAATGACTCAAAGGCAAAACAAAGCACGGCCACCACTGTCTTTCTTTAACAGCTGGTAACTGCTAGCAATGGGTGGACAGGTTTCATAACTATGACTATTAGGCCTGTTCTAATTTATTTGGATCCTTGATTCCAAAATGTTTGATTTTGTCTGGAAAGTGGAGAACCTTGACATTTGCACTTTCAGATATGGTTAGATTTAGTTTGCCTCCAGGTAGTTTTATGTACTTTTGTATTCTAAGAGAATTAGGTAATAAAATTCAGTAGGTCATCTGTGCAAAGTGTAACCTCACATTATTTGTTAGTGATTTTTACGAGAATTTTGAGATTTACTGTTACTGCCATACATTATTACTGTTGTCCAGGTGTATTATACTCCCAACTTCTGTAAGTTTTGGGTTGCATAGTCAAAAAAGTATGCTGTATCTAAGTCTCTCTTCAGTAAGTCTTGAAGCCTTTAAGTAGTTAGATGTTTCTGGACATGCAATAACAAGTTTGGAAAAGCCTCACATCCGTCGCCCACTAACCTAAATTTCAGAGAGTGTATTAATAAAGGGAGCACTGAATTTCAAACAGAAACATTTTAATCTCACCTTATTGAAAGCTGAAATGTAGTTGTGCTACAATTTTTTTCCATATTACAAAACTTTTTATTGAAAAAAAATGTAGAGAATAGTGATTTATGTCTCTAAAAAAGATCTTATGAACAATATTCATCTTGGGTTTTTTGAAATAAATTCTTTTGCTATGTCTGTTCTCTAAAAGTAATATATTCTGTCATTTGTACTTACATAAAATGATATACAACTTGAACAGCAATTGTCCTATTGTGACTGAAGGCATGTTTTAATGTAACATAGAGCTCTAAAGCTACACCAGTCTGCAGTGATTGTCTGTACCACCAAGTTCACTTTTGTCCTCATCATTTTGCAGAATTTGGCTTGCCTGCATCAACTGACCAATGCTTCTGAGCTGATGTCAGTAATCTTTCTTTAGGCTAATATTTTGATCTGCATCAAGAAAAGGCATCTAATCAGATGACTGTGGAAAATGGAACTCTATATGTGAGGAGTATCTCAAAGTGGTGTTTCTGTAATATTTCATAGAATCATAGAATCATTTAGGTTGGAAAAGACCTTTAAGGTCATCGAGTCCAACTATCAACACAACACCACCATGCCCACTAAACCATGTCCTGAATTGTCATGTCTACATGTTTTTTGAACACCTCCAGGGTTGGTGACTCCACGACTTCCCTGGGCAGCCTGTTCCAATACTTGACAACCCTTTCAGTAAAGAATTTTATCCTAATATCCAGTCTAAACCTCCCCTGCCACAACTTGAGGCCATTTCCTCTCGTCCTATCTCCAGCCACCTGACAGAAGAGACCAGCGCCCACCTCACTGCAACCCCCTTTCAGGTAGTTGTAGAGAGCAATTAGGTCTCCCCTCAGCTTCCTTTTCTCCAGGCTAAACAATCCCAGTTCCCTCAGCTGCTTCTCATAAGACTTGTGCTCCAGGCCCCTCACCAACTTGGTTGCCCTTCTCTGGACACGCTCCAGCACCTCAATGTCTTTCCTGTAGTGAGGGGCCCAAAACTGAACACAGGACTCGAGGTGCGGCCTCACCAGTGCCCAGTACAGGGGGACGATCACCTCCCCGCTCCTGCTGGCCACACTATTTCTGATACAGGCCAGGATGCTGTTGGCCTTCTTGGCCACCTGGGCACACTGCTGGCTCATACTCAGCCGGCTGTCAACCAGCAACCCCAGGTCTTTTTCCACCAGGCAGCTTTCCAGCCACTCTTCCCCAAGCCTGTAGCGCTGCATGGGGTTGTTGTGACCCAAGTGCAGGACCTGGCACTTGGCCTTTTGAACCTCATACAACTGGCCTCGGACCATCGATCTTCAGCCTGTACAGATCCCTCTGTAGAGCCTTTCTGCCCTCAAGCAGATCAACCCTCCCTCCCAACTTGGTGTTGTCTGCAAACTTACTGAGGGTGCACTCGATCCCCTCATCCAGATCGTTGATAAAGATATTAAACAGAATTGGCCCCAAAACTGAGCCCTGGGGAATACCCGTTGTGACCGGTCGCCAACTGGATTTAACTCCATTCACCACAACCCTCTGGGCTCGTCCATCCAGCCAGTTTTTCGCCCAGCGAAGAGTACACTTGTCTAAGCCATGAGCCGCCAGCCTCTCAAGCAGTATGCCATGAGAGACAGTGTCAAAGGCCTTGCTGAAGTCCAGGTAGACAACATCCACAGCCTTCCCCTCATCCACTAGGCGGGTCACCTGGTCGTAGAAGGAGATCAGGTTGGTCAAGCAGGACCGGCCTTTCATGGACCCATCCTGCCTGGGCCTCATCCCCGGTTGTCCTGCACATGCCAAGTGTGCGCACTCAAGATGAACTGCTCCATAATCTTCGCCGGTACCGAGGTCAGGCTGACAGGCCTGTAGTTCCCTGGATACTCCCTCCAACCCTTCTTGTAAATGAGCATCACGTTGGCAGTCCTAATTTGCAGTTAGTATGAGAACTTTGAGATTTTGGATAATTTTGTTGCCTCTCTATTCAGTTTTGATTGAATAATGTACATTGTAGCATCCATCACTTTGGAAGTAAATGTCTTGGCATTCTTTTGAATTTAAGCTGCTGGGCTCACTATCCTTAATTGAATTTCATGTTAGGTTTTCTCTTCCTCAGAAGTGCAGACATTACCAGAGATCTCTAATTTCAAACTTTTCTTGTTTCTAGAAAGTAAATGATGAGATGGACTGAGGGAGTACATGGCATTTTAAGAACTAACCTCCTGTTGCTAATGTGTGCAGAATTCTCAACAGTCTGTCCATCATGTTTAGGACTTTTGACCTAATTCAATCCCATAGTGGAATAGAGCTTTTCCACTTGAACTGCTGTGTCACCATTTCATACTTTCATTTATGATATTGCCTTGCAACATCCTAGCTTGCATCAAATTTTAAGGTAGCACTTAGAAATCTAAAGCAAAGGAAAGTAAAAAAAGGAACTTCACTCCGTTGGGCAAAGGCTTCTGCTATCTGGTGGTACACCTCATAGGTCTATCCTGGAAAATGAAGTTTTTAACCTTTAAAAAATTATTGATGTAAATACAGGTGAGAGCAGTAGATGACTTTTACCTCGACTTTAGCAATGTTTTAGACACTGTCTCCCACCATATTCTTGCATCGAAGTTAGAATGTTGCACCCTGTATGGATGTGCAACTCAATGAGTTAAGAACACTTTGGGTAACCAGGCTCAAAGGCTGGTGGGTATTGGGTTGTACTCTACCTCAACACTGATAACAAACACAGTACTGCAGGGATCTGTCCTGGAACATGTCTTGTTTGACATCTTCATCAATGTTCTGGAGGAGGTGAGAGTGCACACTTGTCCAGTTTGCAGGTGACACCAAACTAGGAGACCTGTTGATATGCTCGAGGGCAGGGCTGTCATTTAGATATACCCAGACAGGTTGGAGGAATGGACTGACAGGAAATATCATGAAATTCAACCAGGACAAATACAAATTCTTCTGCCTGGGAAGGAGGAACCCCTTGCTACAGTGCCAAGACAGGCAGGGGACTGACTGGCCTGGGAGTAGCTCTGTGGAAAAGGCCCTGGAAGTCCTGGTAGGCAGCAAGCTGTACGTGAGCCAGTAGTGCTCCCTGGCAGCAAAGAACATCAAGGTTATCCTGGGCTGTATTAATAGGAACACATCCCATAGACAAAGGGATTATCCATCTGCTTAGCACTCATTAAACTACATTAGAATACTGCATACTGTTTGAGTCCCCTATAAAAGAACAGCATAACTGAACTGGATTGAGTTCAGCATCAAGCCACCAATATAGTTAGAGGGCTTTTCATGCACAATCTCTTTCCATCCACAAAGTCCTGCCCAGCCAGATTTTTATGTTTTACTTCCTTGCTGACAACTACTGCCCTTTCTGACACATTTTGATCCTTGGTTGCATGCTTTAGATCTAATTTTATTTTATTTATTTTTTTCTCTTCTGTTATTGTTGCTATTGAAATTATGGTAGCTGCTATACACAGCATGTACCTCATATCTCAGATTTCAGCCAGCTACAGCAAAGTAATTCAGTCCTCTGCACAATGCAAAGATTGAAGCAGGTACAGCTTGAGCTATATAAACTCCCACTGTCATCCACCAGCTACCAATTTTTCTGTGGCTCCCAGCACTTCAGCATTTGAGCCCCTCACAATCATTAAGGTATCTATCCACTGCAGGAAAGACGAGAAGCATCATTATTTCTAGTTCTCTAATGGAGGAAGTGCAGAAATCTGGGACACTTGTAGTCTGATGAAGATTGGGTGAAATGATCTAAAGGAGCTCATCTTCTTAGTTGTCTATTGTATCCAGAACTGAAGAACTATAAACCTTTGAAGAACTGGGGAGAAAAGTATCTCCTGCAAGAGCATGTCCTTCCCTTTCAGGAAGAGCGGTGCAATATTCAGAGAGAGCAGAGGAGGCTTTCAAATCATGTTTCTCATTTAGTTTTTATCATGGGGACCTTCTGACTGTGTGAAGTACAGGTATGAATTTTTCTGAGACTTACTGGAATTGAAATGAGGTATATATACTGCTTGAGGTACCTAGTCTTGCAATAAAGTCTTGCACTGACCTATAGCAGCAAGTACTTGTGAAATATTGGCCAGTAATATACACAGGAATTAACATTATAGCCACTACATGGATGTAGGAGGATATTATTTATAGACAAAGACACACTTAATCAGTAAAATTGTCTCTACACCTTAACTTAGACTATTCTCGGAAATGCTATTCCCTACTTAATAAACATTTAAGCCAAGTATCTCTCACATTCACTGTATTTTGAAATGGAGTTGCTAAAATGTGTTTAATTGAAGTTAAATGATTAAATACTTCTAAAAATACTTGAATACATATTCATGAATAACAATACCGCTTTGAGCTGAGTGAGCCCATACTTTGAGTGGGTACATGCTGTTCTCCATTAGGCAGATACAGTATGACCTGCACTTGGGCAATATGAAAGTGAGCATTGGCAAAAAAGTTACTGGAAATTAAAGTTGGGAGTCATGCTGCAGTGTGTCAGCTGCTCTGTGACAAATGTGTTTATACTTAGCCATGCCCTGAAGTAAACGGAGGTAGCTTATCTCTCAATGTACATGACTCTGTCTGAAAAGTGATCTCAAAGTCTTTGTGCTAAAGGCAAGTTAATACAAAGTATTTGCAACATATTTTTGCTTAAAGCATGACTGGAAAAAAAAGGAAGGGAAAATAGTGGAATCTACAAATGGAGATACTTTCAAGTAGTTTGTCTTGTCCAAATGAGCTAAGCAGTAAAAACTTAAGAATATCTCATCATTTAGACTGCTTTGTCTTTTCACATTTTACATTTTCACCTTAAGTTTTACCCCTCAACATTTACCTGCACCTTTCCTTATTGACTATGTTGTGTCAAAAGCAATGTGGCAACAAGTAGAAGTTGAGAAGGAGCACATGAATGGAAACTGTTTCATGGATCTGCAAAACAATTTTGTCAGATAGCAATTACTGTGAAACAGTTTGTTTCTAAGACATTCTTTTCCACTAGATTCCAAGGCTCTTCTATATAAGCCTTCCCTAACAGCCAAAGACTTGCCCAAGTGACAGCTGGTTTGTACTTTAAATTTGCTGTGAGCAAGCACTACATAAGTGTCAGGTTATTTGATCAACTAGAGGTGTATTCCTGCAGAACAAAACAAGACCTGGACATTTTTTCACTGGGAATTTTACCAGCAACAACAGAAACAACAGAAATGAAACAAATACATAACTCCTGTAGGCCTTCTGTGTTCTGAGTTTATCCCAAATCCACCCCCAAATGTTTATTTACAATAACATCTGATCTCAGTCAAGTACTAGTAATCAGATACTTATGTGTGTGTCATTTAAATAAATGATGGAGAGAAATCTAGGTTGGGAGGGACCTCTGGATTCTAATGTCTTGCTCAAAGCAGAGCTAACTTCAAAGTTAGATCAGGTTGCTCAGGGCTTTGAAATGTCTCCAAGGGTGGAGATTCCACAATGTTTCTGTGAAACCTCTTCTGCAATTGTACTACGGTCCCAGTGAATAATATTTTCCTAATGTCCTTATGCCAGAGGGTTTGTTAATTTACAGCCTAATGCAGAATTCAGATTTTGTGGAAAAAATACCTCCCGCTGATATGTAACAATGTCACCCAGGTTTCTCATTGACTTCTATTTAAATTCTACAGTTTGCTAGAAAGTAAACTAGTCAGTCAAGTACAGGTGATTACACCAAGAGAGTAATTAATAATTAACAAAGAGATTATAGAATCAGAATGGTTTGGGTTAGAAGGGACCTTTAAAGGTTGATTTTGTTAAATACATATATGTATCTGTATATATGAGTTCCATGAAATTTAAGTTAGTCCACTGGGAACAGGAGGTAACACAGGCATAGGCCATCTCCTCATATTTCATTGTGCTAACTTCTTAAGTTTTCAGAGAGTTTTAGCAGATCTAATGTCAGACTTTTATAATCACAATAGGGATAAAATTAAGTTTCTGAAGTGGTACACTTCAGATTTCACTTAAGAGTTGCTGCAGTCACTTATTTCTCAACATGTTGCTGATTACAGTCCTGTAATTCGGAGATGACTTGGTATTGGATGACTTATGAACTCTGTTTCCACAGGGATATGCCACAGTAAAGCCAAAAAAAGCCTTTAGCAAATTAGTGATAAACAGGAAGATTTCTAAAGTTGTTACATTTATTCTAGTCTCCAGTATATAGAAAGAACATGGGGTTTTTTTTGTCAGATTAGCCTATTTATCACATATATGTATATGAAGATTAAACAAAATCCATGCAAAAATCTAAGCTTTCTGAATGTGTTTGAGAGAGGGTTGTGAAAGGATTAATGTTTATATAACAGGTTCTGCCCATTTCAGAAAGTGACTAGAATGCAAAATGTTGATTTTTAGTTATAGCTATAAATGTATTTTTGATGATAGCAAAGGTGTCCACCTGTCTGCCACATCAGTTACTGTTAATGAAACATAGAGCCCAGGACCATGTCTGGACAGCTTTTGAATATCTCTCAGGATGAAGACTCCACAACCTCTCTGGGCAACCTGTGCCAGTACTCAGTTACCCTCACCATTTTTACTTAAAAAAACTTAAATTTCAAAAAACTTTTCAAAGTTCCTAAGCATCCAAAGCATCCACTTCTGAGCACTGCCTAAATTAGTAGGCTAGGTGGACCTTTGGTCTGACAGCTATGTAATATGCTTTCTTATGTTTTGTTGCAGGGGTTTTCTTTGCAGTGTAAAGAAAAGGCAAGTTGTTCACCAACACAAGAGGTGTCCTCTGCAGAGTCTTCCAATCAAAGCACTCCAGAACTCTAGAATTCATCCTCCATTTATCATCCATCAAGTTTCCTCCTAACCTTGAACGTCTCTGTGATTTACATCAGCCTTTTCTCTCTTGCATCTGATTTGCAGATCAAATACAGAGCTGTTTAGCTTTTGTTTTTTTCAAGCTCACTATTATCTTATCAGGAATCACAGTTTAGAACAGCTTTCTGGAACAATACCAAACTGTGTTTAATACTGCAATAATCAGGTACTGAGGAAAAAATGGTCTAGACTAACAAGCTGAAACTTCCATGCATAAATTTTACATACAATTATAAATATATGAAATATTGAGTTACTGTATCTTTGATAACTATGTAATACAATTTCACCAGTTAAAACTGATAAAAGATACTAAAATTTCCTTTAGCCTCCTAGAATTTTTTTTTCATCAATTATCATCACTGCAAACAAACCCCTCAAATGCATTAATATAACTTCACTATAATACTTCAGTAAATTACAGTTCTAATAGTCTTCCAGTGACACAAATGATTGTTTTACTGTAAGCATGTAGCAAGTTTGGCAGATCTCTTAAGTGACCTACACTTTAGAGTTGAGAAATGAACTTTTCCTCCTCATGTTCGGCACCAACCCTCCCTTGTTTGACAATAAAAGATCATTAGCAAACAACTTTTCAGCTTTTGTCTTTGTTGAAACCCATCAAAATTCTGTTTTTCATTACTCTAATCACTGCTTAAGGTTTAATAGTAACCAGATGCAGAACTTGTGATGGATAGCAGCACCATTTAATCAGTGCTCTTGTAATACTTTGGGTTAATGCATTGTGACTGTACTGCTGTTGCCTAACACTTTAAAGCATGAAATCCAATTGAAGAGTGACTATATAGAGTTGGCAGCTTCTTAGCTCATTTAATCTGCCTCTTCTGTATATTCTGGGTTACAACTTCTGGCTTTATATACTAGGGTGTGTTTTCTTTCCTTTTTTTTTTAACCCATTGAAAAGAATATAAATAGCATTGTTGTGTTATGCATGGGCTTAGGTCTATTCAGAGCATGAATGAAGGGTGAAAGGAGAGCAACTGTATTATGTGGCCTTGAATATTTCTGTTGCTGATAGTGCTGGTGGGAAGACTACAATCTCCTTCAGATTTTCAATTTTTCTATAGCTGACTTTGCTTATGTATTATCATAGGTCTTGTTTGATTCAAAGACTCTTTCTTAAGGGTTATTAGAAGGGCACACTTATGACCCATTTGATTCTTGAATTTTGCACTGGTTTTGAAGGCCTGGCAGACTTCAGGTACACTGGGATATTATTGCGGTTTAAACACAGGTCCCAGCAATGCTGTTTATACTCTAATTTTAAAAGTCCAATGTCAGTGACATCTAGCAATTTCCCTGGAATGTTTCACAGTACATCAGACTTTATTATATGGAGTTTAAAAAGATCAGGCTAAAATTCTTTTCTAAATTCTCTCTCATTGACATAATTATCATGCAGCTGCTTATATGTTACAATACATTATTTTTATTTTACTTTAGGATTAGTTGTTCTTCCAGTATTTGTAGTTTGGTATGGTGTTAAAGGTGAGTAAATTTTCATAATTTCATCAAATATTTTTAAAGCTGAATTAAGTGCTACTAAGTTTAAACTCTTTTTGTATTTGCTTCTGCGAGTGTTAGAACAAGTAAGTTTGCTGGCTGAAATGTTCATGAAAGCAGCAAATATTAAGTAAATATTACAGACTGCTGGCAAAAAGTGAATTCTGATTGTATAAACTTAAATAACCTTCACAGAAACATGACCCTGAGTACCTCCAACAAGTACAGAAAATGGTTGTGATGCTTCCTCCATGCATATTGACTTACATTTTAAATACCAGCAATGGAAAAATACTTGTGAAAAATCACAGGCTATACAAGACACATACAACATCAACAAATTATATATAATTAAACCTGACATAGTTCTAGTTACATCAAAATATGTAATTCTGTACCCATCACCTCTTTTGCTCTCAGTCTTCCTTTAAATTATAATTGCCTTATCTTCTTTTTCTTCCTTGTGGCATGATTTATGGTTTAATGGTAGGATAGCGAAGCCCTCCAGTAGCTTGTATGGACAGCATGAGTCTCAGCCACTGTTGGTGTTAGATTCATATGCATATTTCACTAATGAGATAGATATAACTGATCCTTCTCTGTGGTAGGCAAGATCAGATGTCCTCCTGAGGCTGATTCCAGATCTGTTTTTCTAGGATTCCAAACTCCTTCTCCAGTAAGCAGCTCAGCAGTGTTATCTCTGAGGAAGATCTTTATTTGCATGTAGTAACTTTGGGTCACTCAATAAATAAATAGCATTAATAAAGTGCAAAAATTGGAACTTTTCGATTCAGAAATCTGCTTTATTGCAGAAAAAAGAAAAGTTTTTATAATTAGTTCATCATGAGCAACCTTGACTGCTGTCTTCTGAGAAACAGTATCCAATTCATACAACTTTTATTGAGAACAAAATGGAGTGTGATGAAAATTTATCCTTGTACTGTTCCTCAGTGTACAGTAACTGTATCAAAGACAGTACCAGTGAATTTGGGATGTGGGAGAAAATGATGTTTACTTCATTCTCAGCCTGCTCTAGCAATGCTATCTGTTAACAAAATGAAAAGAGTGTGACCTTGCTTGTATCTGTATTGAAGATCTCAAAATACTTCCCATGACTCTGCCCATTGTGAAATGAAAAAAAGTTCATTATTTATTTTTAGATTCATATTAAGTAATGATATTATGTTGGTGTTTTTCCGCAGTTCAGTGCTTGCCTTGAAATGAGCATACTTATCAAAGTTCCTACTAAAACTACTTCTGTTTCTAAGCATGTAGGTCAAGGTCTTTGAAAAGTTTAATGATTTTGTGCTATCGATATTTTAGCATCAGCACTTTCTGAACACTGGCCTTCTTTCTGGTATTTCAATACACCAATATTTATATTCAATACATGGTGATTCTCTTTTGAATGCCATTATGATTAATGAAGATGTTTTATGACTGGACAGAAAGTCTGTGGTTATATATAGTCATGTAAACTTAAGCAGATTACATTTAGTGAGGACTGAGGAAACATACACCTGTTACATGTGTCCTTAGTGTCTCCAAAGGCTAATTTTTCTAGGCTGAGGAGGACTATATTGATGAGTTGGGAAAGTTGAGACAGAAATATGCTGGTTTGCTGCTAAGCCAATTTGAAAATATGATCTGTACTTTTAATTTTCATAGCATTATTATTATCCAGATAGCCTGCAAATTATATATTGACATTTAAAATGTGTAACATTATTTTTAACTTTATTATGCTGTTTATAAATTTATGCTATTCAAAACCCTTTAGAGGAAGCTCAAGTTGGGTGAGATTAGTTAAGTAATTTCTGATTTTCAAGAATATAAAGTCTCACTGCTTTCTCTACAGCCATCCTTTGGATGGTGTCTTGCAAACCACAGTGCTACATCTTAGCGCACTCTTTTTTTTCCAAGAGTGTGAACGTTTCTACTATTTTGGGACCCAAATTCTTCACCTCAACATGACACGTTAGACTAGCTGAGTTTCTATAGGGCATTTTAAAAGTTAATGAAGTGTGGAAGTGCCTTGATATGAATAATACTGTGCAAAAGATAGGTATTGGTCATGGAAGGAATACCATAATATTAAAGAGGAGTATATTATTATATATTAATTTATTTTCAGTGTCATCTCAGATATCTGTCAGTTTCTTAGACTGACCTGCCTAATAAGTTGTTCATGTCTTTAGGAAAAAAAAAACCTTTTAGGATGAGTTCAATATGTTATGAACAGCTATTACACTTGGAATTAGAGTCATGTTACCCAAGATCTGACTGGTCCCAAATGAACATAGCTGTTTTGACCTAATTAGCTGGTGACACAACAACATTTTAACTACAGTTAGACACCATGCACCTTGAAGATCCAATGATGCTTAGGCTGTGTGGGTAATCCTCTGTGGGTAATCTCACAACAGATATTCTAATATAGCTTGTGCTGGTTTATGGTAGAATTAAATTCACTTTCTACCCTGGTTCTTTAATAGAATCACAAATACTGTCTTATCCAGACTTACATATAGTTGACTTACAGTATTTACCATTTGTTTAGGTATTTGTCTGCCCATTCCTCCTTAGACCACTTATTCCATATCCACAAATGGCAGCTTTGCTTTAAGGATTTTACTAAATTGCTTTTATTGCAATGGATTGTTTCTACAATCATGTAAACATCTTTGTAATCCCATTCAGCAATTAACCCTGTACAGTGGCATCAATTTTTTTTTAAGACTACCTGTGAATGATATGCTATAACTATTAAAACCAAGTAGAATTAGAAAAAATCTGTTCATTATGCCAGCAAAAGTGTAAATTGGGAGCTGGGTTCGTTACTCTGCTCTGAACTGTACATGATCTTAAAAAAAGAGGAAAAGCAAGAGCAACCTATGATCTAGATTTAGCTTTAATTTTTTCCCAAATTCTTTGTGATGTTGTTTTTTGAAAAATACAAGGCATATGAGAAAGGCAGTCTTCAGAATTACATAAAAAGAAATACCAAAGCTGCCAATACTGTAAAGAGTAAGACTGAATTTTCTCTGGATATGTATATAGTACGGTGTCTCTAAATGTTCTGAAGTGAGAACAGTGGCCTTTCATAATCCATCAAACATTGTCAAGGTGCTATATCATTAGCAGTCTGTGACAAAGGAACGTAGCAGTTAAGTCCAAGGCTAGTAGAGCTTGTTAAGGCTGTGCAAAACAATCAGAATTTGGCATCAAATCTTCTCTCTCATACAGCCCATTCTTTGTGGTATCTGGATGTCTCAGTCACTGCTATATCTACACTTCCTTACACGCCTGCTCAAGTAGGGAAGTGCTTTGGTCTCCATTTTGGAGATACAAAGCAGTTGATGAAGCAGATGAAGACTTACTTGTCAGGTGTCAGAGAGAAATTTATGGGTAGGGGAATTTGTAACGTGATTCTATAACTGGATGACAGACTTCAGTTCTGTAATCAAGTCTATTGCAGTCTACCCTGACCAGGTAACATCAGCTCCTCCTTTTCCTTGAGACTGCTTAAAGAGATGTTACACCATTCCTGGTGTTCAGGATTCTCAGGGGCTTGAGTGTATCCTTTCCACTAACCTGCAATGATCAGTTTAAGGGCTGCTAGTACTAAAATCTGAATTAGTGGAAAGAAGTCTCCCTTGGCTGTCATAACCATTGTCCATTTGACAAGCAATAAGCGGCAGCTAGACAGCTGCCACCGAGGTTGAGGGAATACAATATAAAAAGGCATCTAGAAACATCAGAGATGAATATAGTTTACAGACATGAGACATCAGTGACAGCTATCTATGAAACTGGATGTGTTAGAAATCAGTGTTCTGAGCATGAGTCCAGTTGGCTGTGATTTTTTTTTCTAAATTCTCCAAGTCACACTTTTAAAAAAATTTTCAGTCCAGAAAAATACCTGATGCTTTTTATTATGAAAAAGATACATGGCTGTTTCCAAGTCTTCCTCTTTGGCTCCTTTTCTTTGAATTCAACTTTACTCTAAAAAGTACAGAAAAAGTGCAACCAAAATTAAATTTTCAATAGGAGAGATTTCTTTTAAATATGCTTATTCATTTTAATTACATGTATTTCTGTCTGTTAAGCTTTTGAATTCTATAGTATTTTGAAAACCATCAGTGATCCTTTTTTTGTTTCTCCTCTCCAGTTTCTAAATAGGGTATGTTTAGAAAAAAAAGATCACTTTCACAAAACAAACAGTTGGGTTATTTTCGTCATTATTGAGCTAATGTACTTACAATTATATGACTCCCACTACTTTACAATGCCTTACTAATTACACTTAAAGTACAGCTTTTCCCTTTTGTGTTGGTATATTGATTGTTTCTTCACAACTCCGTGGTTTTCTGCCAGTACTGCCAGCTGCTCCTTTAAAATTTTACTATGCAAAGAACTCATATTTTCTGTGAAATGTCAAGAAATGCAATTAACCTTGCTTTGACCTTTTCTCCGCCTTACATATACTGCTTTGGATTCTGTGTATAACAAAGGGTTGTCTTTCATGTTGTACAAACAAACTGAAACATTGAGAATAAGCCTTAACACAAATAGGATATACGTCATGTTATGCATTGACACATGTGTGTGTACATGTTTGCACGTGTAATATATATAAATAGATATGTGTATGCATTTCTACATAATATAATGAACATAAAGGTGATGTGTATCAATCACATACACAAAAACTGCAAATATGTTAATAGTATCTGTTACTGGAGGGAAGCATGCTTTGGTAATTTCTTCCCAAATGCTCTGTGTCTGTAACTGTACAAATCTTTTTTCACTCAAACATGTATCCAAAACCAACAAAGATCATAAGTAAGCATTACTTTGCAGAAGATAAGGGTATGTATAGTGTGGACTAGGTCAGAAGAAACCCCACTTTCCTGGTAGGGATGGGAATTAGGTGCCAGGGACCTGAATACAGCTTCCTTTCTGGGACAGTTGGCTGCTTGGGCTCAGGGCCAGCCTTGGCCATGCAGCTGCCCAGCCTTGCACCAGGGAAACCATTGTGTGAGAAAAAGCTGTGAGAAATGAAACCCTATCCCCCTTTGCTTGGGAACTGCTTTTAAGGCCAGGCCCTTGCCCTCTGTTTCTACAGTAGCTACCCTGCCCGTGCCTGGCCATGTGCCTCCCTGACTCCAGCCCTGATCTGCTGACCTGCCTTCAGCCCAGACCTGCCTTATCTCTGTGGACTTCTCTGGCTGTCACTGGACTGCAGCTGGTCTTGATTACCTTCTCCAGACCTGGTCATGTCACCGACTTGCTGACTCATTTTCCTGGCTTGACCTTGGACCTTCCCAGTGGCGGTGGACTTGTCTGAGGGTCAGGATTCTTAGCTGAACCTTGTTACTGTCACTGGACCTGTCCTGCTCACCTTGTTAGGGTGCTGTGAGCCTGCGCTCCTTGTCAATGACCCTGCTTGCCTTACTGTCATGTTTAGCTCCCAGTTTCCCTTGCTGAGCAGCCTGCTTCTGCTACTCCCTGACATTAGGCATATAGTAATTTTTTTTTTTTAAATCCAGACCTAATCACAAACATAAATTACCTTCATTTGGATTTGTGGGTGCTCAACTTTGTGATCAGATTCCTAGAAGCATTTCAAGTTGAGCATCCAAACATGGGAAATCATGTTTAGACCAAGTTCTAGCCCTTAACATATCTGAAGCTCCTTAGGTACCTAAACTTTTCTAAAAAATTCATGGTAGGGAATAAATCAGGTAGGTAGAGGCAGAAGTTACCAGATTTACACCCATTCTGCAAGTACAAAAGATGTAGGTGAACATCATTTTACCTGTAAGTGACTTCATCCCCAGAAGGTTCAGCAATCCCCATTTTCTTACATTGGTTGTCTCCATGTACTAAGGCAACAATCTCTTGAATGTGTACCCATTCATCACATGTCTGCCAACATACTTCATGTTGGTCAAAAGCTCCTCCATCTTAGAGTCAGAGAATTTCAAATAGAAGCATAAATGTGCTATTTTTAGTGTCCTGGGAAACAGCATTTGGCATTAACTAAACTCTGGTATTTTCTACCTCTCTCTTCTCTGACATCATCCCATTTCCAGATATGTTACTGGAACAAAACAACCATTTGGATGATTGTATCTGTGGGCATTCTGGAAGAAATGGTTGACTTGGTAGGTTATGAGAATGAAATTAGTAGCGAGCACATTACATGTAGAGAATACATGTGATGATAAGTAGATGCAACTGTAATAACTGAGGCAGCTGAGAGAATACTTTTTATGGTGTTGCTCCTAGCAACAAAATTCTCAATTTGGACATTGTGGTCATTATGTGTATTCAGAAAAATATATTAGATGAAGAAAACTGAATCCTCTCTTACTGTCATCTCCTTCCTTATGTACTACTGTATTTTATGTATGTGTTCTAAGGCAAAAATGAAATTAGCTCAATAATTTAGAAATTGATAAGTAGGAGATAAGATCATCTGCAGCTGCATAACTCTGTAAAAACAGTGATTAATTTAAATCAAATCCTTGATTTGTTTATGAAACAGCACAAGTCAGAAATCTTTCAGGAGAATTTTTCCTATATGGTGCTTTTTGTCCAAATTTTTATTATTCTGCATTAGAATTTTGATGTTCTTTTTAAAAGTAGAGACCTATGTAAAATTCTAATGCTCCATTACAACTTTATCAGTTTTGGTTATGAAAGCAATGTGACCCTAAAGGTAAATTAAATTTGACTTCAGGTGGGGTTTTTATACAAGTTTTCTCATTCTGGGAACTAAGCATTCTTCATATTAAAAATAATATCAGAGAAAGAAAACTGATTGAAGACCTGTAAAGGATAATTGGAAAAATTATCCAAGGCAAACATTAAATAAATGATATTGCCCAGACATAGAATAATCTTAATACCTTTATTGTGAACATTATGATAAAGCTAATTATCTGACATCGGAAAAGGCTTACTGAGCATTTTCAGACTGTTTGGCAAATTATTTGACTGGGCATAGTTTTATAATTTAGATATGACGGGACATCATTAGGTGAGGAAGACTGAAAAATAAATGTTCTTCAGAAACCCCAGTGTGAACTATCTAGTCATGTTGGTGAATTGTTAGTCATGTGAATATTTACTTAGACCCCCCATTATGTGAATATCTGATCATGGGGAGAAACAAGGTTCTTCAAGCCTGGCTTTCAAAGATTACATGATAATTGTGGGTTTGTGCATGTTTACAAATCACAAAAATGGTATCTCTTTGTGTGTAGATGTTTGATATAGCTGCTTCAGACAATCTAGAATGGAGGGAAAAAAAGTCAGAGTTCAGACTTACCCATTCTCCAGGTGTGGCAACATTTGCCTCATACCAGAGGGTATCTGAATGTTCTGGATTTACACTGGTGACTCAGCTAGAATTTTAGATAAGCCATTAGAAGACTCCTTATTCTTTGAATCAGAAGTAGCTTAATGGATGGACTCTAAAGGCACTCCTAACTTCACTCTATTTTTGAAATGTTTAATAAGATTATATTTGAAATGAGACAGCCTCTTGGAACATGTTATTTGCACACAGCCACGCATACTCTTTAGCAGATTTGCAGCTCAGTTCTACTCCTGCCAAAATGCAAAATCTCTGCTAGTTTAAGTGACATCAAGACTTGGCTCCCAATCCTTAAGTATAAAGCAGCTCAAGGGCTGCTCTCCATTACACAACTCATTGCCTGCTCATAACTCACTGCAAACTGATGTGCCCTTCCCCTGGCATGCTGTAAAGTAGTTGCGTCCAGGGCTCATGACTGCACTTAGGATGTCTACAAACTGGATGTAACTTAAAAAGCAAGGTGGATAGCATGAAATCTCTTACTAGGAAGAATGAAAATAGGATGTGACAACCCTTATTTACAGTTTCACTGTAATTTCAGCTTTTGCTTATATGCATGAACATTCAATGTTAATTTGACTGCTAGAATTGATGCATAAATTGCACTACCATGTACATTATTTATCATATTTTCCAACAGCATGTGGAAACCGGTCACCTTAGAGCATCGTTGTCTGGGTGTTGTACAAGAATGTAAAAAATAGCAACTCTAACGCAGGGATTTTGTATCGTGCAGCAGAATTTAGTACTGATTTTCACCCATTTGCTCCAGGTCTGTGTTTTTACTTCCCGTTGTACTGAGAAAAGAAGAATGATTCAGTTCTATAAATACTGTTAGTTGCAACACAGTGTTAAAGGCCTGTTTCAAGGGTTCACTTTACTTTTATGGATGGAAATCCTAAGCCAAATCTCACAGTTTGTGGAGTACTTCCCTTCAATAGGAACAGCCATAAGGTCTTTGCATTTATGCTGGAGAAGTTGCCTCCAGTTCCAGGTGATGAGTAGTCTAACGAGAGCAAGATTTGGCCCAGGTGTTTTATTCCTTTGAACTGAATTGCCTTTTACAAAAGCAGCAAATTCAACAAATTTAGATACTATAGCAGATACACTGATCCTAGTTGTCCTTTTGTGCACCAGTGTGAGTCAGCTGTTCCACTGGTGTCAATGGAGATACTCCAGGTAAAAGCAATAGTAAGAAGGAATTTGGCCTTTATGGCAAATTAAGTTATGTGGTCCATGGGGTTGCCAGATAGCCCAATTGCAACATGGTTGTGATACTCACTAACTTCATGAACTCTTTTGCTTTTTTGTTTCATAGAGCATTTTATATTTTAAGTGGTAATGTTTTTAAGTTTATGAACAAGTAGAATGCGCTCTCTTTCTAAATACAGTTTCTGACCTTTAAAATCACTGCAATCCAATATATTATTTCTTGGCAATTTAGCACTGTTAGTGTTTGGTAAGAGCATGAGGAGAGGAGAGGAGAGGAGAGGAAGAGGAAGAGGAACCGATGAGTTCCTGAAGCACCAAATAAGCATCAAATAATTTGCCTTCTGATACTGATGAGGCTGCCTAAACAAAAATACTTCCAGAAATGCGATCCCCAAAGAGCCTTTTAGGTATAGATTTATTAAAAGTTCAAAATCTTGAGGCTCAGAAGATATAATAGAAAAGAAGCTGGTCCTGGTTTTGAAGTCCTTTATGCTCAGCGTGTTAAAAAATTAAGGAAAGGCTCCTAGAGTTGCTGAGCTGATTAGAACAATTCCAGGAAAATCAGATACTTTCCATTAACTTAATCCAGAATGAGCAATGCCTGTGCAAAGCACACTTGATGTGTTTAATGACATTTATTTTCTTCCACTTCTTACAAAATACTTTATTGTAGTCCACAGTGAATCATTCATTTGCACTGTTGTGTATTTTTTATAGACCTACTTCTTAACTCCTGTTACTGTTTTATCTTCAGAATTTGAGTTTCTTACGGCTTGATTCTGGTCTCTGATTGGATTATATATGCCTTCAAAGAATGGAGCAATATATGTAATGAAAAGGGCCCCAAAGTCTTCTGTGGAATTTCTATTGATCTCAGGATTAATTTGTTTTCTCTTAGAAATTCAGTAGGACAAATACACTTGTTTCACGTGCTTATTTGGAAAAAAATCAGAAGGGACACAATGAATAAATAACACTGTTCAAATGTAGCCCATTAAACTTGTTATTTTTCCACTTTCTTTGTGAAACTAGCATATCAACTCAGATTTCAGCTGTGTGATATGTTCCAGCTTTGTACTACAAACAATGCTTGCAAGTCTCTTCCGATGCTCATACAGGCCATAGGGAAGCTTTGGTCAAGTTGTGATTTACATAGCTTTTCACTATTCCTTAAATATATATAGGCAAGATTCAACACTCTGGAGCATCATATGCATGATTGAGATCTTTTGCAGGAAGACTGTGAATTCATGACTGAATGATCAGATTATTTACAGGATTTGTTTACAGATTTTAAATTATGAAAGATGTACTTGAGGATATTCTTAATTTAAAAGGTAATCCTGGCATAATTTCATTGTATCTCCATGCCATTTATCTAGTCCCAGAGCATATACCTGAGAGTATGCAGGTGCAAATACATAGCTATGACAATACAGGTTCGTTGCACTGCCTCTAAATACTTCAGTGCTGGCTGTCAGGAATATGAAAATGCATGTTACAATTTTTGTTTATAAGGAAACATGGCATAATCTAGATGCCACCTTATAAATGAAAGAGCTTTAAAATTGGCTTGCACCAGTCAGTCATGCCACAATAGAAATAGTTTTTGTTTGTTCGTTTTTAGAAGACAAGTATGTTTAAGAAACAAAACTGATGATATTCAGTATGAGATAGATAGTTAATGTAACATACTAACAAGGCAAGTTACATTATAGCAGGTTTTGCTATTCTGGATCATATCACTGTGCATGTAGAATACATTGTTTTTGCAATACACATTGAATTGTATTTATCAGCTTTTAAATGCATCTGCCATTTTATCAATCAATAACTGAAAATCATGAGATATTTTGTATTACTTGCAGACCTCTTTCACTTTCGTGGCTTTGAATAAGTCACCTTTCTCTAGGTTAAGTTCATGTCTGAGTTTTTTGGTCAGTAACTTTTCTTTCCAGTATCTGCATGCTGTCCCCAGTATGGGGGACTCTACATACCAATACAGACTGTGGTCTAGTATGATATATGCTCTAGCACTCCGTAAACCTAAAAGAATAAGCCTCTCCAAATGATACATGACAATATCAGGAACCATTCTAACAAGAGTGACCAAACACAGGAGCAATATGATGTTTGAAAGAGAAGCAAATTTCAAGTTACATATTTAATATGATTCATAACTCATCTCCAGTTCAGTGTACTAGTATAAGTACATTAACATATACATAAAAAAATCTAAATAGTTCCTAAAAAATTGTTTCAGTTAAGCTTTCATTGCCATGAATAAAAACAGAATTTACCTTGTTACAAATTTAGGCGTCAATGCACCAAAGATTTACAGCACCGAGTAGGACCATTTTATACAAGGTGTATTCCCCAGGAGTTCAAGCAAACACAGTGCTTAGTTAAGATCATGCAGTGGTCCTTGCAGAAATAAGGCCTACTTAGACACAGTGGTGTATGAATAACAAATTAATTACAATACTTAATTATGAGAACAATTGTACATGCAGTGCAACCGTATTATTCCTCACATCTAAAGATACAACACCTTAAATAAACAAGACCAGCAAAGAACAAGAAAGGAAGCAGTTGCTGAAGGAGATGGTCTGTTCAAGGTCAGTGCAGCAGGTCAGCAGAAGACCTTAAACTAGGATTTAGGAGATACGCTTTTAATGTTCCTTCTTGTCCAGGAAGCCACTCACTCCTGCCAATCAGATTTTGAAATTTAGACAGCAGTGAGACAAAAGAAAAAAATGGTATGTCAAGAAGGAGAGAGATTTGGGGTTTTGTATCTGTATCATGACCAAAAGGGTTCAGGTATTAATAGTCCTCCTGTTGGTAGAGTACTTAGTCAGCACTTAATGTTGCTCCTGCTTACATTACGTGAAGATTTATTTAGTGATCCTTCACCTTTAATTTTAGAAGAGGTAGAGGATATTTTGATCAATGGCAGCCTTTAGCTGTCATGGGGGTTTTTTGTTTTGTTTTATGAGGCCACAGGAAAACATGGTCTGATGCATATTATGTGTATGACCCAGTACCATATAGACTGATTCAAAAAGTGATTTTCATTTGACAGAAAAGAAGTATCAGATTTTTCTCTTTCAGAGTAGTACTCTTTATATTTGTCTAATATTTCCAGTTAGGTATGGCCAAACATTATGATACATAAACTTTAGCATCAAATTCAGGCAAGTATCTCATGTATAACTAAAGAAAATGTTTAAGAAGAACTGAAGAAAACTTAATTCTTCTTTTTCTTTTAGACAAACTCTATAATCTTTTTTCTGTCTTTGTCACCTGAAACAATAATTAACTCCTTCTGTACATTCAAATGTCATTTTCCTGCTGTTATTTGAAATAAAGAGGTGGCCAGATGTCTCCTTCAGGACTGGATCCTGTTCTGTTCAGTCACTGTGCATGGACGTGGTCTGAAATGTTTATACACTGCATACAATAAAATCCTGAAGTGCTTTAGTGTCTGAAGTAGGATGTTTACCACGGCAGCTCAAGGATCCCTGTGGGTTCCTGGCCCCTTGCTGAGGATTAACCCTAAATGTTTCTGCACACTTTACGTCTACATTCTATTCATTTCGCATTGCCCCATTTCAATCAAGGAAAGTATTTGCAGGATTGAATCAGTGGTAAAGGTGGCACTTGTAAAAAGAAACATATAGTATGTTCTATGAAGCATTTAACTTTGGTTTCAAGGGAAATGCTATAAATCTTTGCTGGTTGCTATTTTCAGTAATGGTTCTATAGCTACATATTCCTGTATTTATAGCCTGAATAGCAAATAGTGGAGAAACAAAGCTAGTGCCTCACAAACAAACATTTAAGGTGCAAAATAACAACAACAACAACAAGACAATCCTACAGTGTTTTATCACAGACATTTATTTGCCAAGTACTATTAAAACCAGTATGGAATAAATAATTTGGAAGGTTTGCAGCATTTTTCAGTTCCTTTACAAAGTAATGATATTAAGGATTTGTTGGATTTCCATCCACCTAGAAACATCTTTGATTTTGTCCTGTTGGTATAGGAATGCAATGTGTACGTGGTCATATTCCAGGATCATTTGGTAGCAAAAAACCCTTGTGCTACTGGGTCTGTGATAGCTGTGAATGAACAGGTCCAGATGTGTCATGTAGTCTGCACAGGAAACTGACAGAGCAGCAGATGTAATGAGCTTAACTGAATGCATATAAAGATTAAATTGGGGGAAGGAATTCTCTCCTGTCACACAAATATTCCTCATGGATGGAAAACAGAGCAAGGAGAACTATGCAGTTTTACTTAAATGATGCTTCACTTTACCACAACAACCTTTCTGAGCTGGCACAATTGGTCCTATACATGTGCTGCAGCTTCAGGATCAGCTTAACTCAGCCTGAGACAGCTGAGTCAGTTGCTGGTCTGACTGAAAACCCATCAGGCTTTGGCATATTTTCCTTTGTTTTCCAGGCTTATTCTGCAGCCAGATCTACTCACCAAGCCATTTTGCTCTGAAATCACACAAACGATAAAACTAATGCGAAGAAAGCAACAGGGCATAGAGTCAAGTGGAAGAACCATTGTCTGCAGTAGCAGCACAGTGTTACTTCAGTTTAACCTGACCATGAAACTGCACAGTTTTTACTTCTGTGGATAAAATTTGGGGGCTTATCCTTTAGTCTATCTGCTTGTTTTCTATGAAAAACCTAGAAACCTATCCTGTGAACCTCCCTCTCTCTAATGTGGTAGGTGAGGAGGAAGGTGGCTGCTGCAGTGGCCCTTTCTCTGCGGAATCTGAAGGTAAGGTTAAAAAAAGTCTTGAGTCTGTCTGTTGTGTTTTTATCACACTGATTCATTTTTCTTAGCATTTTAGTCCTATATATTCAAACCCTAAATGCAGTGGTGGTTTTTCTTTCAAAATTCATTTCTATATTTTCTCAAGAACTCACAAGGAGCCTGTCTTATGTCCTAATCAATTTATCTCAGTAAAATACGATGTGGTTGGTTTAAGATGCATTTTATATACGGAAATGTTCCTATTAGATAGTTAACAGTAAATGGATGGAAACAACGTTTTACCAACATTCTTGTTTGTGTAGCACAAATAGCCTTTTTCTTTCGTTGCCATAAGAAAATTTTGGAATCTTTCTTTTTCTTGTATATTGTACATGGCAAGTTTAGTTTATTAGCAAGGAGGTCCTGTTTTCTAACACCAGGTGCAATTTTCTAATGCTAGGATTACTAAAAGGGACAGAAAAGTAAAAGGTATTTCTCTTCTGTTTCTCTGCTTGTGTTTCACACTTGATAGCACTCCATGCATAGTTCATTCAGCTTTTCCCCTGGGTAGCAAATCAATAAGCCAGTTTTCTTTGCTATTTGAGTCTTTTGCTCAACAACAGAGGAAAAGAAAAGCATTTCAGAGCATAGGAAAACATGCATATAAGCTCACAAATATTGACAGGAAGACTCAAAGGCAGATGAGTATCAGAAATTACAACTCTGGAGAAGACAACACAGTAGGCATGTGCAGAGCACAAGGTGGGGGCAGTGGTGGTATCTGCCCATTACACTACCTTCCTACTACAGGTATAGTTCATGGTCTAACACGTTTTGGAGAGGTGAACCCAAGTCCCATGTTTGTAAGTAGAACTGGTGGAATATTTGCTGATTTTTAAAAGCAGTTTTAATATGGAGTCCTACCTGCTCTCTTCACTTTCTCTCATGTCTTGGCTTTGGCTATAGCACAGTGTTTGTCACATTACACCCTTTGCCAGTGCAATTGCAGGTAAATGTGTATAATCATAAAGGAGGAACTGTCTTCACGTTCTTTGTTCTACAGTGGTTATTAAAACCAAGTGTAACAAAGTTACGATATTACATTCACTCCTTGATGTCACTGCATTAAAAGTATTGTCGATCATGGCGATGAACATAATAACTTTCTAATGTTCATAGAACCAAAAAAAGATTTCACAAGCTAATCTGGCTTACCCATTTGTCCCAAGACAAATCGATCATCTTTAAACACACGATTTTCTGATGTTTTCTTAAGAGCCGCGGGTGATGGGGGTTCCACCCACCATCACTCAAGGCAATCCGTTCTAGGGCTTCCTAGTCCGGCGTTTGTCCCACTCGGGAAAGTGAATCTCGCCGGTGGGACTTCCCACACCACTTCCTCTCGCCCCGACCTTCCCTTGCGGTCCCCGCGGGCGGAGCGCAGGCGGCTTCGCGCTGCCGCTGTGAAGCGCGCACGGCCGGCGCCCCGGGGGGGCAGACCGGAGGAAGGATGCCGAGGTCTT
>NW_010973285.1:3719594-3720160 GCF_000737465.1 Haliaeetus leucocephalus
GCGCCCGGGGGGGGCGGGCGGGAGGAGGGGGGGGAGGGGTTTGGGGGGGGGGGGGGGGGCGGAGGGCCTGTTGCAACCCGTTCTGAAACAAGCCACCTCACACGCTCTCCCCTGCCCCCACCTCTCATAAAACACTGTCTTCCGAAACACAGTGCGGGCGTGGGCGTCACTCTCTTTCTTTTTCCCTTCTACCGGGGAAGAGGGGGCTCGTTTTCGCGGAGGCTTCCCAGCCCTGCCCGCGGTGGGCGGGGGGGCGGTTCTGTGCCTCTCCCCCGCCGTCTCCGGCCGCTGCCTGCGGCGGGGATCGCCCTCCCCTCACTCCCACGCCTTCAATTACCGATGGTGGCGGCCGCCGCCGGCGCCGTGCCTCCGCGCCTCGCCCGCCCGCTCCCCCTCTCTCTAGAGCCCCGGCACTGCCGCAGAGGCTTCACCGCAACGCGAAGCCCACACCGCCACTCCGGTCCGCCCCTCCTCTGGTCTGTCACGCTCGGCGGCTCCTCCGGGAGCGGGAGGCTCCTCGCTCCCCGCCCCGCAGCCGCACGCCGCGGGCAGGAGGCAGGCGGCAG
>NW_010973285.1:3720379-3798891 GCF_000737465.1 Haliaeetus leucocephalus
GGTTGGTCTTGCACGCTTGCGGCGGACTTCAACTTTTCCACGGGACTTAGGGGCGGGGGGGTGTTTGCTCGGCGGGCAGCGCGGGGGGAAGCTCTCTCCGGGGCAGGCCGAGCGTTGCGGGGAGCGCGGGGTCCCCTCGCAGCCCGTCGGTGAGCGGCGGCACACTCTTTGCTCGGCGGCTGCTCGCTCCCGTTCCATCCAGGGCTCGCTTGCTCTTTTGCACGGAGAGAGCAGGGTCCACAGATCCGAGGCGGTGCGAGCGTCTGATCGCTCTCTGCTTTTGAAGCTGACGGGCATATTAAGGCTGGCGGAACTTTTGCACGCCAGAGGAGCAAAAACCAGGGTGTTGAGGTTCGCAGACTACAGAGGTTTGAAGAAAACGCGCTTGCAGATGTCCTAGCTGTAAGGATGGTGAGGAAAATCAAAGATGCAGGAAGGGTGTCGAGGTTCCAGCTCCTTAGGGAACTGACACTTTCTAAGATGTGTTTAGAAGGGAACAGGCAGCGTTTCAGACTCTGCAACAGAAAAGAAGAAAAAAGAAAGAAAATAAACAATTTAAGTGTTTTTGAAAACTATGTTGCTTTTCTCACTGTAGGCTGCCTTCAAGGGTTGTAACGCACTTTCACTACGCTGGGAGAATAGTTTAGCATTCATGATCCATAACGGGGCGGGGGGGGGGGCTCCCTTCTTTGCAGCTTCAGGAAAGGACTTTTCCAAAACACACTAAGTTACTGCTTTCCTGGTGCTTTGGGGATTTAGATCCCAGGATGCCTCTGGCAGTATATGGGGAGGGGAGCATGGAGAAGTCACAGCGGGGAAAATTCTAGTCTAAGTCCTAGGGTTAGGAACAGCCACGGGATGGTGAGGTTTTTTGAGAGGATCCCCGTCTAATTTAAAGAGGATTGCAGGGCAGAAGAGCCTGAAGGATGCAAAGAGGCAGAGGAGCTGGTCTGGCAGTCCTGAGTGGAGGCAGGACACCCCAGGGACCTGAGGGCTGGGTGACACGGGGTAATTGAGCATGGAGGTCACTGATGAGTCTTGGGAGCCTAATCCTGCAAAGCACTGTGGGCACAGTGCAAGTGGGGGGCGAGGGTGGGAGCTGACTCATGCTGGCTGGGGCGGCCCCAGCACATCTGTACAGAAAGGGGGGGCTGAAGAGAGAAGGAAGAGATGAGAAAGAAGCATATATAGATAGGCGGGGAGGAGGGAGATCACCTCATCGAAAGTTGCTGAGATCATCCAGAGGCTCCTCCGTGATTGATAGTACCCTGCTCTCCTTCCCGTAAAGGGTTAGGAGGCTGATGAGTGTATCTCTGGTGGAGGGGGGTGGGGGGCAGATTGCAGAGGTTAGTACAACACAAGGGAAGCCTACTCAGACAAACACAATTGGTACTGCTGGTACTTGGGCTGCATTGCACTGCAGTGCAGGGAGCTCACAGCAACTTCTGCCTTAGGAGAAAGGGAGATGCTGAATTGATCTGTAGAGGTGGCACAAACTATGCCAAAAATTACTGCTTTGTGAGGGGATTGCAGATAGAACTGGAAGTAAAGCTGTAAGGAGATTTTGGAAGGAACTTCCCGATGAATTTACAACTAACCACAAAGGATTTTAGGAGAAAAAAACAACAGCCAAACTAAATAAAGTTCTCCAATTAGAATAATTGTAGATGGTATACTTCTGTTGGAAGTCCAGGTTCTCTGTGGGGAAGATTCCTGTTTTAACTATGCCATATGTCCTCCTCAATGATTGAAGTTTTACAATGGATGTTCTTTTCATGGATTGAGGATCCTGTGGGAATGAAAACTACCATTGCAATGTTTCACCCAACATTCAGTTTTCCCTGTAATTAAGCATTTAGCCAGCATTTTCATAGAGAGCAAGGCACTGTGATAAGCCGGAGACCCTGTTCCTTCCCTCTCACCTAGCCATTTTCTGCAATTTTACTGAATGATAACATGCATTAAATCTTACTGGTTTGGTGCTTATTTTGTTTTGGGGTTTGTTTTTGTTTGTTTGTTTGCTTATTTGGTTTTTTTAAATCTTTTTCCATAATTTGAGAGAAAGAAGCATTGCTTTTCTGTATTCCAAAGAAATGCAGAATTTGCTAAAATATAGTCACAGTAAGTTCCAAGTGGACTTTTATTTACTTTGCATTGGCCAGATATTGACAAAAAGGCAGTCTGTCAATTAAAATTATTGACACACATTGAGGTTCCAAACATCTTCAAATGATACTTAAAGAAAGAGAAGAAACAATCGTTTAATGTCTATATTTCTGAAGCTGTATTCCTACTGCTAATTCAATAAAATTACCCTGAATATCAGTGGTACAGATTAGATGTAGGCTTTCTCTGATGGCAACTTGATGTAAAATCACATGTCATTGCACTCTGGAAAAATAGATTAGTATTTGGCCAAATGAGATCAAACCAAGTGTTTTCTGGCTGTATATTTGAGAAAACTGATTTTTTAAATAAAAATAAAGCAAAGGTGTTAGGGTTTTTTTCTCAGTTCTGAGCAACATGCAAGAAAGATGTTTGCAACAAAGGAAAATCACACGGAACGTGCAGTTACGTTTGCAAAACATGGTATTACCTCAGGTGACAATGTGAAACCTATAATCAAGGTTATATGTGCCTAAGTGTATAAGCTTGTACAAGTTGCTTGCCGTAATGGCAGCTTTCAAATTAATTTTTTTAAATGATACGCTCCAAAGCACAGAGGACAAATGTTTAACCACAGCGGCCCTGATCGTCCCATTAAAACCAGTGTGAATTGCATTGTAGATTTCAGTGGGAACCAGAATGAATCCAGCTATATAATTATCTAGGGTTTCCTGTATGAAAATAGTATTAATAAAGATATTTCACATTCTCAGTCATATAAAAGTTGTTTCAGCATCACAGACAGATCACTTGGGCTGTATGTTGCTGTGAATCTTTGCAACCCATATGCATCACAGAATGCATATCAATGCTTGTTTAAACAAAAGCTCATCAATTAGATTAAATGTGTTTGCAAACCTGTGATAGGGAACCCACAGCTGCTGCCACTGTCTTTGTATTACGTAGTGCATAATATTTTCCTATTAAACCCAAATGGAGTCCTTTTTAAAATAATTCAGAGGACTGGATTTAGAGCTTGTCTTCTTTTAAGTGTTTTTAAGCAGTAAAATGGAAAAATTAATTAAAGTATGCTCACTGGGAAGAAAAAGGTAGTTAAATTTTTCTTTTAAATTAGCCAAGTGTTTCAGTTTTAAATGAAATGTGATACATTTTCTAGTAACTATGTTACAAAACATGATGGGCCTTTTTGTTCCATAAAACATTGGCTGGTAGCCTCACAGGCTTTTAATTTATCTTTGATTTTGTATATTGCTATGTGGTTCTTCCAGAGACAATCTAAACATGCAGAGTACCTATTCTCCTGTAAATATATATGTTGCCTGTCTGTGATATGTTAGTCAGGTTTGTTTTCAAATTACCATTTTTGTGTCAGTGAGAGATAAATACATGTGCATTAAATATAATCAAATGCAAATTTCTTTAGGATGATTATTATTGAAGATGTTGTCCTCTTATTAAAAAAAAACCAAAACAAACAGAAGGGGTAAAGCAATGCTAAGCACATCCTTTTCTCCTCTGTGGTTCAAATCCTCAGCCACTTTCCCACCCAGAGAGGCTAATAAAAGTTTAAATGTTACAGACACAACAAGAAATTGCTTAAGGTATAACACAGTGTAATACGAGTAAGATATCATAACGTCCTTTCGTTTTTAAGACTGAATTATTACCTCTGTTTTCTGTGTTTCTGCTGTCTGGCTGCTGACAGTAAAGACTTGCCATACATCAACAAAACATCAGAGTCCATCATGATTACGTGGGCATTCCATCCAAATATTTCTAATTCAACTAAAATGCACCATATTGAAAATATGAACAATACCCACCACATAATGTAGCTGTTTCAGCACACAAGGCATATAGTTTTATATCGATCTGAGACTCACGAAAAATATGGTGTTGCTGCGGCTTCATGTTTCCTGGCAAGCAGCAAGATTTTTTTAAGATAAAGCAGCATCTCTGTGGCTGGCTTTCTTCTTCTCAGCAGGTTATTTTTGTGGTCATGGCTGTATGGATCTAGTTACGTGCTTTGTTCTAGGATGGTAGTCTGTGTCTCACAAGCACATCTAGATTTTTGACAGAAAATCTGTGCTACAATGAATACAATTGGTAGCAGCATTAAAGCATCCTGCAGGATTTTTTTCCCTTTAATGCTCACATGAATTTTTGTACAGGGAAAAGCTTTCTGAAATACATCATGGAATCTAATTTTTTAGAAATACAGGTAACCATGGAACTGACAGGTGACTTTGCTCATGGCATCTCACAGGGCCTCTTGGTCTTTAAGTGGCACCATTTTCATGCCATATAGAGCTGGAGGGTAAACTTCCCTTTCTGTAAGAATAACAGTGCTAATCCCAAGAAGCTGGTTTTGCAAACTGGATTCCACCCCCTTCCTCCCATCCCACCCCACCCTGACCACAGCAGGTTTTGCTTTTATCTAAGAATCCCAGCCATTGCCACAGCCTTACAAATGAAGTGGCCCTCTGAACTGCTCCTAAGGTTGAGAAATGAGTGATTCCTTGGAGTAGCACTTCCAGCTGGAATTCACTGCTCTCTATTGTGTAGCTTTTTGTTGCTTCTCTTTTATCTGTGTGGATTCTTGAAATCCTGCCTCTTGGACAGCTGATGGCATGTCTCACATCCTTGCTGTCTATAAAAATGGGAAAAAATACATATTTATTTTCATTAAAAAGGAACACACTTGAAAATTCCATATCAAAATATATCCAAGCAAACAATAAAGATAAGATCAACAGTGTATTTTTCCATTTCCTGATCATGTTGAAAGCTCTCTGCAGCGCACTTGTGATATCTTTCTTGTACAGATAGGAAGGTAGCAGATGCTATTTGGCATTTTCCTTTTTAACTTTCAAGCCAACAACGTAAATTGCTTGGTATAGACTGTGGAATATCCTATAGTGACATTTTGTTAATGTTTTTTGGGGGGATTTATGGATCTATGAATGATTGGGGTGCTTCTTTGTAAGTCATATGAGGCTGGTCCTGAAAGGAAAGGTAAGACCAAGTGTTACTATGGTCTCCTATGAGTCTAGAAAATGCATATTCTTGATTTTACAAAGTTCTCCTCAGTTTTTACTGAGCTGCATTTGAGCTGGTTTTAATCAAGAAGTTAAAAGAAGATAATTCTAAATGCAGTAGGTGAAGATACCAAGTGTTAACATTTCATGTGTCTTGGCCTCCTACGTTTCCTATGGGCATGTAGCTGTGCAGTTGACAGTGGCTTTTGCATTGGGACGGTATTCTTCCTTGTGTCTAGACATCACCTTTTGTGAGCAGGACTCACTGCTTCTCTTCATGTGTAGCTAGTGCACAGACTGCCACTGACACCAGATTCACTTATCCTTTTAACATTCTTCTCAGTGTGCAAGCAGCACCTTATTTTCAAATAACTCAACTGTTATTTCCTCTCAGCTTTGTTAAACAAATCAAGTTCTGGCAACAGGGAGAGTATCAGAGAAAAAATGCACTTAGTGATGTAAGACATATAAGTAACAAACTCATTGCTGTGCCTGGAAATCTTGTAAGGGTGATCTGTTCCGGGAAAAAAAAAAAGAGAGAGAAAAAAGAGTAGTAAGGCTTGTGGGAGTCTCTCATGCAGATGGAGTCTTTCCCTGGGTACGCCGTCTCACCACTGGCTGCAATATAATGTAGACATAATGAAGATGTTTAAAATAGCTAGTTTCTCTTGCAGCCTAGTACACCAGTATGGTGCTCTGTATGAACCACAAACATGACTGAGGTTATGCCACAGGAGAGGAGAGCATGAAAAACCAAAGCTACACATATTGTGGTGGTAATGTCACAAAAACAGTGGTATATCTGCAATCACTTGCAAATACTTTTTAAAGCAGAGTGTTGTTCTAGTTGATGGCATCCGTTTAGTTCCATTTATCATCATGGTCTCATCTAGCCTCATTAGAATTTATGAAGTGTTGCTCCAATCAGTTGCATAATTTGACCATTTACATGTTAAACTCAGAACAAAGCTTTTCCTTATAGCATAACCTCTATATGGAGTGAGCAGTCAGAAGAATAAATGTTTTGTAGTATTCCAGTTTTTAAATTTTAGTATACACAATGTAAATAAGGAATGTTACGTGGTTTTGTAAATGTATTTATGTACTTAATGTGTAAAGAACAGAAAAATATCAAACCAGCTTGCACTCTGACTCAAAAAAATATACACCTCCTGTAAATGTATGACATTCAGATCTCTAAATGAGCTCAGGTCACTACATTTGCCTATTGAGGGGATAGTCCCTATGCGCAACAGCAAGTGTACACTTGAAGTGTATTCTTTGGTGTTCTATAGATTCCTAAGTTTTATATATTTCATAGGGCTTTCCAAGTTAAGTATGCCAAGACTGATGCAGCAAAAATTCAGCCCACTTATTGGGAAAACTGGAAAAGCCTTACATGTTAGTCTTTGATAATTTCTTTGGACCAGTTAGCTGGAATACTAATTCTTTTCCAGTCAATTCCTTTCCTTGCCTTCAAATGAAGTCCTGAAAAGAAAAGAAGAAACAACTTGGACATGGATAAGTGAGGATGCTTTTCCTAGAAAACACAAAAAGGTGGTATAAGTGTTAAACACCATATAGGAACACCTAGCAGTTGTCTGCTAAAATGGATTCAATTTTGTTTAATTTTTGTTTCTTCAAATAAAATTCCATGTTTAGTTCACATCTGAACTTGGGAGTCCAAGCACTTATTAATTGTAAAACTCTAAAAAGTTTGGCTTAGTACATGGTGCTAAGGATCTGAGCCATCTTCTACTCCATAGACACAATCCTTAAACTTTGAATATCTAAACAGAAATATTGAGGCCCATATTTATAGTCATAAATATCATTGCCTGACTTTCAGAGACCCTGGAAATTCTCTCACTAGAAGATATATTCAAGTTGAATGCAGTGGATACCTGTATTAAAAAAAAATAATTAAGATATCACTTGTACTCCTTGAACAACCAAACAATAGCAAAATGTAGAGATTAAAAGATAATGCCATCAGGGTGGTTCTGTGTATTTGCTCAGAAAAACTACAAGGCAGGGAAAAAAAACCCAAACGGCTAACCAATCGTTCAAACACATTTTAGCAAATGGATATTTAGAAAATGGATGTTAATTAGCTAAAACAAGTTCTTGTCAAAGACAAGATTTATTAGGACCTGTATGGAACAGGGCAAACCTTACTCCTGCCTAAAGAACCTTAACAGCTAAAATCAAAATGAACAAAACATAAACATCTCATATGGTATTTGCTAGAGTTATGGCTTGGCTCGCCACTGTCTATCAATGTCTGTCCATGGAGAAAGTAGCCATCCAAGATGTGGCACTACTTACTAGTAGTCTAGAAGTAACCCTAATGCTTTGGTACTAGATATCTTACTTCCTCAAGGCAGTTTTGTCTGGAGTGCTGCTTGTTTTGGACTAGCTTCCTTTGTAGAAACAAAGAGACTCCTGGAAATTCTCTTTCAGTTCACATTTGCTCAATGGTTAAAACAATGAGCTTTTATTTCTGTCGTGGAACAGCATTATGGTTTTGATTACAAAACTGGAACAACCAACAAAAGTAAAGCATTAAAAAGAAAAATACTGAGAATTTCCCTGAGACATCTTTTGACTGACATGACTAAGGACCAACTCAAGAGTAACCCATTCAGGGAGCATTCGTCTGCTGCGTCAAAGCCATTCTTTGACTTATCAATCACTTTAGAAACTATTAGTGTACTTCAATTTGTGAAAATTCAGGAAATGTTTCTCAAATCCCTCTCTGAGATTTAAATTCATAAAACCTTTGAGTAATGGTTATTTCTCATATCTGGCTCACCGTCTTGCCTAGGAAGATGACTTATTTGCCTCCTTTGTGATGTTCACTCTCCCACATAGCACGACAAACTTTCTATGACTTCACAATAACTTAAAATGTTAAGTATCATCTTCTTTTTCAATTTTAAAATTTCGGTTTCATTCCAACTACAGTTTCATGGCAAAAAACTACCAAAAGTCACAGAATTAATTTCCGTTCTTTTTTTCTTCAGTATTTAGTGACTGTTTATCATTCATGTGGTCTTGGAGCACAATTGAGAAGATTCCTTGCTATGACCAGCTGTACAAAATGATTAAGTAGAACGATACTCTGCTGCCAGTCTACTTAATCATTTAGTAGATGGGAAAACTGTTTCTTCCTGGGAAATTAGGTGTCTATGAGAAGAACAAATTTTTCACTGGAGAAATTGCTTGCTAATTTCTGTATTATAGTAAAAAATGAGTATGACGACTCCCTGCTCCATGGTCCAAAGGAAGAAAATCTATTTTCCAGTATTTGGGAAACTATTGCAAACCAATTTCTTTCAATCTATTGGTGGTGTGACTGCTCTATAAAGTAAATGTTGCTCATAGAAATCACCAAAGAGTCGTTTTATCCTGTATATTTGCTGAAATATGAGTAACTTGAGGGTATGACCTGAAATGTGCGTAACACCCCACTTGGTGTTTTAAGGGGTGTGTGTTATTCTGGTAGGAATAGGAAGAAAATGTTTGCTGAATGTTCCAGGCTTCCTAGCGCTTGGTCCATGTACAGTCTTTCAGAATGGAAAAACTACAGTCTCCATCCAGTGAAGACAGACACTGACAGACTTACAGTTTAGCAGGCAGTTGGGGCACACAATGCACAAGGAGAGGCTGTGGGTTTGCTCAGCTGGGAAGAGAAGGCCAAAAGAAGATGGGGGGATCTAATTGCTGTCTGCCATCATCTAATGAGTAATTAGAAAGAAGATGGAGTCAGGAAAGGGAATGGAAATGTGAACAAGATAGAAGGAAGAAATTCTTCACTGTGTGGGCCATGAAGTATTAGAGTAGGTGCATAAGAACGCTGTGGCACCTCTGTCCTTGGAGATGCTCAAAACTTGCCTGGACATGGCCCTGGGCAACCTGATCTAATTTTGAGGCTAGCCTGGCTTTCAGCAGGAGGCTGGAGTAGAAGACCTCCAGAAGTTCCTTCACACTTTAATTATTCTATAGTTCTACTGATATGAGGGAGTACTGGTATATAGACCATGTACTGCTGGAAGTCAATAAATCATGGAATTCAGTCTCCCTCTCCTTTGAGCCCTTCTAATCAGGTCAGAATAGTACCTGGTCAAGATCAGGGCCTCTTTTTACAATTGCTTACAAATTCAGAAGATGTACACCTAGGAGTGAAGAATTTACAATCTGAGAGGGAATTTGATTACTAACAGCAAAATACTCCATCCTGTCAAACAGTATTCTATAACATATCTCTTATTTGGCTAGAAATTCTTGTACTGGCACAGACTGAGAGGCAAAATCAAGGTAATTACCTTGATCAAAAAATCAGTTTAGCTGACAAATGAGGTTATTTGTTCTATTGTTAAAGGGCCAAATTGTAGAACTGCTGAATCATTTCATTCTCTTTTTTTTATGGAGATGCAGTAGCTCATAGTGTCAGCTCATAGTTGGCCATGATTTGACTTTCTGGCCACTTTCCTCTTCCTAGGGAACTGTACTTTGGAGTAAGTAGAGAGGATATGAGTAAAAGTTACTGCACTTTATAGTTAAATACAGTTATTCTAAGCTGAAATAATAAAATGTGTTGAATAAATCTCCTCACATGTGATCAGAAAACATGGAGACTGTAGGGCTTTTTTTACCTGTCTAAGCTTCTTTATTCTAGTACTTGCTCATAAGAAACAAAGTTTACTTGCAGTATCCAAGTTCAAATCTGACAGGCATAGTTAAGTCTTCCCTTTTCTTGGAAAAGCATAAGGGTTTTTGCATGCTGGGCTGCTGAGTTTTTCCTGACTTGCAGAGGCACAAGAGCTTTGGCATATTTTCCTTGATATTTTCTCATATGGTTTATCTTAAAAATAATGCAGTCAGATGCGCTATTTAATTTTCACGAGTATTCATTTTTACTAGCTCTATGGACAGTGTTATACAGAAGCAGACTGTGAGAATTCAAAACACAGAAATGGCATTCCTAAAAAACATCAAGTGGAGGTTGTTCCCCCCAGCCCCTGCCCCCATTGTCCTCCTCTGAGGCTGAGTGGTTTACAGGAGTGCTTTCTTGTAGTTTGTGCACTTAGCTACTATCCCAGAGGAGGGTAGGGGAACACATTGCTGTTCTTACAAATATTTATATATATATATATATGTAATCTGATTTATTGTGATAGGGTTGCTTATATGATTTTTTTTACTCAAGGGCGTAAGTTCTCGCAGAATAAGAACACTTGGCTGATAAAGTGGAAATCTTGTGGCAAATAAGTGTTGACAGGGTAAGTCCTTGCCAGGAGACAGGTAGGAAATGGAACTGAATTACCAGTTAAAACTTTTTCAGTCAAATACTGATGATTCTTCATTAAATACATAATGTGCTTTTGGGTCCATTTTATTTCTGGTTGTTGGGTAAAAATGTATTTTTTCCTAGTTGGGAGAAATTGTTTTATATTGTACCTGTTATACATGAAAAAAATGGAAGCCATTATGTATCTCTGTATTTCAATATCTAGGAACAGGAGTGAGCTACAGGTTCCAATACACTGCCTTCCTCCACTCCTGTGACTGGGAAAACTAATTTCATGAGCAGAAGTATCCTTTCATTGGGTGAACTCTATGCCAGCAATTTTCCTTAAACAATGGCTTTTGTTAAAATATTAAATTCAATTTTATTTAATATTCTAAAACAGTGAAAGTAATAATTCTGTGATGCCTTTCACCTTTAATGTTCTAGTAATGTGCATTTTTAATTAGGAAACCATTTGAGTTCAATAAAACTTTATGAGAAAGTGTATGGCATAACTGGAACAGGGTTAATACAAAGAGAACTGTTGCTGTACTTTATAAGGGTTCTGTAAAAATGTAGTGGTTTTTAAAAAGATCCAAGTAAGTGTTAAAAATGCAATTAATAAAATCTGTTACCTGCTGGTTTAACAGTGTTATAACAGCATAGAATGCAAGGGTTATATACTGTGTCTGTGAACTGTACCACTGAAAGCTGTGGAGAGGTCAGGAGAGGAAGAATACATGCAGTGGACAGAAAGAGATACTGATTCAAATTCCTGTGAATTTTTAGATTAAATTAACAACTGCCTTTCCTTAACAGGAATGTCCCTTGCTCTAGGGATGCAAGCACTGAACATTGCATCAGCTATACGATCTGCAAAACTATTTTTAATTAGAGTTGGTACACATACATTCAAGGTACTAAGCACTTAATCAATGTGATGTATATCCTGAGGCCACCACAATGTGATGCTTTTAAAATGCTAATTGTAAGCTATAATTGAGAACTAATTGGCTGATGAAGCAAGAATTTATTTTCTAAAATTACTTTGCTTTTTAAGTTTAAACATTTATGAAATTTTTTTTCTCCTTTTCTTTTTTTCCAAAAACCACTTAGAGCTTGGCTGCTGTGTTTTACTGGGACTTAATTTGTTGTTTATTTTGCCTACTTTGGACCTATGCCTCTACACACACATCAGTGAGTTGTTTCTTCTTATACTCTCTTCAGAGTCCCCCAGCCACAGAGTAGGCAAGAGACCTGCTGGGAGCGTAACACCAATTTCCTTCATTAGTCAGCTGGCACTGGTGGTGTACAGATTATTTTCTGTCTTTGAACCAAAACCACTATCTGATATGACTCATCCAGGGCCCCCCTTGTGGGTGGTTAAGGGGAGTCTTAATGTTTCTTTTGAATAAGAAAAGTGGTGATAATAGGCCAAGTCTGAAGAGAAAAAATGGAAATGCTTATAAATGCCCATTAGTAACGTGGACTTTCAAATAGTTCGCTGCGCAAGCATGAGGGTAAATGACAACCCACTGGAGGAGACTGCCAAGTGTGAATAGTGGTCCCTCAACATGCTTTGTAAGTGCATGTAATTGAGGTGCTGATAAGGGGATGGTCCACCTCATTTGTGGCATTTAGGGGATGCTATTGTTGTAGCATTGCTTCCCTGATTCACTAATAGCAGCAATAACTTTAGTTACCAAAAAAGCACACGTGAACATGGTACCACTATATAGGCTTTTGTACTTGATGTTCTGGTTTTGGCTGGGACAGAGTAGTAGCTGGTACAGTGCAGTATTTTGGATTTAGTATGAGAATCATGTTGATAACATGATAGTTGTTGCTAAGTAGTGCTTATCCTAAGCCAAGGATTTTTCAGTTTCCCATGCTCTGCAAGCAAGCAGGTGTACGAGAAGCTAGGAGGGATCATGGCCAGGACAGCTGATCTGAACTAGCCAAAGGGGGATTCCATACCATAGAACATCATGCTCAGTATGCAAACTGGGGGGATTTGGCCAGGAGGGGCCAATCACTGCTCAGGGACCGGCTGGGCATTGGACAGCCAGTGGTGGGCAATTGTATTGTGCATCACTTGTTTTTCTTGGGTTTCATTTCTCTCTCTTTTTGTTGCCTTCATTATTATTATTATTATTATTATTATTATTATTATTATTACATTTTTTCAATTATTAAACTGTCTTTATCTCAACCCATGAGTTTTATTTTTTTTTCCAATTCGCCACCCCATCCCACTGAGGGGCACTGAATGAGCGGCTGTCAGGTGCTTAGTTGCCAGCTGGGGTAAAACCACAATAGTTGATTACCTGCTGAAGAGCCATGATTGGTTTTGATCGAGGGCAATATCAGTAAAGAGCCAGTGTGCAAAATAGGTATAATGATTAATCAGGTTGAAGACAGAAATTCAAGGGTAATTATTTCAGAACACAGCCAGGTTGAGATGGTACCTTATTGACCTTTGCAGTGTCAGAGAGCAAGAACATTGTTGCTCTAAGTCTAGCAAAGATGAAACCAAGTTGGTGAAAAACTTAAGTAATTCTTACGTGTTGGGGAATGTATGGTTTTTAGGGATTGAGCCAGTCTGAGGTTAGACTTCAGGAAGTCTCCAGATACTTTTTATTTTGTAATATGTATTCTTGACATGTTTTTTACTTTCCTGACCGTTACGTTAATTGCTCTAAGTATTGCCGATATTCCATCTTTTAAAACATGGAGGGAACATGAAAAATTAAATAAGGCTGCTGTGTACTCTCTCTTTTAATGGTTTGATTTATCAAATTATATTGAACCTTGGGGATTAGAAGAAAACCATTAATATGACTGTGTAGCTCCGACGTGCTACAGTCCATGTTGCTGTAATAAACAAGTACTTCTATTAGCAGAAAGGCATACAATAAGAAGCAGGCATTTTTTCTTTATTAAGAAACTATTACTCATTTTCCAATCTCTAAAGAAAAATTTTGACTTTTTTTTTCCCAACGTTTTTATTCCAGTTCCTTTTAATGAAAATCCTTTTAAGGTGAATTGAGGAAGGAGAGGAATTCATACATTCAGTCTCAGCAACTGGCAGTGGTAGTAAGTCATCCTCCCTTCAGAACTGTGAGGTTAATAGTTTTTCTCAGTATGCTCCAAACCTAAGACTCAACCAACTTAAAACTTTTGACATGACCCCCTCCAGAAAATGTCTAATTTCTCCTACTCCCATCTTTATATATGATAGAATAGATCCTGCTTTTATAATGTTTCTAATATGCTATTTGAGTGGCAGCACAGGAAATCAAACCCATAGCCCCTAAGTGCAGCAGTGTCACAATGATCCTGTTCTTTCAGCCTTCTGTCCTTTCAAAGGTTTCTTTCAGTGATGTTTTTCTCCTTGCATATTCACTCATGATGTAAAAAGTGATGAATTGCTATAAATTAATAATCCCAGTCAATGTTAAAAGTTGTGCAGAATTTTGGGTTGTTTCTTATATGTTTTTAACATGCATTCTTGGTGAACTGCTGAAAATAATCACTCTATAAAAGGTGGTACATGTTCATTCCAAATCCTGCTGGCTTCTGTGTGAGCATTTTAATTAATTCTAATCCAGTCCCAGAAGTTCATCCTTAATGTTCCTTGCAAACAGCCTCTTCAGGCTTGAAAAGTGTGTTGCTGCTTCATGTGGCAGAACAGAAAAAATGAGATCACAGACAGATAACAGAGGTTTGATGCTAAAACTGGCAGTTTGGCAGCTGAAATGCAGTGTGTGTTCCTCATGTCTTACCAGAAAGGAGAACTAAGCCAATGTCTGTTTGTAGACAAGACTTGTTACACATGCCAAAAGTGAGCTTTCTATTAGCCATTCTGATAACAGTTATAATCAGTGATTGCTAATGAAAAATGTTGCCATATTTCCAATGTGTGTCTTTCCTGGCTGTTGTCAGTGCTCTTCAGTTTTGGTCACAACAGGCTTCATAGTTTTGGGTATACCATTCTGTATGCATAAAGCAGTTTTCTACCTTTTGGAGTCAAGAGATGTCTTCAGCTTTTCCAGTGGAGGTAAGGAGTCATGTGTAGAGAATTTCAGCCTGCTAGCACTAGTCCCACTGTCTGTTTTTAGTGAGCTTTCGCAGTCCTAAAGGTAGTCTGCAAGTCAGGCACATACCCTCAATCCCTGTGAGGATGCTGAGTGCCCCAACAGACCTTGTTTGCCCTGATGAGCCTCACCTGGACCCCTCACAAACACCTTCTGCCTGCTGTTCCAGGAGCTCGTGCTTCAGCCTCTGTGAAAGCTGCCAGGAAGCAGCAACCATGAGGCTGCTCCAGGAGGGAAGAGAAGGCAGGAGCTGAGGGCAACCCCAGTGCCAGTAGGGCAGCGCCTTCACTGATGGAGTGCAGTCCCCAGGCAGGGTGTACAGAGATGGTGAGAGCAACAGCTTTCCATCAGCAGTCTGGTACTCATCAGACAAGGTGAGGCAGTGTTATGTCCAAGATCAGTCAGGGAAATCCAGTCTGAGATTCAAGAACAGCAGGGGATAGGAGACAGGTACCCTACGGTGTAGCTCAGGCAGAGATGGGGTGCCAAGGTTTGAGCTTAAAGGAAGCCTGAGACCATGGCAGGGGATGTGAGTGCCTGGGAGGGGTCCCAGGTGAGGCTGGGCAGGTGATTAAGGCCTCCTGAGGTACTTGGGGCCCTGACAGTCAATTAAAACTCTCCCAGAGAAGAAGGAATTAAAACAATTTCGAAGCAGGGAACTGCAGGAAGATGGTCAAGTTCAGTGTTGGGTGCCAAGCAATTTGAGAACCAGACTAAGAATTAGACTAAGTATAAGCGGGAAGACTGAGGATCTCAGTGAACTGAAGAATTGTCCATGTCCACAAAGCACTTACAGAGCAAAAAGGCTGTCATGACATTCTGTTTTAAAATAAAATAGAAATGGTTTCATATGGCAGAACTTATTTCTGAGATGTTTCAGCTCACCACACCTTGTTGCTGTGCGGAGTCAAACACAGGGAAGAGAACATTTTTTCAAGGTGGCAAGTAGGTTGTTTTCAAAATAAGCTGCAGGAAGCTTACTGAAATTGAAAAAAATGTTCACCAGCTCTTCTGTCTTCCTTTTGTTGCCTGTTCTGTGCTTTCAGTAACAGAGCACTGTGTTTGTTCAGTTGTGCTATCCACTTCTACATATTCTACCCAAGGGAAGAAAGCCACAGTGAGTTAGTGCTCAGATTGCATAATGCACTCCAAGATATGGATAAATCCTATTTTGTCAGAGGACTAAGTCGCAGTATCTGAAAAGCTAGGGACTACTGCATTTTCAGCACAGACTCTGTTCATCAGTCCATTATTTTAGTCTCTTCTGTGCTCCCTTCTCACCTATGTTATTAAATCTACAATATCAAATTTGTGATTTAATGGAAACCATGCACCTGCAGCCACTTGGATTTATTTACGTTGGGGCTGAAGTTTTCTCACACTTGCTGAAAAACTGCATGTGCTAAGGCACGTGTGCACTGTGCAACTTGCAATAATAGCACAATTCAAGTTAACAAACTGAAGGGACCTAATTAAATGTGTTGTCAGCAGATGATGCAGATTGAATATGGCTAAAATCTGAGTTTATGGGAATCTTTAAGAAATCTTTGTTTTCCAGTGCAGAACAAAATTATGTAAACAATTTGTACAATTACAAGTCAGTGCAGCCTTAAAAAAAAGCATTTGGATTTTTAGCAGCAACATTTATATTTGGGGAGGTTAGAGCTCTTATGATTTCCTTTCTTACCCAGTTAAGGCCTGGAAGACAATGAGTCAGCCTTAATTGTGAAAAAAGTAGTTTCCACCTGAAACTGTTGAATTTTCCCCCAGGGAGAGGTAAGGCTTTAGGAGCATGCAGAATCACTTTTTTTCATGCAGACTACTAGCACTCTATTTGGATATCATGTTCCATAATCTGTTATAGCGAAGGTGTGTCTGAAGCAGAGGGATACATTACTGTGATCACAGGCTTCCAGTAAAAACACTACATCTGGCACGGTGCAGAAAACAGTCCTAGGAAAATCCTAAAGGAACAGGTTGAATAGAAAAGATTGGTGTACATCATCTGGAGTGTACACAGTACAGTTTTTTCAGTCAATTTATTTAGAAAGTACCCTGTTCTTTAAGAATAACAGAGAAAAACTAAGGTAGATGTAAAACCAAATCACTTTGAAAGAAGGAAGGTAGCAATCTTGGTTGTACTTATACAAAAATGTTTGAGAACTCAGGTTTGCAGGCTCCTTTTAAAATACAGTAATCTTTTCATTAGACTCCTTCCTCTTTTATATGAGATGCCAAGATGTTTTAAGACAGATCATCAACTTTTAATTATTTCAGAATTAAAAATAAAATAAAACTATATAGATATTTTAAATATAATTCCTACTGAAATATGCAGGAAATTTTGTTCACTGTTTATATTTTGAAAGCACTGAACATACATTTTGCCAAGGTACCTGTTATCTGCATATTATCAGACTTTTTTTATTGCAACTCTGTGCATGTTCTTCTGGTCATTCTTGATTATAGTTGAGTTCCCATATTGATGAATTTGCATGTCACAGACTGTGAAATACATTGTTACTTCTTATGTGCAAGTACACTTAATCAGGTCTGTTATTGCCTTATTTTGCATAATGTTCTGTACCTGACATGTACAGCTTTTACTCCTGTAGTTAGGCAGCTTTCTGTTTGGAGTTTGGTTTTTTTTGAGTTGTTTTCTCTCAGAGGTAGCAAGTTTATGGAAAAACACAAGGAAGAAATGAACTACAATTCAAAGAGCAATGTGCTGAAATTAACAAATACTAATTTTAAGACATATTTTGATACATGCCCATGTCAAGTTTGGCAAGTGACCTAACTTTTCTGTGCTTCAATTGTCACTATTTCAAAGCAGGAAAGAGAAAATTATTAAATACCCTGCCTGTGACGTTTATCTAAGGCACTCGTCTAAAAGCAAATTCTTGTGCTTTTTAACATTTAAAGTCTAAAGCATTTGTTATATATTTCCTGTATATCTTAATTCATTTGCAACAAGAAACATAAAGGCTATATGCCATCTAGTTTTGCTTTTCAAAACAGAGCAAGAATAGCAGGCACATTCACCAAAGTGCCTTTTTGGAGGTTTCAAAATCACTAGAGATCAGACCTTTTGAACTAGAGAAAAATCACAAATATACTGGCATTTTTACGGCACGTGACAAGGATGTGATAAATACCTGATCCACATTTAATTACTGTTCAGATCTGGCATGTTTGCAAAATGCTTCTCCAAGATCAAATTTGTATGAAAACAGAGGACTGTTTTACTTTTCTCATATGGGCAATGGTTGTTTAACCAGTTTTAGCTAACCATTTAGGCTTTGTGACCTTTGGGTATGTATAGGCCACCCACCACCCAGAGTACGCTGAGGTGTCCTTTACTCTCTCTTTAGTTTTCCAGACTGGATTCTGAACCTTTTCAGTTGTTATGTGAGAGATATACTTGTACACTGTCATATTCAGAACCTGACACTTAATTTTCATTTATACAAAAGAGCTCTTAATTTAACACAGGACAACTGAATTTTTTAAAAAATATGTATTAGAACGATAGAGTAATTTAGGTTGTGAAGGACCTCTGGAGGTCATCTAGTCTCAAACCTGGACTTAGGTAGCTCAGAGTCTTGCCCAGTTGAATTTTGCAGACCTCCAAGACTGGGGAACCCAGGGCTCCTCTGTGCAATCATTCCAGTCTCACCATGAAGAATTTCTTTCTTAGAACTGGCTGGCATTTCCCTTGCTGCAGCTTGCACCTGTTTCCTCTTTCCTTTTTGTTCTTTACCTCTGAAAAGCGCCTGACCCCATTGTCTGTATAATCCTCATTAGAAGGTGGAAGATGGTGATTAGATTCTAGCTTAAGCCTTCTCCTCCGGAGGTTGAGCAAACACAGCTCCCTCATGCATCCCAGGCCTCTAACCAAGCCAGTGATCCTCTCCCTCTCCAGTTTGTCATTGTCTTTTTTAGATTGTGGTGGTGGTGAGGGGCATGAAATAGGACGTGGTAGTCTAGGTGTGGCTACATAGGTAGAGGGGAAAACTCCCTTCAGCCAGTGGGCAGCACTCCTGCTCATGCACCCCAGGACAAGACCCATCTGTCATGGCAGAAAGGGCTCTCTGCAGGTATGTGTTCAGCCTGTTATTCACCGAAACCCTCAGGTCCATTTCTGCAGACTTAATGCTTTGACTTAAGTCTAACCTATGTAAATATTGATTTAGTTCAGGGAATACATTCCCCATCTTAAATTTGCATTTTGGTGTACCCAGCTTAATAAGATATAGCAATAATACACCTCTATATTAATGTAGTTATCAGAGAATGTTTTGTTTGTTCATTTCCTTCATTGCTTTCTTGCACTAGTGGGATAACAAACGCCAAACAAACCAGTCTATGCCACTGTGGTGAGTTGACCCTGGCTGGACACCAGGTGCCACCAAAGCCACTCACTCTATCACTCTCCTCCTCAGCTGGACAGGGGAGAGAAAATATAATGAAAGGCTCGTGGGTCAAGATATGGACACCAAGATCACTCACCAATTACTGTCACGGGCAAAACAGACTCCACTCAGGGAAATTAATTTAATTCATTACCAATCAAATCAGAGTAGGGTAATGAGAAGTAAACACTAAATCTTGAAAACACCTTCCCCCTACCCCTGACTTCTTCCTGGGCTCAACTCCACTCCCAGTTTTCTCTACCTCCTCCCCTCCAGCAGCACAGGAGGACAGGGAAATGGGGGTTGTGGTCAGTTGACCACACCTTGTCACTGCCACTCCTTCCTCTGTGGGGGGAGGACTCCTCACTCTTCCCCTGCTCTGCCGTGGAGTTCCCCTCATAGGAGTCAGTTCTCCACAAACTTCTCCAACGTGGGTCCATCCCATGGGGTGCAGGCCTTCAGGCACAAACTGCTCCAACGTGGGTCTTCCACGGGGTCACAAGTCCTGCCAGAAAACCTCACCGTGGTCTTCCCCATGGGCTGCAGGGGAATCTCTGCTCTGGCGCCTGGAGCACCTCCTCCCCCTCCTTCTGCACTGACCTGGGTGTCTGCAGGGCTGTTTCTCTCACATATCCTCACTCTTCTGTCCAGCTGCAATTGTGCAGTTTTTTCCCCCTTCTTAAATATGTTATCCCAGAGGTGCTACCACCGTTGCTGATGGGCTTGGCCTTGGCCAGCAGTGGGTCCATCTTGGAGCCGGCTGGCGCTGGCTCTGTCAGACATGGGGGAAGCTTCTGGCAGCTTCTCACAGAAGCCACCCCTTCAGTGCCCCTGCTACCAAAATCTTGCCATGCAAACCCAATACAGCCACTAAGCACAAGTTTTTCTTTTTTTGATCGAACTTGTGAATTCTTCCCATCCCATAATGATTTATTTATAGTGAAGTATTTCACTATATGTATGCATATGTATACATAATATATTAATATATATTAATTATAGGTATATATTAATAGAGATATAAATATCTATACATATATACATAATTTTTTTTTTTTTTTAGCTAGACTCCTGATGTATTTAATGTTTTCACCCCAGGCCCACTTCATTTTACTATACATCTGGAATTGTTCTTTTCCCCCCCTTCCTATTTAGGTCAAATTGATGAATGCTCAATTTCTTCTCAGATTCCCACAGCTGAAGCGGTCCCTCACCAGAAAAGCTTAGTATGTCATTCTTTTTTTTTACTATTTATCTATTTTCACAAGATATTTTGGCAAGGATGCTGGCTGAATGCCAATGAGTAAAAAGGCTTTCAGTCACAGAAAGCAATATATATAGTTTGTCACTTTTTTTGCTCAGGAGAGACAATGAAAACCTCTTCCACTGAAGGAGGTACAGGTTAACATGAGTGCTTGGGATTCTCAGAAGTAGCATCAGTCTGATGTTGAGCTTGTGAAACAGAGAACTAAAATTGAAATATCAAGTTCAGCTGTTGCTATGCTGAAAATGAAACAAAATCAAATATTTAGGAAATAAGAACTATGGAATTCTAAAAAAAAGGGGGGGGGTTTCCAACTTTTCATATCCTGTTACGAACAATAAAAAGTAACAAGTGTTAAAGATAAAAAAGAAAGAATACGTGCTTTGAGTGAATAGCAAAATGCCTGGAAGGCAGTGTGGGTTAAAAAATAGGGTGTTAAAGTATATTTTAACGTTATGCCAAGAAACCACCTCACTATACTCTTACCAAGGTTTATTGGCTGCAACAGCTGATTCCCCATGAGGAGGCCAACAAAAAACAGCAGCAGAGAAGGAGGGAGCTGGCAGACCGTATTAGCTCAGAACTGAGAAGAGTCTTGGGACTCTAATTCTGTAGGCGCAGGGATGATGTGCCCCAGCAGAAAGCTGGCAGCACAGAAAGACGATTCTCTTCAGAAAGTTTTTCCCAGTAGAAGTTGAAACCGTGACCCTGTATTTCCTCCTGAAATGTAAAGAACGCTTGCCTGTTTCATTCTAGGAAGAAAGGAAAGGTGCTTAATTTCAGATTTTAATACAGCTTGCCCTACAAGATGCCCTTCGATGTTCCTGTGTTTTCCCTAAGCTCCAGCACTGTTCTGTGGCATCTGTCAGTCTAGTATTTGTACAGTTGCTGTTTCATAGTACCTGCGTATCACAGGTTTGTGCGGAGTAATTGCAGAAATGGCTACTTGAGTGGTTGAGGCTCGTCCTGTTGCATGTGCAGATTTTATTCCCTGGAGACTTTCTACAATGCATTATTTCATTACTTTTCTTCCAGGGTAGGACACCTCGGCTATTGTTCTTAGAACTTCACTTTAGTCTCAGCGCTTTTAAAATACATTTTTCTAGACATATATCCTCAGGTTTTCTATCTGTCTTCTCCATTGTGAGGGGAATTATTTTTCTGTCTTCTTTCAACCTTGAGCCATTCTTCACAGCTGGTGGGCCTTTACTTTCAGACAAGACTCATCTGCTTTCTGTGCAGCAGCAAACATGATCATGGCAGATATAAGAAAGCAAGTGCTGGTTGGTGGTTTGTTTTGGTTTTTTTTTTTTTGATTGGCAGCGTTCAGCAATGAAAACTTGCTTGTCCACCTGCTTTGTGCTATTCCCCCATTATTGAAATAGAGGATGATATTTTTCACTCTGATTCTGACAACTGAAAAGTACAAAACATATTGGATGCACATACCCCAATGAGGAAAGTGAATTTTCAAGAGAAGTACCTATGAGAAGGGGGATAGGTCTTGGCTCCAGTGGGAAATACAATTTTCTTTTACTGTGACAATCTGAGAAGTGCAGAAATGTGTTTAAATATGTTTGGTTAAAATGAAAGTTTTGAAAATAATGAAATTTCAGCTTCCCCAAGATTTGGGTAGTCATTGCAGGTAGTGTGGGCACAGTATGCAATCTCATTAACTTTCACTTAAGAGACTTAGTTTAGGTCATCCAGTCTGGCTGAAATTTCTCCTTGCTTGATTCTTGTCAATACTTATTGAACAAGTTGATGTGTTTTAGTAACCACCACTCAACACAAATCCTGGAAATGCTCATTTAAGAGGCCCACAGGAAGCATGAAACAGTATTCAAATTAAAATCACAGTGTTGGAAGAGCATTCCAACGGTCCTGCCTTGCCTTTAACGAGAATGAATTTTTCAGTGTTTGCCATGTAATATTCAACAAAGACCAGCTTCAAGTAGCCAGAGAGTGATCAGACTGATTGCAAAACCAACAAAAGCAATTAAAACTCCAGTATTTAAGTACAATAAGGCAAAGTAAGTAATTAGCACTAGATTTTTTAAAACTTATTAGTAAATTTATTTTCTTTGTATCTGCTATTCTCTGTTATTAGTTTACTGTGTAAAAGATAGCAAGAAATTTCAAAGTATGCCTTACTTTTTGTTCAGTCACCATTTCCTAGAAAAGTAAGCTTTTGATTAAGAAAAATTCAAAGGAAAGGATCACTCCACTGTAGAGTCTTTACAGTTTTGCTGCTATAATTTAATTAATAGATATGACTGTATCAGTTTTGTAGCACTGTCTAGCCCTACTGTTGGGAGGGTGCATTGAGCTGAATCTACTTCTAAGGATTTAGATGTGTTGGTAAGTATTACAACCACAGAGTAGATAGCATCTTCCTTTGCTGTCAGTAATAAAGCTATTTTGTAGGTCAAAAGAAAGCGTGAAAAGAGCTTAATAAGAGAGGATGGACCATAGATGAATCCTCAGTCCAGATTGTGACCTTAGGTGGAACCATGGATCAGAGGGATTTTGAAGCCAGAATGTATTTAATGATGACCAGCTGAATTAGATATGTCTATGTCACTGTTTAAAAGGATTGTGGTCCTCATAAAACTTATCAGCATTGTGGTACCCTCCTTCAGGATATTCTTTGAAAGATATTTAGAACATAGAAATAATGTGGGGAGGAGTAATGTAGCGCAACTATAAAGTGAAGAATGGCCTACCTCCTAACTTTGCAGGTATCATTTCCTAGTCTGGCTCCCTTGGTTAAAGGAGAATTCGTTTTTTACAATATTATTGAATTTTTATCACAGATGATTCCATTAAGATTTCCTGATTTTCACTGGTCAGTTTTTCATATTTGGTCTTACATATGCATGTGGTCTGATTTCATTGTACCATTAGCTTTTGGGGTTTGTACTGCTTTAAACAGAGCTTTTGCACATCCTGTTTCTGTGCTTATATATCCAGCTGTATGTGAGGAAGAATTAAGCCTGTGATCAAAAGCACTGTGAGAAAAGAATTAGAATAGTTATTTGGGTTTGGTGATACTTTAAGGCCCTAAGAGGCAGTTAAAGATTGTATTTCATGTTAATGGCTGATATACACAGAAAAAATGAACATGCTTTCAGGCAAAAATGCCCCCCCCCCTTTTTTTTTTCTGGTAAAGGTCATCAAATTTCAAGCAAAAGCAAGTTAAAAGCAAATCCTCTGGTTTTATTCTAATTTGGTAAATTAGTTAAATAATTTAAGAGAAGCTGGGCAGGTAGAGCATATAGTGCAGAGACAGAAACAGTTCTCTGCTGGTTTAATGAGGAAGGAAAGGAATAAAATGGGAAAGGAGAGATTGCACTGTACCATGAAACTCCCGTCTCTGCTGAGCTCAGGATCTTTGATGTGTACTAGATTAATGAGTTCCCAGGCTCATCTTGTGTATGTGTTTTGTGGCTGCACTAAGCGTGAATAGTGAAAACTGCTGGTACAGGAGAAGTGGTGAGAATGCCGTCTGAACTGGGAGAGGGTTAGGGACTGCCATTGTTGGTGGCACTGCAGCTTTACAGTGATTTATATGACTTTGGCAACTGGAGTCCAAGACAGAAGAGCTGCAGCCTGGGTGTGTGACTCTTGACATGAGAGAAGGAAAATTTGCTTAGACTATAGAAGTTTATCTTTTAATCTGCTAACATTACCTGAAAGAACCCCATTCTCACCAGCTTTGGTGCCAGCTCTTATTTATTATAAATAAATAAATAAATAAATACCTCTATAAATAAATAGCCTTTTATTAAGGTATCTATTCTTTATCAGGGTATACTGAAGCAAGTACTACCCTGGAACAATAAAAGAACAGCTCTTCTATAACAGTTTTGCTTATGAAGAGTTGGGGAGGAAGTTTGCATGTATCCCACTAAATTCAAGGTTGGGTTGTACCTCTGCGTATGGCTCAGGTCTGTGGTGACTTGTAGGATTGCATCCTTTGTGTTATTTGAACTGTACTATGTGGAAATTGTTGGAGAACTTTAGTAAAATTTGAATATCATTGTTCTTTGTCATGACACAGCAATACATAACACTTTTCTATTTTTTCTTACCCCTTTTTTATAACTGAGAGCACATGCAAGAAAAAAATGTCTTCTGTTTGTAAGTTTACATAGTTCAGATGCTTGTATTTCACCTGGAAATATGAGCATCTGACACATCACAGTAGTATAATTGGAAGTAATTATGATCTAGCAGAAGATTATACCTTCACATGAAGACAACTTGGAGCAATGATAAACACAGAAGAAACGAAACACTTGTATCCATGCAAAGGTCATTGATAATGAAAAACGAAGGTAGAAAAACAGAAATCAAACCAGAATCAAAATGTTGGGTAAAACGTGCATTTTAAAAGACACCAACTTAAATAAGAAATGTTTTTTAGTATTTCCTTTTTCGGTGAAAGTAACTACAGATTCAAAAGGAAAGCAGGTAAGATGTTATACTAGGTCCCCAAGTGTATCTGAAATGCCATAGCTCCATTTGAGTGTGACTGCGAGGTCTATTCTGAAAAATTTATTATCTGAAGATATGCATATAGTTCATATCATGTGTTGTTAGTCTTCAGTGAGTCTTCTCATGGCTTATGTTAAGCAAAGATGTAAGTCTTTGTGGGGATGGGTTTTCTGGCATCTATAGATTTACGTCTTCTTGGGATCTCACCGATTTAGTTTGTAATTTCTGACCTTTATTTCAGATGTAGCACAATAGGTACAAAGTAGTAACTATACTGAAATTTGTGAATATAATAGAATAGAAAAGAATAAACATTAAAGCAAACATATAGTTTTATTTTTCTGTGCATGCATCTTCTGATGTTTTGGAAAAAAATTTTGTGGGTATTTCTCAAAATATTTTTATTTCAGATGAAATCACTATTTTCCTGGGATTTTTCTTTTTTAATTGAAGGAATTGAATAAGAATGTGGTCGTTAATTTAGTGAAAGTGAGCAGGCTTGTTGGGTAGGTAAACAGTTGGTACAAACAAGAGTATATAGCTAGACTCTCATGTGTGCTTTAGCTGCTTTATTCTACTCCCATAGACATTAGTCCTCACTCTTTCAGACTTTCCAGTTACTTGCTTGTAATCGATCAGTCCAACATAATTAAAAGGGTGGGGAGCTATCATGCATGGGCTGTAAATAATTCCTCTTTGTACTTATCACCCTTAAGGCAGGGATCTCAGTTCATTGAGATAGCAAAGCTGTTTAAAAGAACAGTTTTCAAATTCGGTGTGCTGCTTGGAAACTTGAGCAAGATAAAGAGAAATTTCTGATTTCATACTCAGTACATCTTTCTGTCTGCCCAGACAGAAATTTGACTTAGTCTATGTGCAGGTTTTTGCTGGCAGAATTATGCCGTTAATAAGTTTGAACAGGTGTAATTCTTTATTGACATACCTGGTCTATCAAAAACTACAGTGTAAGTAAGCTCAGTTGCTTTTGCAAATTTGTGTTTTTAAAGTCTGCTGAACTCATGAGGTAGGTGTACTATAGGAGTGTAAAGCATGGTTTTGCCAGTATTGGCATTTAGACTTTATGTTCATTCAGTATTCCTAAACTCCTGCTGTCTTCCCTCCATAGACATACCCTACAGTAAAATGGAATTTGACAACCAACAATCCTTAAAAGAAGTCTGTACTTGCTGGAAATGAAAAAAAAAAAAAAAAAAGTAATCTAAGGACTGGAGGAATACAGAGTTTAGGTTAAGCAGGGTACACGAACACTCTAAAATAATCCAAAATGGTCAAAATCTAGGAACACTTTGTAATCATTCACACTCAGAAGAGTACCTGTTAGGAGATCATGGAGTTTTTGAAAGTATTTGTAGAAGGCTACAGCAGGCCCAGTGAATGTTTTTATGTTTTACATGTTCAATAACAGCTAATAGATACTGTAGTCACACACAGGTAACAGTAAGGACCACATGCCTAATTCAGTACACAAAGAATTATTTCTAAGGAGTGCCTCAAAAACTGAAAAGCTGTAATTAGAGAAACTGCCTTAGCATAAAAGATTCACCAGGATGACCTACTTAGAAGGATCATCATGTCCCTAAAATCAGGCTACATTTTTCAATCATAAATATTACATCCTGGCTTTTTTAAGCCTGCATTTCTCTTCCAGTAAATGCTTCAGTTTGCATTGAATAGTTGAATAGTGCCATCACATCTGATTTCTTTGAGAAACTTTCAGAGTGTATGAAATTAATCTAGAGGAAGGGACTAAAAATAAAGACATTTTCCACTATAGAAGAATATCTATAGTCATTATAAAAAAAAAAATAGGGAAATATCTTTTAGCTTCTTAAGTCATATTAGCTGCATGTCTGTGTGATTTTAGGGTTGGTTTTCTTTTATCAGAAGTACATCATGTCCTTAGTTTATCTAATGCAGTCTGTAATTCTTTCTATCCTTCAAAACAGTATCAGTCTTAAAATTGATGTCTGGAATATACTTCTGGGGACAGTGTTTACAACTGAATGAGTAAAGGACAATTTCTTAAAGTACTACCCTGGTCTTCTCCCGTGGAGGTTGGGGAGGGGGTGGGGGGTGGGGAGGGCAGTTCACACTGCTTTAGCAAGGGGAATAGGATTTGCTTCAGGAATTTCCAGCCATTTATTCTTACTCCTGCAATATATCTCACTGCCTCCTTAGATGTGCTACTGCAGCTTTTTCTGAGGTTATGCTGGAAAATAGATCATTAAAATGATCATGGTTAAAAATAACCTTTCTTCCCAGGCTGGAAGCAGGTGATGTTTTTTCAGAAGCACCGCTACAGAAATTTTAGCCTGCTTTCTCCCAGATGTGAGGCTTCTGCAACCCTGTTGCAGTGCCCAGATTCACCCCTGCTTTATGTTTAGACACACGAGTTATGGCGCAGTTTTGTAATTGATTTCAGCTGTTCTAACTGTGGACTATTGCCAAAGAAGGATCCTGCATTTCTTGCCTCCCTGTGCTTGCGTGCACTTGCCATTTCTTTCTACTACCCCTATTGATCATGCAGATGTGTGATGAGCAAATTGCCTTGCTGATATGCCTGAAAACCACACAGAAAATAAGGGAATGGTTAGTCTTCAGTCAAATAAGCAAGCTGCTCATGACTTATTGTGTCTGTATTTGTGATCCTGGGGCTGCATAAAGGAAGAGATGGAAAGATACAGCAGAGGAGCAGGGAGGAGGACTGGAACAAAATGTCTGGGTGCTTTCAAGCAGCTAGATCGGTGTGAGGTCATGTCTGACTAACACACTCTGGGCTTAATTAGCTGGTAATATACAGTTGCTCCAGGCTGCCTCTACTGTCACTATGGACAGGGGAGAGACGGATGTTTCTGTCCATGATTTAGATACTGGAAATCTCCAAAGTGTGAAGGTGCCACCATTTCCATCCACCCAGCTCCCTGTGCTGATGTTGTTTTAGGATGGGACCACATATTGCTAAGACTCAGTGTGAATGACTTGTGAATGCATTGGCATAGTTCAGTCAGCTTTGAGCAACTGGTATGGATCTAAGGAATATTAACTCCCTACAAGATCTGTGTAGGTGGGAGGCTGGACAGAGGACAGATATTTCATGGTAACTCATTGAGAGAAAAGCTAATATTCGTAGCCTTTTATTACATAGCAGGGAGTTCAAATAGGGAAGGACACTGCAGACAGAGTCAACATGATGTATGGTACACAAAACTGCTTGTTTTCTTTCGGAATAAAACCTGGTATCCATTAAAAGACTAGAGTGTAATAAATTTCATTTTAAAAATCAGTAGAGATATTAGATTTCTCTTCAGAGCATTCTTCTTGTAACCTGACATATTTGCATCTCTGAAGAAAATCCAGTTTTGTATATTTGAAACCCTCAACTGTGGTGTCCAGCGCTTAAATGAAGAGTGGTGTGGTACCACATCAGTGTGAATGAGCAACTAAGAAGGAGCACAGTATAAACTTTTTTCTCTCATATTTTGCAGGTTGAATATTACAGCTTCACATGTACTTGGGCTTTTTCTACTGATGTCGAACGCACAATAGATAGTCTAAACGGTATTCAGCAGGTCCCTCTGCAGCATAACGCCAATCTTTCTTTGATACAAGATGGAAGAAACATACAAAGACAGGACTTCATTAATGAAAGGAGCAAAAGATATTGCCAAAGAAGTGAAGAGGCAAGCGGTGAAAAAAGTGAATAAAGCTGTTGGCAGAGCTCAGGATGGCTACACACAGAGGTCGTACAACCGATTCCAGGATGAGGAAGATGATGATGATTACTATGTCCAAGGAGGAAATTATGGTGTAGAAGCTAATGATGACGAAGGATCAAGTGAAGCAACTGAAGGGCATGATGAAGATGATGAAATTTATGAAGGGGAGTATCAGGGAATCCCTAATATGGGGCAAGGCAAGGATGGCATGGTGGCCTTAGGTCAGCCTATGTGTGATGAATATAAGGATCGTCATGAACTGGAAACAGAGAGGAAAGCTGATGAAGAAGAGCTAGCACAGCAGTACGAACTGATAATACAAGAATGCGGCCATGGTCGTTTCCAGTGGGCCCTCTTCTTTGTTTTGGGAATGGCCTTAATGGCTGATGGGGTCGAAGTTTTTGTAGTTGGATTTGTATTGCCCAGTGCTGAAACAGACATGTGTATACCCAATTCTGGATCAGGATGGCTTGGTGAGTAAAGCCTTTGCTCTGTCTTTGTGCTATTACAAGTGTTGCTGAAAGTACGCCTAAATATGTATTTGTCAACACCAATGCTTATATAAAAATATGTTTGTATTGAATATAAATAAGCAATCCACAAAATACGTTAACAGCTAATATTGATTTAATGTGGCTAGCAGGAACAGTGTACTTGGCACTGGTGAGGCTGCACCTCGAGTACTGTGTTCGGTTTTGGGCCCCTCGCTACAGGAAAGACATTGAGGTGCTGGAGCGTGTCCAGAGAAGGGCAACCAAGTTGGTGAGGGGCCTGGAGCACAAGTCTTATGAGAAGCAGCTGAGGGAACTGGGATTGTTTAGCCTGGAGAAAAACTGAGGGGAGACCTAATTGCTCTCTACAACTACCTGAAAGGGGCTTGCAGTGAGGTAGGTATTGGTCTCTTCTGTCAGGTGGCTGGAGACAGGACAAGAGGAAATGGCCTTAAGTTGAGCCAAGGGAAATTTAGGTTAGATATTAGGAAAAAATTTTTTACTGAGAGGGTTGTCAAATATTGGAATGGGCTACACAGGGAAGTGGTTGAGTCACCATCCCTGGAGATATTAAAAAAGCGAGAGGACAGGGCACTTCAGGACCTGGTTTAGTGGGCATGGTTAATGGTTGGACTAGATGATCTTGAAGGTCTTTTCCAACCTAAATGATTCTATGATTCTATGGTTCTATTATAGTTTTATTTTTTAGATAATTGTTTTCTTTTTCAGTCAGTAAGTATAAATAAATCACTAAAGTGGGAGACTGCACAGTAAAACTTAAGAGGAGAGGGATACATTTCGTTCTCGTATACATGAGTAGACATCCACATGAACTGATTTAAAAACAAACAAGCAAACAAACCACAGTTGGAGTATTGGAGTTCTGCTGGATTTATACAGGCATAATAAAAAGTAGATGACACAACTGTCCAGCAACATTGTCATACTGCATGGGAGCATTACCAAGGGTGAGGTGGAATGCAATCTGGGAAATGCAGGAAATGCAGGGAAAAATGCTGTCTAGCCTTTCCCCTCCTTTCATCTTTTACTCCTTTAATCCCACTGACTGTTCTTTAGCCATCCTAAAAGTGTAATGTTAATACTGAGTTGGGGGGAACAGAAATCAGGAAGACAAATGACTGAAGGATATGCTTTTTGTGTCTGTTCAGTTGAGGGGGGTGGGCTGTGTTTCATTCTGTTGCCTCTTCCCTCCCACAGTGCACCAAATAGGTAGTCTGAGCCAGCCATGTGTGACTTGGTGAGAGCAGCAGTGCCGTGAACAGATCCGTGCTTGCCCATCCTGGGCATCCCTGGGCACAGCAGATAAAGTAAGGGTCTCATGGGGCAGGGCTGTGGAGAAAGGTTGTGGAAATGGTACCTGGAAGAAGAGACGAGACAGGAGCATGGGGACTTGGGATGTGGCAGAAAATGGAATATGTCTGTGTAGATAAGCAGCTTGAGCCTGAAGCACCCAGGCTATTATAGAAAAGGAGGGCTTCTTATAAAATATTTAGGAACATTTGTCTTCTGGCAGATGTACTTGTTTGTTGCCTCCATCTTTACAGCACATGGTTCTGTTGCAACAGTCTCATTTTAACTTAGCTCGTTTTCCTGATTTTATTCCATTGCTCATTATCAATTAGAAGGACCCTAAGATACCAACTGCATCAAAATTAGATTCAGAATATCAGATAGCACAAGGCTATTTGTGCTATTTACATAACTCAGAAGCTTTCTTGGTAGACCATTAAGCCCATAATGGATTGGATTCCTGACATATTGATACTAGCCGTTTGGTTCTATGGATTTCAATAAAGTGGACTGTAGTCACACTCATTTATATCTATAAGCCTCCCTTTGTGTCAGAGGATCATAAGTGGAAATGGAAGCTGAGTTCTTAGGTGGCTGGGTCCTTTGAGGCGTTCCTTACGATTTGATCAGTTGTTGTTAGAAATTAACTACTGTGCTTGTTTGTACAGTGCAGTGATTAAACTTCTAATAAAAGAAATAAATCATCTAAGTTTTTATGTTTAAAGAGGCTGCATGCAAATAGTCTGTTTGGTACTACTTGTTTACACAAATTTACAACTTCATTTTTGTCATGCTTGGACCTGTGAGTTTTCAGATCTACTTCTAACAGAGAAAAGGTGCATAAACATGTCTATTTATAGCCATTTTGGAGCCCTGTAAGTGATTCAGAGAGTAGAGAAAAGAAGAGAAACCAAAATAACCCAAAAAGGTATCTCTAGATAAACATCACTGTGCCAGTGCAGATAATAACACAGAATACATTTTATAAGAACAGTGTACACCCAACTTGCTTTTATTGTGATTTTGTTACCCAGTACTTGGCAGTTGAGGACATCTTTAAACTCTGCTAATCAATTTTTTTATGTCTTCTCTATTGCTGGAATAAAAATGATGGATCTCAACCCCATTTTTTAATTACTGGTAACCCTGTTTGTTATCAAACCCACATGCAACATGCAGCCCCCTGACAAATTGAATGGTCAAAGCTGTCTTTGTTCTCCAGGATGATAACAATATAAGGATAGCCACCAAATGTCTCTGCAATTAGTTTGTGTGGGGGTAAGGAAAAGAACAAGGTTACGCAACATTAAGAGGGAACTTCTTGATGCTTACACATTCAGTAGCTAACTGATCTGCATATGCAGTTCCTTCCACTTACATTAAATGTTAAACTGGGAAATGGATCTTTTCATAATTAAGACATTCTGAACACTTTAGTACTCCTGGTTTCTCTGATTGTCCAGTTATGAGTGTGGAGAACATGGCCATAATACTTTTTCTTCATTATACCTGTTATATGGAATTGAAAACTGGGGGAAAATACATTATATTTTCTAAAAACAGTGTTTCATTTAAACACCTGCTGTAAGCATTTAGGAGGTGTCTGTAATTGGGAGTGGGGAGTATTGTCCCCGCAGTAGCAGGTGGCCATGAGGATTGGCAGTCACTTGTTAAGGTCTGACCCATGTCAGGAAAAGGTTTGAGGATTTTGCTGTCACTAGACTTCTTATGATGCTGTCTTGAGATACATTGGAATGACTCTGTCAATTTTTAACTAAAATTCAGTACAGAAGCTGTTAAATACCTCATAGATATAGGTATATGTGTGTATATATAAATGGTGCTCACTGACAAAATTGAGGAAACAACTCTGGAAGGCTTTGGTGTGAAAGCAATGTATTCTCATGCCTAAAATACAGAAGTTGTAATGGATATCCCCTTATCTTTCTTTTGTAATAGTATAACACTAGCCTCCGTGTTGTATTAACAAACAAACAATTCTGTGCTAAAAGATTAACATAAAAAAGCAGGGAAGAACAGAGATAAACAGTTACTTTCCAAGTGTGTATTGAAGGCATTGCAACACATGGCGGTTTTATCAATAATTTCACAAAAAAATGGTATTATTTGCCCGTTGCTAATAGAAATATATCATAGGCTGCAATTTGTCAGTACACTGATGTATCTATTGCTTATAACCAGTGTAGATATACAGCCTTTGCAGACAGTATAGGCATAATTCCAGTGATACAAAATATTCATCATGGCAGTGAACTCTTAGTAAAAACATTTTTTCTATGATCATAACTAGGCCCTCACAGCCAGACATTTCAATTATTTTGCTGTTGTCATTTCACGTCATAATTGCATCCTAACTAGGGTCTTCCAGACAGGCATAATTTCTTCATGATTATGATTCCATAATCCAGAGGGCTTTAATGTTGTTAGAATACTAAAGTTATGGGACTAGTGCTAGGAGTTATAAGTTGGAACTGGTACACATACACAATATTTGTTTTTCAGGCAATTTTCTAGACTGTTAAGAAACACACTAAGAACATGTTAATTTGTTATTGAAAAAGCACTCATTGACTCAGTTGTAAAAACTGATTTCTCATACATCATGTCATGACAGTTTACTAGGGAACATGAGCTAATTAAAAACATGTGACAATATTCATAGATCGTCCCTGTTGCTTTTTTTTAAATTTGCTTGCACCAGGGCAATTTCCCAAATTCCCTCCCTATTGATCATTGTATGAGTTTGAGGCCACTGTTGATTGAACGGCAGCATTTCAAAGCCTATAAAGTCACATGATTAAAGTGCTGATCAGAATCATGAACTGGTTTCTCATTGCCTTTTGAGTTAAATAATAAAATAATATGTTTTGTAATCTCCAAGCAGTTGTTCTATTAAAATTGGGGAACTTGACTTGATTAAAGTCTTTTAAGGTTACAGTGACATGTCACTAAGCATGAGGGAAAGGTCTCTTCTCCCTGCTCTATAACTTGGCTGTACTTGTAAACTCCTGCACATATGTGGATCCATGCTGACCTCCTGGATTCTGGCACTGGTGAGGCAGGACTGTACCTTCGTGAGACAGGTTGTAGGCGCAGGCCTAAATACGTTGTTTTAATTCTTTTCCTGCTTGCATCTTATCCCTTTGGGTTTACATGGGGCTCAGAACTGGACTGATTTTAGGTTAATTCTCTGGGCTCTGATTTGGATGTACTTTTCTACATAACTTTGTTTCTATGTCTTTGCATGCAGATTGTTCTGAAGTTTTATAGATTTTTTTTTTTTCTGTAAAATCGAAATTATGGCCTTTTCTTTCCTCAGCATCTCTGCATCTGAAATAATGAAGTATTCCTTTTCCTAAGCTAGGCAAAGCTAGCCTTTCCCAGCTATATCTGTTCAGGATGACATGCCACTGCTGACCATCTTCTCACTGGTTCTCCCATGGGACCTGTAAGTGCTCACCTTCACGTGCAAGACTCTTGACAGCAGCACTGCTGTCACCATTGCTAGCAGTAAATACAGGTGGACTCCCACTTGACTGGTCCATGATGCCAGTCTTCGTGGCACCAGTTGGCACACTTTTCAGACAGATACCTCCATCACTTTTTTGTACTTTTTCACCTCAGCACTAGAAAAAAAAAATTCTTATAAAGGTCCCAAGATTAAGTGATTATCTTCTTTAAACCTTTTTTTGAATTCATGCCAACAAAACCTTACACCAGGTTAGCCACTCATGTGCTCTGACTGCCGTCCTTTCCAGAGGCCAATGGTTCCTCATTGCTTCCTGATAGTCTCCCTCGTCTGTTTTGAATCCATATATCATCCTCTGTATGAAGTTTAGACTGAATGATCTCTTGAGCATGAATAGTCTTTTTTTGTTCTGTGTTACTTACCATTGTGTTGAGCAATGTGTTATCCAAGCCCTTGATAAGGGCTTATAGTGCAGTAACAAAACCAGAAATAATCTTTATATGTAAAAGATATTCTTAGCTGATGAGCCATACAGACAGTTTCTTCCATCTAAAAAACTCAAGTATGGTGGTAAATCACTGGGCTGATAATGCAGGTATTGTGAATATGAATAGCAACAAACAGCTTGCTTCAGGAATCAAAGGATTTTCTGAAATCCCATGTTTAGTGTCAAATAATGCCTTGATGTAAGAGTTTTCTCTGATATTATCAGAATTTAATAATGACATTTTGTATAATATTTGTAGGAAGAAGAGTATCAGAGGCGTTAACTAGGTCCTTTGGGCTGAAGTAATTTTCAGCCTGGGACAACAGCCATGTGGCTACCACTTCTGCATTGATTGCTAATTTGCGTATTAGCTATTCTAATGCAATGCTTCCTAGACCTACTCTGTTTTAAAGCCTACTAAACATAACCCAGCATAGTTCTAATCCAGACAGTCCTTCCTTTTACACGGGAGGAAGTGCTCCCCAGAGGCTCAGTAGTTGATGCAAAGTGCTTATAAACTCTGTTAACAATACCAGATGATTACCGAGTTTTGTTCCCCTCTTAGTTTTAAAAAGTACTGGTGTGCCAGATCTTTTCTACTTAATTTCATTCTGGTTTTGCACTGATCTTTTGAAACAACTTTATATTTGACAAATATCTTCCATGAAACTTATCAATGACAAATACAAGTCCTTCACCTGGGACAGAATGACTCAAATCACTGGTATAGGCTAGGCACTGACCTGCTAGGCAGCAAACAACTCTGCGGAAGAGGATCTAGGGCTCCTAGTAAGAAACAAGTTGAGCATGGGTCAGCAATGCCTTGCAGCAATGAAGGCTAACCACATCCTGAGCTGCACTGGCAAGAGTGGCTAGTAAGTAGGGATGTGATTATTTGCCTTTCTCAACACAGCGAGGCCAAATGTGGGATTCTCTGTCCTGTTGTGGAGCCACCTGAAGGAAGAGTGTAACTAATTAGGGCAAATCCAGTAAAGGCCCAGTAAGGTGGTTAGAGGGCTGGAATATAAGGCATGTGAGAAGAAGAAAAAAGAATTGGTCTTGTTTAGTTTGGAGAAAAGAGGTCTAAGAGGGGATCTGTCTGTACAATTTATGATATAATTGAGGAGGGCTATAGAGAAGCTGGAGTCAATTTTTTCTCAGAGGAGCAGAGGAGGTCAGAAGGTGCAACCAGGGAACTTCTGGTATAATGAAGAAAGTTCACAGTGAGATAGTCAACCACTGTGAGACATTCATTGCACAGAGAAGCTGTGGGATCTTTTGGAGATTTTCAAAAGTTGACTGAAGAAGGCCTGGAGCAACGTAATCTAGCTCTGAAGGTAACCCTGAGCAGGAGTTCAGACTAGAGCTCTCCAAATGTCCCTCCCAAACCAGTTTTTCTGGTTTCATAGATGGAAAAATAACTGTCTGTAAATGTACAACACTTCCAACTTCCTGTAACTAAAACTGATATTGCGGTTCTTATACCTGACTAAAATTTAAAGGAAAGAGTGTTCTGAACTCACGGATTGTATGTAGGCTTGCTGGTTTAAACACAGACTAGGGTCTAAATTCATTTAGGCAAGATCATATAGCTTGAGTTATTTGTTCTCCTCCTGAGCCTGTATGGATCGTCTCTGGATCTGGCAGAAATCTGGGAACATGCGACAAAATGTCAGTGAATAAATGATTGCAGGATCTGAGTCTGACAGCACCATTTTGTAAATATTCAGGCATCTACATGCCTAGTGGGATTCTCCAACATGTCTAGGCACCTTACTACATCACTAGACAACTTGCATACATCCTTAGAGGCAAATATATGGACAAATCTGGAATCAAATTGTTATTCTCAGACTGTGGTTTCCCTTTTTCATGTTTGGATAGGTTTCATTCTTGTAACTTCTTGCTGAATCAACAAACTTCCCTTTTAGAGAGATTTCTCTTGTGGATCTTCAAACTTAAATGATCTTAAGCAAAATTTTACGTTGAGTTTTCTTTGATGTTCAGTGCTTGTGATATTCCTGTGTTTCCCCACCTATTAAGTAGATTTAATTCTCTGTGTAGGCCATATACCTAGAGACATTGTGATTTGGAGGGGAGGAAGACCTTTCTTGAGATTGCTAATCTTTTTTGAGTACTATGATTTACTGTGGAAGCTAAAGATTTTGTCTTTGTTAATTGATGGCTAAATAAACATTTTATCACAAGATTTTTCTTTTTGCCAATTGTAGATAAATGTACTTCTAAAGCTTGAAAAAAGGCCATGAAAACTAAATGTATTTATCTTAATGATCAGTTAAGATTACTTTTGTTTGTGAATTCATTAAACTGTTTTTAACCAGCCTTGTTTATGCTAGGTTATGTTACATTTGTGGCTTAACTGAAATTCTATCTTCAGGGCCAAGTCCAGAATTCAAAGACTGAAAACTGGTGAAGTAAAATACTGAGCAGCTGATTTTCTGTTTTGCATTTCCTCTTAAAATTCAAACATTTAAGACTTTATTTCAAACCAAATCTGCTTCAGGTGTCATGGTTTTCTCTTATCTACTCAATTCCAGTGATACTTAGATTTGACAGCATGGTTCCTCCATACACTATCATGCAGAAGACACAGTTAACCATATATTTGACACTACTTATTAAAAGGTCTGAATTTTAATAGATTGTCACAAAACCATCCTTACACGGCAGTGAGTGAAGTTCCTTCTGCTGCTGTAAGAAGGCATCTACATATAGCACTGTTCTCTTTTATTGTCAAATATTACTATAGGTCATTAGATACAAGTGAGATTTCTTGCATGTTCCTGCAGGGACTACAGTAGGAGAAAGTGAGTGTTTTCTGGTTATATTCCAGTTATTTGCAGGGTACCAGATTTGTGATGACATAATAGACCACAAGGATGTAAAATAAAGGAAAACAAGGCTCTGCTACTCTTTATTTTAGTGTCATGTGCAGCTAGTAGATGTGCTGCTTATAGAGTTGAAACTTCCAGGGGAAGATCCACATTTTTATTATGGAAAGCATGATGAATTTACTTTTAAAAATTATTTTAGACTTCAGGGATAGAGGAAGAGATTCAGAACTAATTTTTTAGTGTGGACTCTTGGCTGTGTTATAAATTTTACTGAAGAGAGCACAGATGTCAAAATGTTAGGTACTTATATATGGGTGTGAGAATTACTGTATTCACAAGAAATGCATCTAGGTTAAGAAAACTTACTGAAACCATAGCAGGCCTTTGAGCGTGAGGAATCTCACTGAAATAACAGTGAGAGTCCATTGCACTTACAGTTAATAGCAGTAATAAATCTTTAGCAGTGATAGAAAGATTTAGAAATAGAGCTGCAGTCATGGAAATGTGTGCTAAATATTCCAGAGCAAGGTGAAAACTGGTCTGTAGGATTAATGTCTTATTCCTTCAGAAGGAGATACCGGAAATACTAACGCCATCATGCACGCTGCTCACCTTTGGTACAGTTCAGTTCCCTTGCAATGAGATTATTAAAGTACTCCTACTGCAGTGCTTTTGCTGCTTGCCTTCCAAATACAAATATTTGAAGGAGAAGACTTAAGAGACAGATCTTTATCTGTAGTAAGCAGCTACATTATGTGGACCAGTGGAGATGGTGGTTATGTTTGTTTTTCTTTTCTGAGGGGAAAAAAGGGACAGTGGAGAGAGTATACAATGCAATTTTTATCTGTTATGAACTGGACTAAACCCACGTCACGTGGAATATCATGGACTTGTCACACGACAGGAACTGGGAGCACAGATATGAACCATTGATGAAATGCAGCGTATTCAGTCCTCTGTGCTGCTGCAGGCTCCCATGATAAGCCAGTATTTCAGGTGGGTCACAGCTGCCCTCCTTTTCTGAGGATGATGTTGTTCCCAAAGGACCTTATTGAAGCTGGTGTTTACAGGGAGAACAGTACTGCTATGTCAAATGTTTTTCCTCTTTCACAGTGTTCCTGCATGCAGCTTAACTGAGGAATATAAGCTATCGGACACTGTTAACTTACATATTCACTCTTTGCTTTTAAGAAGTTCACCATTTAGCTTGGGGTTAAATATAGTATTTCCCTGACTCAATACCCAGTTTCAGCCATGCAGTTTTAGAGTCAGTAACACGCTCAATACAAGACAACTTGAAATGACTGCATTGCAGTTCATAACTGAGAACCTTGGTGTTTGTATGCATTTTCAGTACAGCCAAATGCTCTTTTAACCAACTCATCTTTTGAGAGCTCCATCAGTAATGTAATACTTCTTATTACTTTTTTTAGTTAAGTGGACCTAACTACACTTGTATATCTTGGAACAATGTCAGAGATCAATCAGTGTCCATACAGCTAGTAAAATAGTAGGTCACTTTTTGAGCAAGACATTTGTTGCCAGTACATAACATTTCTTCAAGGTTTAAGCTATGCTTGCTTCAGCTGAACTCAATGAGTACAGTGGATATTGGGAAACCTGCTTTTATTCAAATGATGAAAAATACAGCCTGCAATTGGGAGAACATATGTACTTGTGAAGATTGAGTAGCTGGTAAGATACTTGTACATTTAACCACTTACAGACATGCATTACCACCATGTGCAAACATGCCTGTACTGTTTATTTGTACACAAAAATAAAGCTAAATAATTATGCACTTGTAGTCATCTTCAAATCTCTGTCTTGGAGATTGATTGTGTCTAAAATAGATAAAAATCACTGGGCTGCTTTTTTATGCATTGCAGGTTATTTTCTGGCTCTGCCCATCCCATCACAGATCAATGACTTTACCATTTACATCACACAAATTTATAACTTTACAAAAGCAGCCAAAAGAAGGAAATGCCTCCCAAAGGAAAAGCCTGAGGGCCATAGTGATTTCGCACATTTAATTTGGCTGTTGCCTCCACTTTTTCCTCTCTTTCTCAACTGCCATGGGATCTCTGGCTGGTGATACTTCACTTCTTAAATCAATGTGTCAAATGGAGTTTTTTAATCAAACTGAACATTTTAAATATGATGGTCCACTCTATTCCAAGTCCCTGTTTGCTTAATTCTGCAAAGTAGTTAAGTTATGATCTGCAAGCTTTCTTTATAGAAATGTTGATCTTCATTATTTGTGTATTTGTAGCTCTGAATTTTGCATCTTGCATGTTGAGTTATGAGACGAAAGAGAGGACGTATGAGCTCCTCAGCAAGAAGAAGAAATATTTTCACAGAGAAAGTGTTAATGAACTTCATTAAGACATGGAACAAACATAATTTAATGGCTTTTTGTCACAGCTGAGTAAATTTCTTCATATGCATTTTATCAATGGATTTAACCATTCAAGGACTTCAGAACCTTTCAAAGTCTCACTTGTCATTTTATCTTACACTACCCATATTTTGAAGAATTGGAAGCAAATTGTACGTTGTGATAGATAAGGTTTGAAATAGCTACTTATTCCAGAACTTTGGCTGTTTAAGGGAATGTCAGTGCTGAAAAGTATGGAACACAAATAATTTTTTTAATTTACTCTGACTGCATTCTACTGCAGATGTAATTCTTTCCTTGTGATGTGTACGTCTATTCTCACTGTACACAACTGGTTGCCTTGTTTGAAGTACCAGTTTGGTATTGTTTCAAATGTATGGAATATCACTACTTTCATAGCTGATGCAGAATCAAAGTCACTAAATTATACAAGTATAAATACCTAACTGAACGAATGATACTGAGTTACTGCTAGAATAGATACATGAATATGACAAATGGAAATTTTTTTAACTATTCATGCAAAAACTTGTTTAACAACAGCTATAGTGATAGTTAACAGTTTGTCCAGGCCACTTTTATTTAATGACATTTATAATAAAGTTTATTTTTTAATTTATTCTTGCCCATTTTTCAGCACTTTTTTGGACCTATACAAGTTGGAAGGCTTGATAGGAGGGGGTGATATAAATGTAAGGTTTTGCAGTTTCACATACTACAATAAACAAACAGGCCACAGGAGTCCAGGAGGAATTACTTGCAGATTTATTATGTAACTGGAACTGTGGGTGACTTAGGGAAGTTCTCTCCATGGTTTTTTTTCATTGAAATCTTGGATTTTACACCCAGGCCAACTCTACTTACTACTCAGACTTCTAGATAGGCATTTCCCTACCACTAACTGTAAAATGTTGTTCCCTGGCTCTCTTAAACCAATGACCCTTTTATCCGACATCTACCAGTCTTTGTTCCAGCTAGTGGAAACAAAACCAAGTTTCTGATGACACATTACATACGTCAAGTTATTCTAGCTTTTCTTAACAAATAAGCTTTTCTTAGGATAAACATGTGATGAACAAAGTGTCTTCAAAGACTCCCAGAAACCCGTTTATGAGGCAGACAGATGTTTTTATATGACTTTTTGGGGGGGACTGTAGAAAGTTGGGAGAGTAATGTAAAGTAGGAAAATTAAGAAAATGGTGTAAAGTGACACTGGCTTTACATCCATAGTGTTAAAAAAGGTCTGCATTCTCAAGGATAGGCAAAGGTGGTCCATTTGCAAATTTCTTCATGTCACGTTAGCTGGACTGAAATTATTTGCTGTATACTGGTTAGCAGTGGAGAACCTCATATTAAGTTGAAGTATGGATGAATATAACCCATGTGATGCGTGACTCCATTGTGCTGTGTTTTTCTTTTGTCTGGCATTTGTCAGACCTCCTCTTTTTCACAGAGCACAAGTATTTTCCTAATCTGCTAGAATTCAGGGTGATTTTCAAGGTTGGTTCTGAAGTTGCCACTAACAACAACTCTTCTTAAACCCAGATCATGAACGGATAGATGCAGTCATCTAAACAATTTTCCATATAGATATTATAACAGTGCCTCCTGGCACTATTGTAAATATGTAATTAAGAGGCCTGTTTAGCATCACCAGCACCTGCAGGTGTACTGGCACCATACAGTGGATTATTCTGATCTGTCATTCTTCATTCTGACATTGGATTAGTTAATCTATTTTATTGACTCTAAATGGGAAAGCAGAAAGAAGATGTGGGCCCATTAGCAATGGAAGTTTCCTTTTTCATTGTATGCTGTTGTGTGCTAGATTGGGGTAGACCATGTCTTGTGTCAGGTGCTTTGGGAGATCTGTGAGTTTCAGACCCTTATTAATTTTGGCAACCTGTTTCTGATGAGGTTAGGCCTAATTCAATGTCTTATTCTGAAACCAGTGGAAAGTCTTTGATTTGAGGTTTGTTTGTTTGGGGTTTTTGGAAGTGTTTTTTTGTAGTATCATTTCTCTTCCCCCATCTTTTCACTTCATTGGAACAAAGGTGGTAACAGCCTCTGTATGGATGAAGCAAAATTTAAAAAAAGTTATTTCCTCCCATTTACAAGGACACTGAAGAAATAATCAACTGTTAGCTTTAATATTGTACAGTTACCTTCACTAGGAGCACAGTTTTATTAATTAGTTATTAGTATCATGTGCTTTGATTTGCTGAGTTGGATGCATCTGTTATTAATGTAGGTGTATGTACTTTGGGCTTTGTTTTAATTCAACACTAATTAAAAGTTAGTGATATTCATGGACTCTGCTCTGTTTTGAGTCAGAAGCAGGACTAGGCAAGTAAGAAATTAACATTCAGGCAATAAAACATTTAGCCAAAATGAACAGTTTTGATATGAAATGAGATGATTAATGTAGACAATTGCGTGGGCAATTTAAAGCTTTAGTAAAATACATTTTTTTGCTTTGAAATTTAATTAATTGTAGCACATTGCACAGTGCAATCATATGCAGCATTTATAATCATTCTGATTCTCAGGATTGCCATGGAAGTGCATTTCAAATTGCAAAGTCACAGCAATTTCTAGCACGACAGGGTCAATTCAGAGATGGGCAAAGAGTGCATTGAATTTAGCATCTAAATCTGAGAGTAGAAAAATCCAGAGGAACCTCTGCAGTTGCAGTGGAAGAAAATAGGAATTAGGGGTATTAGGACAGCTTAACTACGTGTGTTTTATCCAAAGCTTGTCTGTTAGGATTTTCTTGCTAATGCCAGAGGGAACTGTTCGATCAAAGGATAAGATAGTGTGAAAACAGTATGTTCAGTGATAGTACCTAGGGAATCTGTCAACAGCTTACATCATCACCGGGGATTACTTGAGTTTTTGATAAAGTCTGTGCTCTATATATTGCATATTGGTAACTACCATCTTGTAAAATTACTGTTTATATGGGAAGAAAAATACCACATTTTGGCTCGTTCCTACAGCCCCACGTTGCTAAATTTGAATATTGATTGCTTATTTCTGTTGTGAGTATCAAGGAAGCAGTGCTTTGGTCTTTTTCTCTAAAATCCATTGTTGATTTAGCTAGCCAAGCAATAGCAGTAGCATTGTGCTCCTGTTTGCTGCAATAATCACTACCAGTATTCAGTCTGTAAATGGTCCTAATGAATAAAATGGAATAACCCTGATCAATTTTTTATTCTGAGAAATCTGTTATGGAATAAATAAAAATGATGCTAGCATCTGGTAGTAGGTGGTACTTTTTTTAAAGACTTAGTTATTGACATGATAACATTCTTAAAGCAGAAGTGATGATGACAATGTGCTGCAAAAGTACTGGTTTACCATATTCTCTATTTTGCTGCCTTATCAGAAGATACAGCTGTGAAGAAAATTCCACATCTTAGCAAGTAATCTACTACCTGTCACAAACTCTGCAGTTACTGAGCTTTGTCTATGCACTTATTAATTTATCTAATTTGGATCTGAGGAAAAGCAGGGGCAGTTATTCCTTTTGTTATTATAGTGTTTCAATTAAAATAATATCTAAGTACACAGGAAACTCATCTGTTAAGACAGAGTATTATTTCATTAGTAAAAGTAAAAACCACATGTATTAGCACACCTGCTTATGTAAATTTTAGATACAAGCTGAACATCCCCAGAACTGTAAGGAGAGTTAATAGCATACAGACCTGAGATACAGGAAACAAATCAAAAGTAGACATATTAGGCACATCAGCTGAATTAATACAAGCATGCCAGAGGAAACAAAAAAAAATAACTAATACCTAAATGAAATCTGTGTGACAGATGGTTGTGGGACCCTTTGACTTTCACATGGATGGCATTTCTGGAAAAGTCAAAACCTTTCCAGCTATGCGTTTTCATCTCTGGAATTTCCCTCAAGGTGGACACACACTGGAGTAGATTAATGATTTGGAAATATATGCAAGTTGTTCTCCTGGAAAATAATGTGGGGTTTTTTATTTCATGGAGAGGACGGAACTGTTCTCACTTCTCCTTTCCTCCCAAGAAAAAAAATTGTCTTCCTGGCTCATCTTTGGCCTTTGTAAGAGCACAGGTGGGTGATGAGTGTGGGTAGCCATGCTGTGAGACCATTTTCACTTCAGTCTCAATGTTAAATCAAGGCAAATATATTGTATGTATTTGTTGGTCTAAAATTTTGTTGACCTAAAATTTTGTATTGCCAAATTTTGTCCTGCATTAAGTGCTTTCTGAATATACCATAAGTCCCATTCACTTAGTTTCAGTTGTCTCCCAACTATCTTGGAGGTTCCATAGTGGGCTTCTACATCTACTTCCCTTTTTGAGTTCAGTTGTCAGGAAAATTTGCACTTGATCCTTTTGAAAGGGAAAAAATATGGAAAAAATGTGTTTATTTGTTTTTTTTTATTTCCATTTAATATTTTGTACTTTTTCTAGGGTCCATCTTTGTTTTGTGTTTGTGAGGCTTCTCTTTAAAAGTACAGTACTTGGCTATCTCATGACAGTTTTCCTTCGATTAAATCAATCCTCAAATTATGCCTGTCATACTACTACAAACCTGTATTGTTTGAATTGCTTGTGTTGCTGATGATGGTTTTTCCCCTATTATCTTAAAGATCCTAAATAGGTTTGCACTGTTTACTGATAGGTTTGCACTATTTACTGATCATAAATAGGTTTGAACTGTTGAGTTACTTTCTCTTTCCTTTTCCTATCTATGCTGGTCAGCTGAGTATGACCTTGCTTTTGCTCACCTTTGCTTTCAGTTCCATTTTCCTGACTTTCATGGTTGAGTTTCTCTATTGCAGTTCATCAGTATTGTCTGAGAATAGGATCACTTTCTCTGAGAACCAGATACAGTTCACTTGATTTCTATTTATGTGAAGTTTCTGGATTGGTATCAGATTAAATGTCATCAGATATTTGTAGGTGTGTTTGAAAGTGGTATAAGGAGATGCTTGTTTTCTTTTTTCTGTTGATGGAGCACAGGGACTTTTTATTGTATTGTTTTTATTTGATTGATTTAAGCTATGAATTGTATGCTATATGGTTTTACATTACAGCATATCCCTGAGTTGTAATCCTGTGTGAATCTAGAGGAACAGACTTTCGGAAATTAATAAACATTTTTTAAAACTTGTTTTGGATTGAAACAATATTTTTTTTATTTTCTTCCCTTCATTAGTGTTTCTGTATTGCTCAGCATGTTTCAGAAGAGGAGACAAGGTTGTTTTTTTTCCCACTGATCTCCCTGGGATTCAGTATCTTCCTTCATTTCAATGAGTGTGAATTTATATCTTTCTTTAGTTATTATGGAGATAAAGTTGTCCTTTTTTACTGGCTGTGAACAATATTGAGAATGTCTTGTAGCTGCACTAAGCAGCTAAAAAATACGCAAAAGCTAAATGGTCTGTCATGTGAAGACTTGTCACTTTGGAATTATTGCTATTAGTGAACTAAGCATACAGGTTACTCAGTTGCAAGTCACACTCGAAGGTCCAAGAGTCACTGCAGTGTGATAAACACTGTACAAACTTATATCGAGAATGAAAAGCTTCAGCATTCATTTTAAAATAGCTTTATACCCTTCATGTATTTAAACAGACAAACCCTATTACCTTGACTTCTAAAAATAATTCCAATAATGTAGTAGTAAGTTAGACTTGACTCTTTGTAAATATATATTAAGCAGAAGAGCAAAAAGCTTCAAAATGAATGTGTAATAAGCATCTGCATTAGAGAGTATGAAATTGCAGATTGAAGCCTGTCTGCAGCTGTCCTGAAAGGGAAGGCAAGAAGAGTGGATTAGTCTGAGGAGTAGTAATAGAAAAAGAGCCTGATATGCTGTGACATTTGGGGATTTGCATATATTGCATATTATTAGGTAAGAGCAATCATTTAACATCTGAAGTTAAGACACAAAATGATTGCTGTGGGAAACAGCTAGGATTTAGATAAAGGAAATCCATGGCTTGAGAAGTCTTGAACTTACAAAGACTCACGCAAAATTTTAATTTTAGTTAATATAGTGGCTGCCTCACATGTGTTTTGGAAAACAGTACAAAACCAGTTCAGCCTTTTCAGATGGCTGAACAATTGATGTTTTACTCTTTGACCTCTTAGATCTACAAATTAAAAATTTACCATTCCATAAATATAGAGCTTGTTGTTCCACCACTTCAAGCACTGTTTAGAGAAAAGAAGAAATACTTGTTACTGAAGAATATTAGTTTGTAGCCATTCTTTATGTAAGAATGTTGGAGTGTTAGTATCTCTGAGGAGGTGAATGGCATAATATAACAAATAAGAAATGAAGATCCAATATTGTGACTACACAGATGGTTTTAGACATCCAAAGGTGGTGGCTTTAGAAAATTAAGTTCTTCTGCCAATTCTGGAGTTATTACAGTTTTCTTATATTTGCTGTCTTAATGGAAAATATTTTTCCTCTAATTACCTAGTATTATAAACAGTTAATTAGATGTTATGTTTGACTGAAGTTAGTTGCTGCATGGGTTGTGATTGTTTTCAAAACCTTTCTGATCAAAGAAACTAATAACAAATTATAATTAAGTATAGTTCTGAAAGATTATCATCTTTAAACTCTGAATATGCTGATCATCAGGGTTAAAACAAAGATAATGCATTATGCTACTTATAGGCATTGGAGTCTTTCACTATGAATTGTTATACTCTAAACAATAGCATATGGGAAGAGACCAGTACAAGTAAATAAAACACTGATTAAAGTACAGGAAAGGAGCTTTTCTCCTCTTGGAGCTGTCTTAGGACCACATTTATAAACTCGTTTCCAAAATATAAATAACATTTTAATCTTATTCTAAGTCTTTTTTTTAATAAGAGTACTTCCAGTTGTATAAAATACATTCCTCACCCAGACAAATGACCTAAACAACACAACAGGAAAAAAGAAACTTCAGGCTAGTTTTATATGTCTAATAGGTGTGTTAGCAAAAGCAAAAGACAACCATCTGTGAGTCCCATAGCCTGAGTCTCTCTGTTGCAAGGAATAGTGACTTTAATTTCATTGCTTTATTTTCTCTCAGTGAAGTGTATACTTACCAACTGACTCGTCAGAAGGGTTTGGCTATCATTTAGATACCAGGCTACAAATTGTAACGGACTGTGGCAAGTAATGAAGTTATGGCAGCACAAGGAGTAAGATACTGTTTAACTGAACCTCAGTGACTGATCATGCATGTATTGTTATCCCATTGCTTAAGCTGCCCATAACTAGCATTTGGATACTGAGGGAGTTCTTGGTCTGCTGCTTTGTAAGGTTAAGCCGTTGCTAGCAACCTGAAAGATGCTGTGTACAGTCATTTAAAAAATACCTAGCTACCTGGTAGCCAAAGTGTGTGCATGGTGTAAACTAATTCCAGACTCGGGTGCACTCATCTGAAGAGGATGAAAGCGTGTATTTTGTACATTTGTACAATGGGGAAAATCACTGAAGGATGTAGAATTTCTGCTGTGGAAAGAAAATACAGGTTGTTAAAACTTGATAAAAGAACAACAGAAGAGAATATTCATTTTAGCATGGTGTGAGTTTCTCTTCAGCTGCCACCTGCTTCTTCTCAGTGCCTTTCCACCAAATGACAGAGCTTGAGATTTCATGTTACTTTGTGGGGAAATCAAAGACTTAGGTAACAGATATCATTAGTAGTCCTTGTATTTTAAAATAAAACTTAATTTTTAAAAATATTTTTTTAGGATCATGCTGGATGTCAAATTCGTGTGTGCCTTGTGCTGTGTAAGCTAACTTCTTTAGAGGTGCAAGTGTGCTGTACCAAAAAGAAAAAGAAAAGCAGCCAGTTTTGTGGTCAGTAGTAGCTGCTCAAAAAGGGAGTACCACCCTCAGGATTACATGCTAGATTAAAATCTTTATATGTATATGTACACCCATGCAATTATTGTTTTGATGACCAGATAATGAGAAAAGGGAGCAAGGTGTGACCAACAACAAGATATTTGATTTTTACTTATATAAATTTATGCAAAATGTAATATGTGATTTATGAAAGGTGTACAAAAAAATTATAGTGTTTTCCTCAGGAAATTTGTGTTCTGACCAGTGGCATGACATAATAAACAAGAGCTACAAAGGCTGGAAAGGAAGACATGATGAAGGGCAAAATGATAATCTGTTGTCATTGGTTACTTGCATTTTTTAGGTGGTTGTTTAGCTATTTTAACTGTTCATAGAGTTATTCTTTGGCACTTGTCGGTTTTACAGCTTATTGTGAATATTGCTGCAGGAGGAAAGGTCTTAAGGAATGATTTGAAAGCTGAGAGGAAGGGGACTCCCTTTATGGGCTGCAGGCAGGTTTATGTTCTTTGTAAAGAGAGATGGAAAATATGAAAAAGAAGAAAGACAGGAAAATATACTGAACAGGTATCACTGGTAGCTGCATTAGGTTCAGGATAGAAGGGATACAGATCTTTGGTGGGGGAGAAGGATCGTGGAGGGTCTGCGAGGCAATTAGGAAAAAATTCAGAGTTAATATAATGGGAATGAATAAGCTAATGGTGCAGCTCAGAGAGCAGCTTATTTATAGCAGTTTATTGATAGGAGGAGAATATTATTTTTAGCAGCATCTTTTGAATGCTCTTCAGGAGAATTACATGGGTATAAGAGAGGCCAAAGCACAGTACAATGACCAAAGGACTTGTCATCAAAAAGGAAGGTTAATGTTTTTAAACTCTCAAGACTTGGAAACTTTTTACTTTCATCATTCATAGTGTTTTGATATTTCTGTGCATCACGAGGAAAGTAGTTACTTGGTAAAATTAGGACTATTTTCATAAAATATTTCGAAGTTATCTATATAAAGAAATGCAAAACTTTTTGATTGGCCTTCTCTGAGTATTTCTGATACTAGACTGTTGACTCGGAAAGCCCAACAATGCTTATGTATGAAAGAATGTGAGGAATTTCACTTTAAGAGTAAAAATTAACCATTTTATTTGCCTTTTTGAAATCAGTCTGCTGGCAATGCAGCTATTGAACTATTTTTGCTAAGTTCTTTCATTCAACTAATATTGAGAAGAAAGCACCAGGTCTCCTGGATGGAGTTTCCAAACTGCTTGTGAGTACTGGTCTACCTGCAGCCTGATACAGTAACCTTGCCCACAGGAGAGATCTTAAAGCAGTTGAGTGAATACACTAAGCCACTCGCCAAGCTTTGACTCTTTAGGACTAGAAAATGTACAAGCTGGGTGTACATTCTCAGGAAATTCTCAATTATTGGTATAAAAATCTCTGATCAGAATGAAGGAGCTATCTGATAAAGGTCTGTTGCTAAATACCGCTAAACCAAAAAAGAATATTGTAGTGTCTGTGTCCTTCCTGGCTAAAAGGAAAGAACAAAGATATGTTAGTAATTTTGCAAATTCTGGATTTATTTACATTCTCATCAATATCCTTTGATGAAAGACTAAGAATGCAGTAACGGCTAGAACATGTTCATCGACAAAAGTTGTTTTGAGAAGACATTTAACTGTTGTTCTTAAGGAGCTTGTTGCTCTTGCCTAGGTAGAAAGACAGTTAATGCTCCTGTGATGAGCAGCAATGGATCTGTCATCCTGTCCTGAGGGACACGTGGAGAAGACAGCCAGTCTAAGAAATATCCTGTTCTTATTTTATGTTGGCTAAAAAGGCAGCTGCAGAAAAGACTGGTTTGCTGGTATTTGTCACATTCAGTGGCAAAGGGCATTGATAAAACCAGCATATTCACCTGAACAAAATATAACTCTCTAGTTTGTTAATATACATTTAACACAATCTGTGTTCTATCAAATATTTTAAAATGGTATCTCATAAGGTAGCAGCAGTGGAAACTTGTACAAAACATGAGAGGGAACAGGGACATTTTGGGGTACATGAGACTCTGCAGATGTCAGCACTTTGGATGTGGACATCTGGAATTCCAGGCATGGAAATATTGATGAGTGACCTCTACATTAATATGCAGTTCACCGAGCCCAGGCATTTAAGAGTTTTTTTTCAGCTTTCCTTCCCTTACAACTACTTTCTGCAGGGCAGAGGTGATTCTTCTGGAGGCCAGAATTTTAGACAACAGCAATTAAAGCCCAGCAGAGTTGCTGGTGAATTTGTTCTTGTGGCTGATCAACAAGAGACACAGGACAAGGATTGCTAGTATTTTAGCTGCTTGCAGCTACTTTGTATTTAATTCCTGCTCTGTGGTAGACATATAAGATGGTAGCAACTGCTAGGTAGATAAAACCCAATTTGGGTAGTTCAATAAGAAATTAGGTGCGAGAAGAATTACATATATCAAATAAAATACAAATCTGGTTGGTTCTGTCCAAAGCTTGGGAACTACTTTTTCTTCTGACAGTCTGCTCAATGTGTTGTGCATTTTTGCCAAATGTCCCACAGAAGGTTTTTCCCTGGAAAGGAAATAATGTACAATATGCTAAGATGTGAATGGTCAAAGTGTTAAATATTTCAACTTATCTTTCTGTGGGAAAGTACTTCAAGTTGAAAACATCATTAGCATTAAAAAAAATCACCCCAAAATAATTTTTCCCTAATTGATTTTAATGTGTGTAGCTAAACTGTAATATATATGTTCAAAATTCTGGGGGAAAAAAAAAACCAAACCCAAAACATTCCAGTGCTTTTCTGTATACAGGACAGTGTCTTTTTAAATAAAGCAGTACACTGAAGCAGGAGGAAAAAAAACAATCAGGCTGGACATGTATGATTCTATAGATTTCAAATGGAAAATGTCTGTCTCATAATTAGCTTCCTTTAGACTTAGCACATCTTACTCCCAGTGATTAATGCCCTACAGGCCTGTTTATATTCTAGAAATGTTCAGACAATTTTGTTCCTGTAGGGGAAGTTATAATTTTTGCAGTATTTAAAATGAATGCAGTTTGTTACTGAGGAAATAGTGGCATTCTTTCTCCCATTCAGTCTTATTTGCCTGTATTTTAATTATTTTAGCTAGAGGCACCTTGTTTAATAATTATATTAAGCTTCAGCGTGTCTAGTAACAGATGACAAAGACACAGTAGGAAATCTGTTCTCCCTAGATATATTTGCGAAGATGTGTATATAATTTATATTCACTGAGAAAGGAGAAATTAATCTCTATACTGTTTGTTTTGTAAATACAGAAAATCAACTATTTTTGGTGTGGTCAACTGTGGTCAATTATGCAGCTCACAAAACAACATCTCTTTTTTTTGTGTATTGCAGGTAGCATAGTGTACCTTGGGATGATGGTGGGGGCATTCTTCTGGGGAGGCTTGGCAGACAAGGTGGGAAGGAGACAGTCACTCCTGATATGCATGTCTGTCAATGGATTCTTTGCCTTCCTTTCATCATTTGTCCAGGGCTATGGCTTCTTCCTCTTCTGTCGCTTGTTTTCTGGATTTGGGTAAGCTCCTCTGGTTTTGTTCATTTCACAATTCTGTGTGTTAATAAAACTTTCCTCTTTGCAAAAGCACATTATTTAATGTAGAAATCTAGTCTGTGTCAGGAACAAGAGAATTAAACAAGGTAGCTACTACACTCCTAAATAACAACCTGAAGGGGAAGAATGATGATTTTAGGGGAAAGACACAGACTGCAAATTGTGAGATTGAGTTCTGGTCTTATTTTGCAAGACTTGCTTTGTGAACTTGATCAAATTGCTTAACTTTTATGCTTCAGCTTCTCTATGTATTGCTTGTTCAGTCAGCAAAATAATACCCTTTTCACGTGTGTACTGTAAGATTTCACTAATATTTCTAAAGTTTCTAATGTCTTTGTGTGCCTAATATTGTTTATAATACCCCTGCAGTCAAGACTGTCAAATTTAAAACGGGTCCCTAGAGTGTGGCAAATATTATTGCTCTCTCCAGAAGTATGGTGTTTGTGGCCCTGTGTTTGATTTACTTTTTCTTTATATAACTTCTCAGGTTTTGGAAAAGTTTAAGATCTTGGTAATGGTCAATTATAATTTTAAATTTACATGAGCAAAGATTGGGATACGCAAGTAAATTACTATGAGAAAGCTTCTACCTTTACTGCACCCTTGCATGATCAAGAGCTCTGTTCTGCAGAGCAGTTAGCTTAGCAATTCTGGTAATTATTTGGTTCAGATCAAAAGTCCCAGTTACAATTCCATTTCAGGTCACTGTCAATCTTTAGGATGCTGAACAGACAGGAGCTGGCAGACAAAGCACTGTATGCTGTGTCATAAAGCCATCACATGAAGTCCACTGCTTGTATGGTTTGCTGGCTGTAGTTTATGTAGCCATAATGTACTAACACTGTTGTGTGATGTTTGCACTTTTAGATCCCCCTTGAACTGGTCTGAAGTAAGGTAGGAGTAGACACCCATGCCAAAAAGAAATTACCATAGCACTGAGTACTATTAAACTGATTTAGAAAGGGGGATGGAAGGGCAAGGGGACAGAGGAAGGAGGTGTGAGGAGTCCTCTTGCTAGAGGAATCATCTTAGTCTGTCACCATATTTTCAGATATGACTTTAAAAGAGATCAAGAGGAAATGGCAACTTCTAATTCTATAGAAAGACTTAGAAAAACAAACCAAAAAAATCCTGTCCAGCTTATTTAAGTGTTTTTCATATCATAGGTCACTATTAGTTCCATGTGCTATGTTTTGTCTCTCCTTAGAGAAATATTGATCATGTTGCATGACACTTCCACTCTTCTATGATCCTGTCAAAATGCAGAAGCTTGTGGCACTCCTGCTTAGCCTGCCCACTTCATGAGGGCAGTACTGGATCCTTGTGTGACAAAGGTTTGTCTTTTGGCAGACAGGTTTGTGACACTGTTGGCTTTCACCCAGATTGTCCCTCTTGGGGCATACAGCAAAATATTTATTTGTTGTGCCTAATGCCAAACTTGCCTGCAAGGGTCTCCTCCTCATCTCTAACAGTAGCTTTTCCAGTAAACATATAGTGCCTGTAGCTTTACTCATGATAAGTATATGTCCTGGATTGGGAAGCAGGTACTATTTTGTATTCATCCATTCACCATGATTAATGGTCTTTGAAGGAGCAGGCCCTTCATATCTGTATCTTATACCTCTGTGTGAGTCCCCACTGTGTCCAAAGTCCTCCTACCTAGTCTTTGAGAGCTGCATGAATAGATCATAGATAATATGCCACCATGTATTACATTTTAAATGTGACCCCCCTCTCCTGCCCCACCCCCAAACCCCCAACCAACCAAAAACAACAAAAAAAACAAGACAGAATGCAGAGTCATTCTTCAAAGCAATTACTGCAGAGAAAGATTCATGGCTGGCTCACATTTGCTGTTTTCTTCAAAGACCAGATTTCTCCTCAGAATAACCTCTTTCAGCTGGTATCAGAGTTGCATCATAAAAGACACAAGGTTTCTAGAACTGAATCTGTGCTTAATACCCTCAAGGTGAGGGAAAGCTCTTCTTTTCCTGTTCTCACTGTTTGCCTGTGATGATGCAGTTTTTCCACCAGATTTTGCATGTTTGGAGCCCTTCTTTTTCATCTGCTCACTCACTCTCAGAGAAAGCTTACTTTTCACTTAAGACCCATATTCAAGATAGTATTTTTGTCACATCTGCCTTTCCTCTGTTTTTTGATCCTGTTTTGGATATGATCTTATGTTGAGAGTGGCTGTAACAGCAACAGACACATCATGTGCCAAGCACCAAGAAAGAAGGGAGAGACTAGAACATTCCAGCTGCAGAGGCAGCAAAGTAATATCTTTTCATTTTTAAACAGCTGGGCACAAATATGCCCACTGTTAGAGCATACATCTTACAGGTCTCTGTCTCCAGACACTTTGCATCAGCTGCTGTGCAAGAAGGCAAACTCTTTATGGTATCGCTCACTGAAGAACTCCCAGACGTTTGCACCAGCTTTGAAGCCATATCTTTTTGCAGTATGACAGGAAATTTTCTTAAAGGGTTTGAATTAAATCTTGAACATTTATTGCATTCTTTACTACATCCCACATCTTGCTTGAATGAAAAAGGAATTGTGTCAGTTGAATGGGACTAGAAATTCAACTTAATTTCTCTTTATAACCTCTCCTCATCTTAGAGGTCCTGTCTTTGGACACTAGCTGTCAGTTCCCCTTTCTTAGTGAAAGACACTGAATATATCTCTCTGTTACCAAGGGAGGAGGCTTTGTTCCAGTAGTTTTGTGTGAATCAGAGCCCAAATATGAAATAGGAATAATTTTAAGCAAAAAAATGAATGATATATTTTAAAGGCAAAATAGTATTGTTACTCAGATTGGAGAAGAGCATTCTGAAGGGGCAAAAAGTTGTCTGGACAATTTCGTGTAATTAAGTCAACAAAATATTAAGAAGTATTCAAAAAATATAGAATCATTTAGGTGTATCGAGTTTAAACTGGTCTGTTATCTTCTAGGTAATATAAAAATAGATTAAGAAGCATGAACAATAAAACCAGTATCTGATAAATTTTGTTTATTAAAATACTATAAAATAGATTCTTCTCAGATACTCTTGCAGTCAAAATGTGTTTATAGAAGTAAACTGCTCAGCAGAAAAATATCCCTGCAAATAATTTTTTTTGCATCTGAAAAGCCAAAAACTAGTAAAAATTTTGCATGCAAAGAAGTGATTTGGAATACGAAACAGTATAAATAATATTAAGATGTTTCTAAGTAAAGGGCATTGAGGGATATGAAAGTCTGAAAGGTGAACTTAAGCTAGTGAAAACAGTAAAGAAATGTTGGACAGTCTGCAAAATCATTTCCTTTTACAGAAAAAAAATACCGTAACTGTGATTCTTCCATTGATTAATCCAAAATCAAAGCTCAAAAGGAAATTGAATCCAAAACCTGATAAAGGCCTAGGAAGGCTTTAGATATAGTTCCCTACAAAGTAAAAAGACCTAGACAAGAAACTGTGAGCTGTATTTGTCATTAGCCATTGGGGGAATGTGCAAAGATTTATCATCAAAAAGCATCTTGTTACATCTGTCTTTGAAATTGTCAAAGGAAAGTTTCTCTAATACCAGAACATGATTCATAACATCGCTGTTAACTTGAATGGAACTGGAGTTGTTGCCTATTCAACACTGCCACTGTGAAATATTATTCTCAGCTAGAGAATTTTATCTACCTTCTGTTACAAAAAAATTGTATTTATTCAATGTAATACTTCTGATACTTTTAGATAACTTCAAATGCAGTTTTTCTGAGTACAACAACTCAGTTTAGAATAAAGTGCTTAAAAGTGCACTATATATTTGAATTATCCTAGCAAATTTCATTTGATTTCTTTGAAATAACCAAAGATGATACAATTTGGGAAAACATATCACACTTATCCAGCCAAAATGTTACTTTTAAGAGTAATCAAAGTATTCATGTGGTAAAAAGCTAGCTGAAATAAATAACCTGAGACGAACTACAGTTTAGAAATTCTTCAACCTCATATGTTTGCTCCAAGATGAAACTGATTCTTTTTCATGAGCAAAGTAAAAAATGTTAAATAAATGTGTCCTATTGTACAAACCAGACATTATGTCCAGACTACAGAGAGTTCTTTTAATTTGCCAAAATTGCCAGTTTGGCCAAATATCTTCTCCAAACCCACAGAAATATTAGGAAATACAGCTTAGATGTGGTTAACTTATGTAACTAGAAGCCATTAAGATGCCTTTTCCTTGCCTGTTGCCCGTTGTGAATAAGAGTCTCTCCTGAGATGTTCTGCTGTATAATTCCTTTTCCAGAAGACTTTAGACTATACTTCATTAAATCCGAGACTCACCTTCAGACAGCTTTCTTAATCCCTTCTCAGAAAATATCTCTAAAGCTAGCTGCAGTACTCCTTCCACATTACTGGGATCTACCTAAGAGTCCCAGTGACAATGTAGTAGTACTAAACTCATCATTTAGATCTTTTTTTTAAATTCTTCCACACTCTTGCAAGGAATCAACGGTTAGCAAAAATCCAAAACTGTGCATGAAGTTTCTTGTGACTAGCAGTTTTGAGGTGATTGCCTGTGTAAATCCACCTATGCTGACTTTTACCACAACTTCTGTGTATTATGTATAGTGGTGAGAAACTCTTAGTGTCCTGTATCTCCCTCCTTTTAATGGCCAAGACAGGAAGGACATGCAAGAGGTCTATATGCGTAACGACTGTAAAAATGTTCCAGCAGAGATAGGGACCATGTAGACACAGCACAAGATGGTTGGCCTACACAAGCTGTTGCCTTCAGGAACTCCAGATCTGGACCAACAGGCTGCTTTTATTATTGTGTGTCATCAGTATTTAGCATTATGTCATATTTATCTTTTCATACCCTCTTGCTCCACTTTCTCATGAAACACCTTGTGTCCTCTCACCCTGCCACCTCTAATTCCTCTCCAGCTCCCAGCTGTCTCCCACCCAGGCTGTTAGTGTTCTTACACTGCGATCTAATGAATAGCTCTGCAGGTGACTGGCTTCAAAGTTCATAGTGTATGCCAAAAGGGTAGATACACTTCTCAGTCAAGCCAAGAAAGCAGCTGGCAAGGTCTGAGCTTTCCAAATAGCTTTGATCCAGCCCTTGCAGCTTCAGCTCTGGGTAAAGGTTCACTAATGTAAACCTGGCATAGCTGGGAGAGAAGTTGTCTTTGCTAAGACTGTTGGGAGAACAGTTTTCTTATGAGGAAAGGAAGATTATACAAAAGGGAGAGAAAGACTAGACAAGGGAAACATGTAAATAACGTAGAGAGCCTACATGACAGAAAACTATCAAAAGAAAAAGTGTAGAATCATAGAATAATTCAGGTTGGAAAACACCTTTAAGATCATCGAGTCCAACTGTTAATCTAACACTACCAAGTCCACCGCTAAACCATGGACCTAAGCACCACATCTACACATCTTTTAAATACCTGGAGGGATGGTGACTCAACCACTTCCTTGGGCAGCCTGTTCCAATTCTTGACAATCCCTTCCATGAAGAAATTTTTCCTAATATCCAATTTAAACCTCCCCTGGTGCATCTTGAGGCCATTTCCTCTTGTCCTGTCACTTGTTACTTGGGAGAAGAGACCAACACCCACCTCGCTACAGCCTCCTTTCAGGTAGTTGTGGGGAGCGATAAGGTCTCCCCTCAGCTTCCTTTTCTCCAGGCTAAACAACCCCAGTTCCCTCAGCCACTCCTCCTAAGACTTGTGCTCCAGACCTTTCACCAACTTGGTTGCTCTTCTCTGGACACACTCCAGCATCTCAGTGTCTTTCGCATAGTGAGAGGCCCAAAACTGAACACAGTACTCAAGGTGCAGCCTCACCAGTGCCAGGTACAGGGGAACAATCACTTCCCTGCTCCTGCTGGCCACGCTATTTCTGATACAGACCAGGATGCTATTGACCTTCTTGGCCACCTGGGCACACTGCTGCCTCATACTCAGCTGGCTGTCAACCAGCAGCCCCAGGTCTTTTTCGACCAGGCAGCTTTCCAGACACTCTTCCCCAAGCCTGTAGCACTGCATGGGGTTGTTGTGACTGAAGTGCAGGACCCGGCACTTGGCCTTGTTGAACCTCATACAACCAGCCTCAGCCCATTGATCCAGCCTGTCCAGATCCCTCTGTAGGGCCCTGCTACCCTCAAGCAGATCAACCCTCCCTCCCAAGTTGGTGTCATCTGCAAATTTACTGAGGGTGCACTCGATCCCCTCGTCCAGATCACTGGTAATGATATTAAAGAGAACTTGCCCCAAAACTGAGCCCTGGGGAACACCACTTGTGACCTGCTGCCAACTGGGCTTAACTCCATTTACCACAATTCTTTGGGCAAGGCCATCCAGCCAGTTTTTTACCCAGCAAAGCATATGCCTGTCCAAGCCATGAGCAGCCAGTTTCTCGAGGAGAATGCAGTGGGAAATGGTATCAAAGGCTTTACCAAAGTCTAGTTAGACAATATCCACAACCTTTCCCTCATCCATTAAGCTGGCCACCTTGTCATAGAAGGAGATCAGGTTGGTCAAGCAGGACCTGCCTTTCATAAACGCATGTTGACTGGGCCTGAGCGCCTGGTTGTCCTGTACGTGCCGTGTGATGGCACTCAAGATGATCTGCTCCATAACCTTCCCCAGCACCAAGGTCAGACTGACAGGCCTCTAGTTCTCCGGATCCTCCTTCCAGCCCTTCTTGTAGATGGGCATCACATTTGCTAACCTCTAGTCAACTGGGACCTCCCTGGTTAGCCAGGACTGCTGATAAATAATGGAAAGTGTCTTGGTGAGCACTTCCGCCAGCTCCCTCAGTACTCTTGGGTGGATTCCACCTGGCCCCATAGACTTCTGTGCATCTAAGTGGTGTAGCAGGTTGCTAACCATTTCCCCTTGGATTACAGGGGCTTCATTCTGCTCCCCGTCCCTGTCTTTCAGCTCAGGGGGCTGGGTGCCCCAAGTACAATTGGTCTTACTATTAAAGACTGAGGCAAAGAAGGCATTAAGTACCTCAGCCCTTTCTTCATCCTTTGTCACTATGTTTGGCCTGGCATCCAATAAGGACAGAGATTCTCCTTAACTCACCTTCTGTTGCTAATGTATTTATAGAAACAATTTAAATTGTCTTTTATGGCAGATGAAGTGTTAGTTGGGCTTTGGCCCTTCTTATTTTCTCCCTGCATAACCTCACAACATCCTTGTAGTCCTCCTGAGTTGCCTGCCCCTTCTTCCAAAGGTCATAAACTCTCTTCTTTTTTCCCTGAGTTTCAGCCAAAGCTCTCTGTTCAGGCAGGCTGGTCTTCCTCCCTGCTGGCTCGTCTTTCAGAACATGGTGAGGGCCTGCTCCTGTGCCTTTAAGGTTTCCTTCTTGAAGAATGTCCAGTCTTCCTGGACTCCTTTGCCCTTCAGGACTGCCTCCCAAGTGACTCTGTCAACCGAGCTCCTAAACAGAACAAAGTCTGCCCACTGGAAGTCCAGGGTAGCAGCTCTGCTAAACCCCCTCCTTACTTCAAGAATCAAAAACTCTATCATTTCATAATCGCTGTACCCAACATGGCCTCCAACTGTCACATCACCCACAAGTCCTCCTCTGTTCGCAAACAACAGGTCCAGTGGGGTGCCTTCCCTAGTTGGCTCCCTCACCAACTGTGTCAGGTAGTTATCTTCCACACATGCCAGGAACCTCCCAGACTGTCTCCTCTCCACTGTATGGTACTTCCAGCGAACATCTGGTAAGTTGAAGTCCCCCACGAGAACAAGGGCTTGTGATTATGAGACTTCTCCCAGCTGTTTACAGAATATTTTGTCTGCCTCTTCATCCTGGTTGGGTGGTCTATAACAGACTCGCACTATGATATCTGCCTTTAAAGTAAAAACTTGAAAAGAGCAATGAAGAAGAAGAAGAAGAAGAAGAAGAAGAAGAAGAAGAAGAAGAAGAAGAAGAAGAAGAAGAAGAAGAAGTAGATCTGCAAAAGAAAGTGTTCATAAACAATGATTTTGTGATTACCAATACTGGCAGATCTAAAAGCAATTTATCTGACATATCTAGCTGAGCAATTACTGCAGGCAAATTCTTTGCAATTATGTGCTTGAATTTGACATCAAATTTGACTTGATTTTTTAAAAAACTGTTGGGTAAATTTAGGCAATGAATTATTTACTCATCAGTTCAGCTTCCATCAGAACTGACAGTACTGTAGTGTTCAGTAAATAATCACATGAATCTTTATCACAAGGACTCTCTTGCTGTTAATAACATACAGGCCATGTGTGTACCTGAAAGGCAACTTCTCTAATATATGTACTCCAAAGAGTCACTTGTATTTAAACATGGGTAGAATGATCAGCAAAGCTTGGTCTATAGTGTGCTGCAGTTTGAAGGGGTTTATCCAGCAGTTCTCAAGGGGAACTGATCAATCTGGCTGCTCACTCCTAGATACTTTGCCAGTCTATGATGGTAGTTCTGAAAGAAAAACAGCAGAGATGTTTTTTAATAAGACTTGTGGTAGTGGAGGCAGAGAACTGTTAATAATAAGAGGGAAGAGTAGATGCAATTGGACAGAAGGACAAAGGGTAGTGGGCTGTTTCCAAATCTCAGGAATGTAACACTGAACCTGTGTTTTGAGCTCTATCACTGTTTAACAAATGGCAAATAACAAGGTGACAACTTGCAAATGCCATCTCACACAGACAATATCTTTAATTTTAGTCTGGATGTTGTCCAAGTTTGAAAAAGAAGAAGACAAGATATTTCAGAAGAACATCATCCCGCCTTGTGCATTTAGTATTCTGTAAGGGGTTTTTTCCTAATTATCTCTATTCTTGGTATGCTTTTGCACTGCAAGCCCCTTTGGCTAGTGAATCTGCAAATAAACAAAGGCTTCTATCTGAAGCCAGAGGTTCCTGGATGCCTTGCAGAAGTGTTTTCATCCCAGCTGTCACACTGTGCAGTTGCCAAAATCTGTTGTGACAAATCACAGCTCTGAAGGTAGATTAGCAGGCATTTATCATCTTTGTTTGTGACAAAGAAAATGCAAATATAGCTTAGCTTATTGTTTGTTTCACTGAATCCTACTCTCCTAAGGTGCATCACTTAAATCTTTTTGGTTTCACCCTCCCCATAATTTCACAGAACAAACATGAATAGAGCTTGTACAGAAATAACATGGTAAAAGCATAGCTTTCAGTTTGGATGATTTTCTGGGGTCAGAAATTGGACCTTCTTTTGCTGAAAAGTGGGATTAGATCAGTTGCTTATTTCTGTATCATCATCCCTCCCCTTCAATAACTTGTTCTTTTTGAATCTAAAATAATAATAATAAAATGCATCAAAATGTTGGATAAGGAGCCACCCTTCTTTGTGAATAGATAGAAGAAACAGTATAACTCTTTTTTTGAAGTAATAGAAGTGAGCAAATATGACCTAACTCCCAAAACACAGGCCATATGCATGCTGAGTGGAAGCTGAACTATGTAGGGGATGGTTTTCTCTAGACACTAAATGCAGCTGCAGGGCATAGGTACCAGACAGTGGATGACTCTGTGTGTATGAGTCTGTATATGAGCAAAAGCAGACAGAATGAAGTAGCCCAAACCTAAAAATGTAGCTAGAAATATGTTAAGAACATAATCCTGAAAAAATTGGAGTAAGAAGTAGGAGTAAAATAAGAATTTTGAGGCAGACTGTGTACATTCTCCATAACTAGGATGGCATCAAGTAACATGTTCAGTCATCGATTTTTTCTCCAAACAGAAGTAACCCATAAGGCTCCAAAACTGACTCATCTTTTGCATCAAAAAGGATAACAATATGTTGATTAGTTGGTATTTCCTTCCAACTGAATTACACGTTTCTGAGAAAACACCAAAAAATATGCATTCTACTCTTGTTCTGCCTACTTCTGATGGGGCTTATTACAGAAGATGAAAAATAACTGAAAAAGATCATGACTGACATTTGTCATTGTTTGACTGACATTTATGCCATTCTTTCCACATATGGAGCAATATGTGCAGTAGAAAAAGGCTCCTGCTGTTTATTAAGCATTTTTCTTACATATATTCCTACATATTGATTCAAAAAGACAAGGCTGAAGGAATGCATCCTGTTGTTTTAGGTGCAGAGAATGATCCTTATAGAGTGAGTTTATTTTATGGTGTTGAGCCAAGCTCAACAAAGTTTTGCCTCCTGCTAGTATTAGACCATGCCTCATTACAGAATCTGTTATTCTGGAGATAGTTACCACCCAGAGATTTAGACCAGTGGTTTTTCAATCTTTTAAAAAAAATGTTCAGACTCTACACAATTTTCAAGTGGAGGTATAAAACCCCTGTATAGTTAATTTGCATTTCGTAGATACTTTTTGTGACCCTTTAAAAGTAATGCATGGACTCCTCTCCATGATCTGTGGATAGAAAGTTTATGTCCACTGCTGTGGCTATGATGACTGAAGAAATGTCATACATGAATAACAGATAAGATGTAAAACTTCAGTTTGCTTGAATCATTTGTATTTAAGAAAGCTAAAATCTTGCCCATTTTTCAGAATAAACATTCTTCTCAAGTCAGCACTTTTTTCACCGGCTTTTCATCTGCACGTGCAGACATGTGAAAAGAATGTAGTTCCATGTATCAAATTCTTTTCTACAAATGAGGATGAGCCATATAATTTATAAACACAATAAGAGCAAACAGCCCACTGTATCAAAACAACTAATTGCCAGAGGCAGACTTAATACTGTATTCTGTGGGAAAATAGTGTTTGCATTTCCCATAAAACAAAAGATGACGTCTTCCTAATTCAAAATCAGTGGCAACTCTGCCTTTAATTTTATTTGGAATTCCCTCCTGTGCATGCCACCATCCATTTCACACAATGTTGGTTGGATACTGAAGAGGCAGTCTGCTTTCAAATTTGTAATATAAAAATATTGAGAATCAAATTCTGTTCCCTCCATGTAAATATGGAAGGGGGCGCCTGGAGCCACTAAATTATTAAGGGCTAATATGAGTGTAAGTGAAAGTGGGATCTAGCCTAGGATTTTTTTCACTATAGAAAGTGCATTCTTCCTTGTAGCTGTTGGGTGATATGGGGGGGGTAGTATGAACATTTGATGAATTAATTCATAATGTGCAATAGCTGCTAAAGTATGTGAAAGATCCTCACAAGTGAAAGATGGAAGAAGTCGGAGTTGTTCTGATCTTCTCTTGCACAAGTCTTTGAGAGGTAGTTTATGCTTCTGCAAGCAGTGTTCAGTATACCACATACCACATTAGTTCTATAATAGTAAATGGCTGTGGTACCAAGCACACATTACAATTTCTGCAAGAGCCAAACAGAAATTTCTTTGGTCCTTAAAAACGTTCTCTAGGTCCACACAGTTTTCAAGGAGTTTCCTTGTTGTTGTTTGGTGTGATAACAGCTGTAGTTCTTCTGCTCTCCCTTTCTGCTGTCACTTGCTCTGCATTTGGGAGGAAGTTTTAGGGAGTGAAGGCATGGCTACCGCCACCCTAAGACTGTCCAGCATAAGAGCAAAAGAACAGTCTTCTGCAGCAGGATGCTTCCTCACCATCTCCCTCCTCTCTCCTCCAATTCAGCTGTTGATTAGCCTCCCTAAGATTTTCATAATAGTTTTTTACTCATTGTAATAGCTTTGTGACATAGGAAGAGCTTTTTAGGTACAGGTATCCTAAAAACTTCTAGCAGTATCGCTCTACATTTACATGAGGCCCGAAGGAAGAATTTAACCAGCTGAGAAGTAAGTTTTCCATTCACATGTTTAAGGTGCGAAGAAGCGCACAACATATTTTACTACACAGTTGCTATGAAACAGAGACCTACAACTCTACATAGCAGCTGTTGTCTGTATGGTGAAAATACATCCTTTATTTCTCCTTTAGACAGTAGACAAGCTATTTTAACTGTTTAATCAATATGAACGTTAGTAACCAGACTTTTAAGCTTTTCTTAGCCTGTTGGTGTACTCACTGTAAGTGTCACATTAATCACATCAGATGAAACAGAAAAACTGGGTTTTTTCAAAGCTGGTTATTTTTTTTCTGTTTATTTACATATCCTAAATAAACCTTTTGGTTTGCTGGCTCCAAAATTCCTCTTACACATCTAAAAGGTCTATTTGTTTGAAAACTTGCCCTATTAAGTTGGTCAGTACAGACAATGTTTCTTCTGTAGCCTTGGAGGACCTTTAGAACATAGCATACGAGTCAACCCACTTGCATCAGTTTTAAACACTAAAGCAGCATCAACATCCCATCCTCCATGGTACAGTTGGTTCATGCTGACAGGTAAGAGATAAGTTTTTGTGCTGCCTTTGGTCAGGATCTCTGCATTTTATGACATTAAGAGAGGGTATGTTCTTTTCACTTGAAGCATCCACCCATTTCCTAAGCCATCATCCCACAAACATTTGTATGACCTACAGATGCACGACTTCCTCCGCCAACTGGAAACTCTCCACAAGCCCCACTTCATCGGAATTCCAGCCTAGGAAATTTAAGGGAGATTTAAAGAAGATTATATGTTGAATCTTGAATTTCATAAGCATAAGAACTGTATTTACATGAAATGAGCCCTTTATAGAGAATGTTTTCAAGCACTTTGCAACAGGAAAACTATTAAGGTGTTCAACGTGATTTATTATTAATTGTGCTATATAGCACAGACAGTTTCAGGCTATATTTACTGCCATAATATCTGCATTATAAAATGGAGAGAAGATTCTGTACTTCATGGAGAAACATATAAAATGAAGAAAATTCTAAATTTAGAAGAACAGATTGGGTAATAGAACAGGAAAATTACCAAATATATATTTACTTACCACTCTCTATAATTTTCTTAATGAGCAGAAGAAAATCAGAGAAAAAAGCTCTGTCTTACCAAAAATTATTCTCTTTAGGTAGGATGTTATTGCATGAATGATACTATCCTACATGCCATGAGCAATCTATTAATCTAGGTCTTCTTGAAAGTGGCCACATATAACTCCTCATCAGCATTTCCCAGCTTAGGCAGGAAAGAGGAAGACCTTGTTTCTAGTTCTGCTAGTGAATTTTCAACATTAGAAGAACTCTAATTAGATCCATGAGTACTGTATTTGGGCAATATTGTAGGATTGCAACTCAAAGCTGTGCCTGAGCCCTGAGGGTAAGAAATCACAGCTCTAATCTGCTTATACTTTGGGAACTGGAGAGACCCAAGTCCATAGAACCACTGAGGCAACAGGGCTTCCCTGTCACAGCAAAATGAGCTGTGATTCCGCCCTTGCCCATGTCCCTTCCAGCATTCCTCACCCTGGGCTTCCAGGATAACCTCCAAAGACAACGTTTCCATTGCCTGTGACAGGTCAGGTCACTAGTAAAGGCTTTTAGAGTTTTCACTCATGAGAAGAAATGAGATACAGCCCTTGTTAGCTGTATGACTAACAAATCATGGAGGTATAAACCTTTGCAGAACTGGCAGATAGTGTAAGAGCTAGCAGGCTCAACTACAGGAAATATTCATTGTAAAGCTAAGAGTTGACCAGCAGTACTTCATGAAGAGCTGTCTAGAAGGAAGTGACAAAACAGCAGACCCATAAACAAGTATAACAGCTGAACCCAGTATTTCATTGCTGCACCTGAAGACGTTGTAAAATATACCGCATTGCTATGGCACTGAATTTTCTTAGGAGTGAAATACCATTTCTGTATTCATGTTTTCCTTTTTAATATTTTTTTTAATGTGTTTCAAGCTTCCTTCTTTTTGTTCCTGGTTTGGCAGCTCCCAGATGACAGCATAAATATGCATTTATCTTTAAAATTCAGTTAAAAATTCAAAACATGCAAGATACTGCTTTAAAGTATGCAATCAGTTATGGAAGAATATGTCTTCAAGCTTCACAGGTATTTTCTTCAGCAGGAAAAATAAAATCCACAAGGACTTGTCCTGTTGTAGAACATTTGACAGCTTGCATTGGTAGTGAAGAGATAAAGACAGTAAAAGATGATCCAGAAGCTGGTACTGAAAATGATAGATAATTTGAATCACTTTAAATTTTGTAAAACCAAGTTGAACTCTTTTTTTGTCCAACTAACTTTCAGACAGTGTTTATTTTTACCATGTGAAAAACTGAATATTATATGAATGCACAGGCTTTTCATAAAAAACTTAAGTAAAAAACCAGCATGGGCTTAGCAAATCATGTAGTGCAACTGAATAGAACATCTTTTTAAATATGTGTGAAATAAAACATATTAGTAACATAGTTGGCAATGAGTCACTTCTTGAATACCTAAAGCATGGGAGGTAAGACTTAGAGAAATATCTATTATTCTTCAGGAAAATGACTAATATTTTCAGTTAAAAGCAATGACACTTGTCAGTAGACTGCCGTGATTTCAGGATATTTGTAATGGTGAAAGTCAACACTTTGTGATGGTTTCTGTTCCAGTGGCTGGCACACTGACCATCCCCTTGAAACACTGAATGCAACAAATTGTACATGGAGTTTTCAATGAAATACTTGACAAAAATTGTGTCTAAACTGGTGAAAGTTTCCTCAAGAGTTCCCCAATACGTGGTGCAATTTGAGAAAAAAACGCTCTTGCTGGAAAAGCTGCTTGTAGTTTGGGTTTTCAATGACTGCAGCTATGGGCCTGTTCAAACTTCAACTAGCTGTTACTCTCTCACTTTAATCCATGATCTGTATCTCCTTTTAGGATTGGTGGAGCTGTGCCAACAGTCTTCTCCTATTTTTCGGAAGTGCTTGCTCGGGAGAAACGAGGTGAACACCTGAGTTGGCTCTGTATGTTTTGGATGATTGGCGGCATCTACGCTTCTGCAATGGCTTGGGCAATAATTCCTCATTATGGTAAGAAAAACATCTCCTTGTCATTTGTAGTTCTTCTAGTATGAAAGTATAGTTTCAATTGGGGACTTCTGTCTGTTCTCAAAATATTGACCCTGCTATTAACAAAAAAAATTATTCCTTTTGGTGGAAATAATGAGAATAGGTTGTACCCTAAATAAAAAGCAACGTATTAAAAGGCGCAAAAATTAGCCAATTCCCATGTTTAGTTAGATCCTTTAGATTAGTGAAAACGTGGACACATGAAAATATAATTGGAGTTATTGTTGAATCTGGAGAAAATAGGTGATATATAGACTTACATCAGAGAAAATAAATTTACAGTTGCTGAATGTCAAATTTGTGCTCGTTCTCTTTATTCAATACAGAGATAAAATGTCATTTATACATTCTTGAGACAGAAGAGTAAGGACTATATTAATGTTTGCAGCACTAGTTCTGAATATAAAGCTGTGCTGAATGTTTCTTTCTTAGTAGATCTTTCTAGTGGTGTAGAGATAAAGAAATTGAACAGAGTGCACTTAAATGCTGTAGGGGTGAATGAGGGCAAATAAGACAGAAAGCTTGCAACAGCTGAGGTTATAGACACACGCAATATAAGCCACTTTGTGAAAGAGCTTTTTACTGCCCTGACATGGTTAAACATTATGTGGAGCTACAGATTCAATTCTTAGTCTCTTGGGCTTGCCTTTTAGAATAGTTAAGTAAGTGCTCACAGGTCTTCAGGGTTGCTGAGACTGCTCAGAGGTTCTTAAATATCAGCCTCTGCAAGCACTTCTCCCTGGCACTCCTCAAGACAAGTAAAGCAGTGTTGTGAATTAGCTGGCATCCAAAGCAGCTTTCTTTAGCCAAGCAATGAGGTTTATCTCAGTTGGATAGTGAAAGAGAGGACAACTTCATAAAGTTTGCCCAAAGCAGTTGGAACATTTGGCAACCAGTAATGTCCAGAAATAAATTATAATAATGCAGACTAATCAAATATCTAGACTGTTGCATGAAATTAATTTTAGAGTCCAGTAATGTAACCTGAATCTATGTCTTCAACCTTGCATTTTGGCTTTGAATTGCTGGAATCAAAGAGAGGAATTTTTGCTGACAAGACACGATGTGGACAATTTTTTTTTTTCCAATTAGTAAATTGCTCTGGATGCCAAGTACTTTTTGCTTTCCTATGGATTTTTATTGTCTTTATCTTTCAGTAGAAAATGTAAACATTATGACAGGCTGATTTATATAGGTTGTCTAATTTCATTGTAGATTTTATAAATAACTCAATAACCTTTACTGAGGTGCTTTTAAAATGTCACATGGCAGTATATCTCAATGAATAATAATACACTTCCTTATATCAAAGCAGTGGCACTAGAGGGAAAAGAATATCAGCAACAGAAAGCTATGCCACACTGATTTTTTTTGTGTGTCCTTCTGCAAAAATATTTATGAAATCACTTAGGACAAAAGAACGTAAAAAAACCCAATTTTAAAAACAGTATTCTTCAGTGTTAGCCATAGAAATCACTCTCATTGCAGTATATTAAGGAAAGTTGTAATAGCCAAAAGGAGGGCTAAAAGGCAAGCTATAAACAACAGAAACAATCCTTTCTCACAGGAAAAGAAGTGAGTTTACACATCATTTTGGCAAAATTAAACAGAATGTATTTATGGGGTTTGATGAGATCTTAAAATTGTCTTCACTTTAAACCAGACTTTTTTTGTTACCTTGTGGAGTTTAAAACCCCTGTCTTAGTTCCTAGTACAAATGTAGAATCACCCCAGCTCAGGACCAGGGGCAAACTGCTTCATTGTCGTGATGCTGTGCTAAGCTCTCAGGCATTGCCATGGGCTCGCGGGACAAACCCTGCACTGGAGGGCACGGTCACAGATTGCTGTACCCTCTTGGAAACACTCTAGGTCAGGCAAATACCAGTGCAGGGTCTCTGCACCATTTGTATCACATGTGTTCATGAGGAGGCTCTTGCAGTGGTATTTTCACTTTTACAATTTCTACATGGATTCCATGGAATTATTTTGCCAGAATTAAGGAAATATACAGATTTTTCTCACTTCCAGTCCTTCTCATCATTCACATCTCTACTGACCAGAAAGCAAAACATAATTAGAAACAAAGCAGTCCACCCACTTCTAAGCCTTATTTATGTAGTGCGTAGGGATTTCTGAGCTCTCTGTTTCTCAGATAAGGAGTAAACAGAGTTGATTTTCCCACCTGAACTCAGAAGTTACTCAACACCAGTGGATGAAGTTGCATCTGCTGAAAAGCAATAAACTGCCATTGAGCATAAGTGGAATTATTCTTACATGAATAGAAAAATACCAGGCCAACAGAGTACAATAATTTCCTAGATTTTTTTTCCTCCTTCTTTTACAAATTTATTCCTTTCATTTGTACTGCCTCTTATATAAGCCACTTTAAAAAGTCCTAGATTCACAGCTGATATACATTATCTAGCCCAAGGCAGCCAGTGAAGCTATCTATACAAGTTTACCAGTTGAACATTTAGCTCTTTCTCTGAGAAAACAAAGATTACATTCTCTATATGTAACAGTTTATCTCTGCTTCTGTTGAAGCAGCACAGGAGTGTCTGAAACCTGAGTAATGCTCTGAAGCACAAAATAAAGGGAAGCTAACAGTTGCCTTGGCATCAGAGTGTTGTTAAGAGAGGAATCAGCATGATGTTGTGCTGCAGTGACCACATACAGAAAGGCTAATATCATCTGGAAGACAAGCATCTCTGTCTTAGGGTTTCTTGAATTCTATAGCTGTTGGCTTTTGTTTAAAAACTGAAAATGGATGTAGATTTGTTCAGCATCTCTGAAAGAGGAGTTCAGGTGACGGAGAAGCTACTAGAAGAAACATCTGCAGAGCAATGCTTCTAATTGCTGCCGATTAACAAAGTCCCAGATTAGGCAGCTCCAAAGAAATTGCTTTATGAACTACTTAGATGAGGCTGGATAGGAAAGATAATTACCATTTTATAAATCATTTTGCAAGTGCAATTTTAAATTTAGCATCATGTTTCAAGGTAGATTAGTTCAAAGACTGTCAAATGCATCAAATGTGTATTACGATGCTCTTTAAAATATTCATTTCCAAATAACAAAAAAACTTAGGAGTGAGAAATTACATTTTGGTTTAAAACCCAGATAGTGATATATTACCATCTTGTTATACCAAGTTTATGTATTAGTTTGAGGATAGGAATCAAAAAGAATTATGCAAGTTGTTCTAGCCATTTTAACCCTATAATTAAAAAAAAAAAAGTTATAAAATTATCAGCTTAAAAAAAAAATGTTGCCTGCCATACATATGTGTTACTTGAAGAATCAGTCTCAATTTTTATTGTAGCATATCTCCAAACTAAAAATCAGGGGAAGCTGGATAAGGATTTCAGTGTACTTAACCTATCAGTTTGGGCATTCTGTGTGGTTTTATGTTTTGCATATATGATGTACACAAGCCTTTTCTGGCTTCATAAACTACATAAAGACCTTCTGAAATTTGAAACATTCCCTAGAGTATTTTGCTTAGTGACAAACAAATATTGACCTCACTGATTTGTAAATCTTACTCCTGAACAAGAAGGGGTACACATGGCCGAAAAGAAATCAGACTGTAAGGCAGAAAACAGGATGGTGCAGGTGTCCAGGCTGCTACAGCATAGACTGCACTCGAAATCTGAAGCTTTCCTCACGCTCTAACCCCCCACTTCTGATATTTACCAGGGGACAGAGGAGACAACCATGTCAAATAGCTTTATTGAACAAATCTCCATGGCATGATCAGAGGCAGAAATATTACTTCCATATATATCCATCAAATTCAAATTAAATTAGGCTAGATTAGTCACTAAAAGACTACAAAATTACAGGATCAAGGAAATAGGAAACATACTACTTTCTAACACACTCAATGCATAAAGCAGAGTTAAGTCTTTAGTCTAAACATTTTATTCAGAGCAGTATAATCACATTGCATAACAGATATTTGTCTAAACTATTCATTTTTCATCAGTAGTGTCTTTTTTCCTCTTAACAGAAGACCAGTTACTTGTGTTCATAAGAAAGGTATTTAGCACCATTCAGGGAACACAAATTTGGAGGAGAAAGAAGCGGAATAAGAAATCTAAGGAAAAGCATTCAGTTTCAGAATTGAACATTTCTTGCCTAGCTGTAATTTGTCTCTCTAGGTGTAAGTGCAAAGTACTAACTTGTTTGACGTTCTAGCGAATTTTTTCATTGCATCTGCAAACCGCTGGTATTTTGTCCTGTGACTGAAAGAGGACAAGTTACAAATGATAATTCTACTCCAGTCTTCAGAATTTTACTATAGTAAAGAAAGCCCTTTTTTCTGATTTTTTTTTATTTTTTTTTTAAAGAATAACTTTTTTACAGTAACATAGAACTTAAAAATCCAGGCATGGAAGTGTCCAAACAATGGACCCACACTTGATTTGCAAAACATAGTATTTAAAAGATTACTGGTTACTTATATTTTTAAAATGTATAATTATGTCTGCTACTGGAAATTTTCTATTCTTTTCCTCGTTTGTAAAATATATTTGCTCCTACTTTTCTCTGAAGATCTTCACCTTTTACTTTCTCCTGCCACTATTCTTGAATGAGTTTAAATGACAGAAACTGGGGCTTAGTTTAGATAGGAAAGAAGTTAAGCTTTAAATACAGATGTAATAAATTACTAACATAAGCTGCCAAATGCAGTTACTGGAGGTTTTTAAGGGCACATCAAATCACAGCCTGTCCTCAATAGTTTAGGACCACGCTGAATTCACCAAACCTACTACTGGAGACCCGTTGCCCATTCTTAATTCTACTTTCTGTAAGTAGATCAGTCTTTCCATAGGCACAGGAGTCCATAAATGGCTTCTATTTCTACCCAAGCGTAATTGTGATTAGAGTAGACCAATTGGGTTTTCTTTTGAGTCAGTGACTTGCAAAGTGGCCTGAAAAACATTTCTCAGTTTGAGCAGAAGATTGTTGTGGTGAAGCAGATCGATTAGCCTGAAGAAATTAACTTTATTGGCAATCAAAAAGATCTTTTTATCACCTTTTTGGTAGGTGGCTCAAGAGTAATTTCTGTAGTATTTTCTACTGTCATGTTTGCTTTGTTCCTGTGTCGTCCAGTTGGAGATAAAAAAGGTAAACGTAACTTCAAAACTGCAATAAAATCCCCTTCTGTATGAAGCCATCATGAACTATACTGTAGTAAAATAGGCAAGGAGGTAAGCAGAGCTGCATGCAGCAGCTATGCAGGTGAGGAGATGGAGAGCTACTGGCTCACTTTGCAACTCAGAGCATGTACAGCACCAGGCAGTGTTAATGGAGGAGTTAATCTCTCAGCCTGCGGCAGACTAAACTGAGAACATGATGGACTAAAACTGTTCAGTAACAAAGAAGGCAGAAAAACTTCTAACTCTCGTATTCTATCTTTTTTTGTTGGTCTAAAGGGTTTCTCAGTGGCACATGACAGCAGCAGTATTGGGATAAAAAATCCTATGCCAATGCTATGTATTAACAGTGGGATTATAGGGCATGGCAAGTACTTGATTAGCAATAAAAGCAGAAGGATCTTAGGAGCCATCCATCTTCCAGCACTTCTGATGAGCAGAACTGGATCCATCTGAGTGGTGGGAGCTGCAAGTGTGGATGTACAAAGATTTCAGTCTTGCCTGCTGGTCTCCTGTTACAAGGAGACAGGGGTTTATTGAATTAGCAAAGTGGAGTCAAAAGGTTGCACTCTTCTGTGGTCATGATTATTCCAAGATGAATGCCATGAAACAATTATTCCCCAGTACATAAATGTTACATGGTATATGTTTTGGACAATATAAGAAAGAAGTGGAGTTTTTTCTGTTTGTCAGCATTTATTTTTGTAGAAATTGAAAGGTTAATGAATGGCTTTGTCAGTAAGATGAAAGATTAGAAGCCAGGGGGTTTTTGCTAGCAGCTTGTATAGGCTACATTTTTTTCAACAGTAACCCATGAACTTGGGTATCTCAAAGTCTAGGTCTGGGTTGTACCTAGATGAGTATAGAAAATTCTTGACTACTTTGAAAAATTAGGGGGTTAACCTCATTATTAGTTGTTTGTAAAAAAACCCACGATTACTTTCTTGAGATTGCACAGATTAATATCTGTACGGCATCTTTAGACACAATTTGGCTGCACAAATCTATAAGTTTCAAAGTGTCAAAGTTGATGGTGATGCTGTAAATAAGTGTCTGTTACTTTTATAGGTATCTCTGCATTTCAAATACTTCTTATAGTGATTTTAAATTCTGGAATGTGTGTTAGAGGTGGGTCTGAACACTGGAGGAACAGCTTAATTTCACTCATGGCTATTTCATCAGCTGCTCCCAGTGTTTCCTCAGCAGTGAGGTTCTCAGCAGCTTATAAATGTATTATAAATCATGGTTTCATCTTAGGGAAAGGGTCACCAAGTTCCTTCTTTGACTCTTCCTTTGCTGTAGTCCCCAGAGGGGAATTTGGCTATCTCTGATGCAGTGCACCCATCCAATCAAAAGACTGGGATGCGCTTACACGATTTATAATAAAAAGAGCCACGCTTGACTGATTTCACATTGCTGCATCACTGCGGTGACTGTGCCCAAACAACCAGGGAAAGAAATTATACTCAGTAGTCATATCTAGAGAGATGATTTACTGCAGTTCCTTGTACATCAATACCGGATTAATGTGAGTTGGAAATAGGAAAAACATGTTATGGCTGTTTGATTTCCTTGGTCAAAGTTGCAACATGCTGAAATAGAATACCATCAATTGTTTAGACATCCAAGAGGTGCATCAGTGATGTTTTCTTTAATCTTGCAGAAAGCAAATAAGAGAAAAGCATGATTAGCTTCAAAGGGAAAAGGGATAAACGGCTTACTGATGATAAGACAAAAAGTAATGAGCTGAAATTTCTGTAAAGGGGAGGTAGTATAGATAATGAAAAATACTTTCTAATGGTGTGTTAGTTAAGCATCTGAATAAAACTGCTATGAAAGTAGTGAATTCTCAGTCACTGTAAGTCTTTAAGAACATATTTTGAGAATATTGTAGGCGCCATTGTTGATTCTGATTTGGAGCAAGTGGATACACTGGGTGCCCCCTCAAGGTCCCATCCATCCCTGTCCTCAGGGAACTATTAAACAGATCCTGTTGCTCCAGAGGGTGCTGGGGTAGGCCAGAAAAGAGAAAATGAAGAAAACCAAGACCAAAGGAGAAAAGAACTTCAGAAATTAGAAGGGAAAAAAAAAAAAAAAAAAAAAAAGAAAAAGGAGCTGCATTGGACATTCATGGCACATGTAGAAAAATGCCTGCCTATCAAACTGTTGTAGCTGGTAGCTCCAAAGGGGCTTTAGAGCAGAGAAGGTTTCTCTGCTGAATAACCTTGCAGTGGTAGAAAGAGAAATGAAAAAGTCAATCCTTATCTAATCTTGAAAATTCTGGACTCTCTATTTAAAAAACATTATTTTTCTTATTTTTCTCAAACTTTCCCTAACACTCTGACTTTTCATGGTGGTTCAGAGCAAATCCAAGCCATAGCAGCAGCTGTTTTGGAAAAATCTGAGCCCAAGGCTCCATTTTCTATTACACAGTAGCTTCTGTTCTCTTCAGAAGATCTTGAATTTATTAGTCATCCAGAACAAAGAGAGATGCCAAAGAAGATGGCCTGGGGAAGAGCTGCATGTGTCTTTTCTCAGCTGTAAAAAGCCCATAAATGCACTAATAAATCTGCAGAATTTAAAATCAATATAATCTTTTTTGTTGTTGTTGTTAATTTGGAGGAAACATTTGATCCAAATTTTAAAACCAAGAGCAGCTCTTCATTTTTGCCTTCTCCATACAATTGCCTTTCTGATGCATCTTCTGTCTTCAGAGTGCATGAATCTATGGATACCTTAACCAATGAAAAATACTGTTAGAGATTTAAAAGAAGTTGGAGCTTTGTTAAGGTTGAATCTGCATTTGCTATGAGACTGTCATGCTGAACAAATGGAATAGATCAGACATAAAGGCATCTACTACATAATGCAACATCTGTTAATCTATTTTGCATTCCACTAAGAGGCAAAATGATCCCTAATGTGCTATGCTTCCCCCCATACTTAGTACACTTACATTAATTTGGTATTCTGCAGGCTGAAGCTATATCTATACTTTTTAAATCCGAGTTAATTAAAGGGGGTATGAGGCAGTTTTAATGTTAACTTATCAACTCCTACTCATGAATTCTTCTTCATTTGAAATAATCCTATGAAATTAGATTATACTGAATTTGTATACTTTAAAAAAATCTTCATCTTTTGGAACAAGAAGAATGACACAACACAGCAGAATTTAGAACAGCTGCTTATGCAAATCCAGCTAGGAAAGCAAAACAAATCACTTTTTGTTTATCAGTTTTCTATTTTCTGTCCCCTAATGTAGGGTTTGATATGGTCATTTAAATGTTTATATTTGTAAGCTTTAGAAGCTTAAGTAGCTTTTAGCACATCTACTTAATGAGGACTAAAGATGCTCATTAGTGAGCTTCAGATACAACCTTCTCCTGGGCTCTTTGGGTTGACTGTGAAAGAGAAAATTTGTTTATTGAGAGGTTCAGTAAGAAACTAGAAAATTGTTTTGTGAGCAAAGCTATGAGGCCCAGTTTCCTAGGGGTTTCTGTCAATGTCCCTGTCATTCTGCCTAACCCTTTTCTCTCCTACCTTCCCCTATATTCCTTACAAGACACCATGGCACTACTTTAAGTTTCTCCTTGCTTTTTCCAGATCCCTTTCTGCTCTAGTGTCTACAGTTACCCTTTCTTGTCCCCAGCATTGTGCAATAAGAAACACTCAGCTTCCCACACCCTCACCATGCTGCTCCCTGCTGAGTTACAGCCCTGCTCCAGTCTAGCTGCTGTCAGGGAGAAGGCAATGTGTTTTGGCTTGGGTCGGACCAATGCCAGAGGCAATGATTGGCATGGCCAGGGCCTGGTCTCAGTCCCCAGGCTGGCTGCAGCATCCCTGAGAGACCACTGACTTCTCCTGCCTTTTCCTCTGTCCTCTGATGGGCTCTCTCCCCTCTGCCTGGGCAGTGCATTTCACAATGCTTTGGGGAATGTGATTGTCTTTGAGACTATATCTTCCCATCAGATTTGATTGAAGTAGGTCCATGGCTTTAAACGATGCTAGCAGAGGAACTGACAGACAGGTGAACGTAAACCTATGGCCATAAGGGCCTATACTGGATGGGATGTCCTATGGTATGGAATACCCTGTTGGCCAGTTTGGGTCAGGTGCCCTGGCTGTGTCCGGTGCCAACTTCTTGTGCCCCTCCAGCTTTCTCACTGGCTGGGCATGAGAAGCTGATGTTGCCGTAAACATCACTGTCTAATGCCAAAAACATAATTTTCCACAGAAACTATAGCAATAGTCAATCATTCCTATGGCAATAAAACAACAGCAGCTCTTCAGCCTTAGTTTTAATGAAAACTCAGTTTCACACCATGAATTGGCCTTGAGTATAAATTAAGAAAAATTATATCCAAGTTAATAAAGCTGCCTTAGACATCTGGCCAGTGGCCATCAGAAATGTCTGCAGTATCAGGCATAACCCTTGCTTTTCACATCCAGAAACAAACAAGATGTTAATCTGATGAGATTTCGTCTTTGTTCAAATTTTTAATGTTATAAAGACAAAAAAAGCTTTAGGTTTTGTGATTGGTCTGTTACAGATGAAAAATTCAGGTGATTTGTACAGATGGGCAAAAGAAGAGGTCACTGGTCTTATTCTATGATTATTCAGATACATAATATGATAATTTTCTCTGGAACACAGGTACAACAGTACCAATTGGTTGACCACACTTCCATATTGCCTGTCTGGCTTATAAAACTGTCTGCTCTGAAGCAACTAGTGATTGTCCTTCGAGTAACAGTTTCTTTTCACTTCAATAATATATTCTCTCTATGAATTATATATACAACTGGAATGTCATTTTTCAATTTGCAGTGCAGTTGCTTTTAAAATAAAATTAACATAATCAATTGCAGAATGGCATTGGATTTCTTTTTCAGGAAATTTGTTTATAAATTTCCTCAAAGAAAAATATTAAGTTACTTTTGAAAATCATGCCTACTTCAGTGAAAGTAATTCCATCAAGGTATATTCAATTATCCATGCATATTCGAGTATCTGAATACACCACCTGACTATATTCTTTGTGCTCATATTTATAGGAGAGGGACATGTACAAATATATGGAAAAAAACTGATCTACCTCCCCTATAGTGTTTGTGTGCTTAATATTCCTAACACGGCTGTATTTTTACAATTTCCAAAGATGCCAGCAGAAAACAGTATAAAATGAGCAAAGAGAAACAGCAAGATTTGGTAGTGAGGGCTGTGGGCTGAAGTTTCACTTCTTGGTCTCCTCTGCTTTGATGCTGGCCAAAGTGAGGACATGCTGCTTCTACCTCTCTCTCTTCATCTCTTACTGTTTAAGTCTGTATTATCTTGTTTCCTTTCTAGTACAGGGGCTATTTGTTTTGGGGCATTGAAAGTTTTGGCCCCTCTCCTAGTTGATTCCTGAAGGTAGCATGGCCATATAATAAAAAAACAAGGAATCATGGCTAAAGAGATCAAGGTAAGGCTCTTAGATTGTTTTATTTTCCCACAGGAACCTTATGTATTTCAACGTGATATAAGCATCTGATTCATTCATGATATCTGGATATTCTAGACTCTGTAAGGAAATCATGAAGCTTTACAAAAGGAAAAATATAATATAATGCTCTGTTTATTTAATATATTGTGTTTTCCTTGTTCCCTTTGATAATTACATTTCAAACACTGTGACTGCCTCTCCACAGGTGAAATCCTATTCCCACCTCCACCACCCCTTGGATAGCTATGGTAGATTATAGAACTGAGGATCATTAGTACTTGATTTGTGAGTGCAAATAATATTTGTGTTGGAAGTGTTTGACCAAAGTTTGAATTCAAGACTTCTGATCCATGGTTCACAGTATGTACAGAAAAGCTCCATGTATTCAACTGACCAGGTTTGTTTAATTGACTACTGTTAGATTAGAAGATAATTCTTAGAATGCACATCTGGTCTATTTATTAGATCACATAATCTCCCTGTTTAGTCTATCTGTCTCTCTCTTAGTGATAGGATATTGCTCCTTTTTGTTAAAAAAAAAAAAAGAGACGCAAATTGAATATCAAAAAAGGAAATGAGACTTAGATCACAGCACTGAAATGCTCATTTAAAAAAAAGATTTTTCTTGCAACAACTTTCAAACTAATAAAATATAATAAAGTTAAATTTTGAAAGAGTTTCTTAAATTTCATAGATGTTCTGTTGTTACACCACAGCAGCATGCGAAAGGTAAAACAAATGCATATGACTTGTAAAAGATACGTCCTCTCTGTATTCTTCAGAAAATGTTCCAGCATTTCAATGATTGCATTGTTTGTAAGTTAGACTAGATAAGAAGACCCCATTTTCTTTTCATAAACTGCAGTGTTTTATTGTGCCTCTTTCTAATTGTCTTTTTTGATTAATTGCTTCTCTTCTGTTCTTCACCATGAGCCCATCATTTAAATACCCTTAGTCCAGATGCACATAAATCACTGAAAGTCCTGGACCAGGATGGAAACACTTATATTTTCAATTAGCTTCCACATTTAACAGCTGCTGTTAGTAGTGTCTACAACAACTTGTCGTGCCAAATACAACACAATTTGTGAGCTCAGAGCTATGGGTAGGCTGTGGAGGACACCACCCAAAAATACATAGATTTCATTGTATATGTGTTTTGCATATTGGTAGGACAACAGTAGAATCAGATTTTGTTGTAGACAAGTGGGTTTTTTCAGACTTAGTTCATAATGACTACTGCATAGGGCATTTGGCAATATTATATTGTCTATTTATAAAAACAGATTTTGCCTGCTGTTGATGGGTTGCTCTTATTGTACTCTTTAGCACTGTCCAAACAGATATTTTGAACTTTGTACGCAAACCACTTTTCAATTCTTAATTGTGTAGTAAAATGAAGTAGTGGAAACCACTAAGTACATGTAGGAGACCAGAGGTAGAAATCTTAAGAAATCAAAAGTACGGTCATACAAACAAAATTTGAAGCACATTTTAGTCACATTTGATTACACAGTCTCAGTGTTGACACTGACCATGATATTCTTAAGCTCCGATGGCAGAACCTTTTAACATGTCCTCTCCCCCACTTTTTTTGACATTAGTTGCAACTGCTTGATTGTCATTTCTGGAATGCATGACATGGTCTTTTCTTCTTAGACTGATGAGCCTGTAAGTTATGACGCTGTCAGAGCTATGGACAGCAGATTTTACCTCTTTGTTTTGCAGATTCTGAAGTGCCTTCACTGAACAGCAGCATAGAGCCAGACCCAAGGACTTTGCAGAACTGCATGTGTACATAAATCTCTGGGGCCACTGACTCAGTCAGCCAGTCAGATCAATTATGTGCTGCAGTGCTTGTAATGAGATTTTCGATGGTATCAGTTAAATATTAACCCTTAGTGGCATATTCTGGGTTGCTTTTTTTTATATGTGAGTAATTAGAGTATCTTCTT
>NW_010973285.1:3798901-3800351 GCF_000737465.1 Haliaeetus leucocephalus
ATCCCAGCTGAAACCAGGACACCCTTGTCCTATCACTACGTGCCCTTGTTAAAAAGTCCCTCTCCAGCTTTCTTGTAGGCCCCCCTTAGGTAGTGGAAGGCTGCTATAAAGTCTCCCCAGAGCCTTCTCTTCTCCAGGCTAAACAACCTCAACTCTCTCAGCCTGTCTTCACAGGAGAGGTGCTCCAGCCCCCTGATCGTCTTCGTGGCCCTCGTCTGGACTTGCTCTAACAGGTCCATGTCCTTATGTTGGGGGCCCCAGAGCTGAATGCAGTATTCCAGGTGCAGTCTCATGAGAGCAGAGTAGAGGGAGAGAATCACCTCCCTCAACCTGCTGGTCATGATCCTTTTGATGTGGCCCAGGATACGGTTGGCTTTCCGGGCTGCAAATGCACATTGCCAGGTCATGTTGAGCATCTCATCAACCAACAACCCCAAGTCCTTCTCCTCAGGGCTGCTCTCAAACCACTTGTCCCCCAGCCTGTATCTGTGCTTGGGATTGCACTGACCCAGGTGCAGGAACTTGCACTTGGCCTTGTTGAACTTCATGAGGTTCAGCAGAGGCCCACCTCTCAAGCCTGTCAAGGTCCCTCTGGATGGCAATCCTTCCCTCCAGCATGTTGACCGCATCACACAGCTTGGTGTCATCGGCAAACTTGCTGAGGGTGCACTCAATCCCACTGTCTACATCGCTGACAAAGATGTTAAACACTGCCAGTCCCAATACCAACCCCTGAGGAATGCCACTTGTCACTGCTCTCCACTTCGACATCAAACTGTTAACCACAACTCTAACTGCGACCATCCAGCCAATTCCTTATCCATCAAGTGGTCCATACATCAAATCCATGTCTCTCTGATTTAGAGAGAAGGATGTCAATGCTTTGCACAAGTCCAGGTAGGTGAAGTCAGTTGTTTTTCCCTTATCCACCAATACTGTAACCCTGTTGTAAAAAGGCCACAAAATTTGTCAGGCACTATTTGCCCTTAGTGAAGCCATGTTGGCTGTCACCAATCACCTCCTTATTTTCCATGTGCCTTAGCATAGTTTCCAGGAGGATCTGTTCCATGATCTTGCCAGGCACAGAGGTGAGACTGACTGGCCTGTAGGTCCCCAGGTCTTCCTTTTTTCCCTTTTTAAAAAATGGGAGCTATGTTTCCCATTTTCCAGTCAGTGTGAACTTCCCCAGACTGCCACGACTTCTTAAATGTGATGGATAGTGGCTTAGCCATTTCAGTCACCAGTTCCCTCAGGACCAGCAGATGCATCTCATTAGGTCCTATGGACTTGTGCACGTTCAGCTTCCTTAGATGCTCTTGACCCTGATCTTCTCCTACAGTGGGTGGTTCTTCATTATCCCAATCCCTGCCTTTGCCTTCTGCATCTTGGGTGATGTGGCTGGAGCACTTGCTGGTGAAGACTGAGGCAAAGAAGTCATTGAGTACCTCAG
>NW_010973285.1:3800361-3853942 GCF_000737465.1 Haliaeetus leucocephalus
TCAGCACATTCCAGGAACCTTCTGGATTGCTGATGTCCTGCTGTTTTGTCCCTCCAACAGATATCAGGGTGGTTGAATTCCCCCATAAGGATCAGGGTTTGTGAACGTGAGGCTTTTCCTATCTGTGTGTAGAGGACCTCATCCACTCCATCTTCCTGGTTGGGTGGCCTGCAGTAGACCCCCACTATAATGTCACTTGTCCCTGCCCTCCCTTTAATCCTGACCCATACAGTCTCGGTCAGCTCCTCATCCATCCCCAGGCAAAGCTCCATGCACTCCAGCTGGTCTTTGACAAAAAGGGCAATACTCCTTCCTCGTGTCCCCTGCCTGTCCTTCCTAAAGAGCCTGTATCCTTCCATTCCAACACTCCAGACATAGGAGCCATCCCACCATGTTTCCTTGATACCAATAAGATCATAGTACTGCAGGTGTGTGCACATCTCTAACTCCTCTTGTTTATTGCCCATGCTTTGTGCATTTGCATAGAAGAATTTAAAAGCTGGGCCCCCAATGAAGCTGACTTACTGGCTGGACTAGCTGGAATTCCTTGTGCTCTTCAGGTGCTCTGTGATCCCTCTCCAGACTCTGGGCGTCAAACTGGTAGGAGCAGGACAGATTGATGTTCCCCTCCCCCGGCAACTTTAGTTTAAAGCCCTCTTCACCAATTTGGCAAGCCTATGACTGAAGACGCTCTACCCCTTCTCTGACAGATGGACCCCATCAGCCCCCAACAGACCAGGTTTCTCAAAGTGAGTCCATATGCCCGTAAAAAAAATTAATACAAACAAATCTTTCATCCATAGGCCTTAGTTAGCCATTTAGGACTCTACACATCCATTTGAAAAATGGCTGGTAGTCATTAAATTCAGGAAGGTTGCAAACCACTAACCTGTTGCATCCCAGCACTACTTTTGATTTTTTCTCACTCCACAGTATCACAAGGGCATCGGGAAGATTGCAAATGTATGTATAAAAGAATCTTACATCCAAGTGCTTACAACAACTGTTGGTTTCCACAGAACTGAGGAGGGTGCCACATGACTCCTAATACCTCTACTTACAAGTAGATGTAGATCTATATCAGATCTTTAACTGAAAGGAGAAAATTTTCCAAATCAAATTTTGATGCAGAAATGTGACACAACCAGCCATTTATAAGGACATTAAACATTTGAGCTTTTGATTAAAAATCACAACTCACTTCAAGTTTTGCATCTGAACCCTGGACAAAATTTGACCTGTGTCCATCTACATTAATTTCTAGTAGACTTGGGCAGTTTTCTGTGAATAATGGTCATGAGTACACATAAAGGAAGTACAGAATATTCTAGCCTGGAATATGCATATTTACTTACTTAATAATTTCAATTGCAACATGATGTTTCTCATTTTAAATTTCAGAAATACACAATCATGTAATTTTTAAGAGAGTTTTTGCACTGATTCGTGTTTTATAATGTATGAGGTAGAGAGGAAGAAAGGTATTTTGAGGATGCACAAGTAGAATGTTTTAGAAACACTGATTTAAGATATAAGCAAAAAATTACAGCTTTGCCCTGGAAAATTTTCAAAATCTATGCTCATTATCCAGGGACTGTAATGAGTGAGGATATACCAAGGAGTATAACGACATTTGCATTCAGAATGAAGCCACGTAGAAGTTATTCAGGCTTGATTCCTAGTAATAGGTGTCTGAAGTCTGCAAAATGACTCAGGACAGAGGCAAAACTCTTAATGGTGACCAAAGTCAAGATATCACAATTCTGTGTTGAAGTGCTTTGAGATTTGGTAGGTTTCCAGCCCTATAGGATACTTGCATTGCATTTGTATTCGGAATTGCTAAGGAGCAAAATTGGATCAGAGAACAACCTTAATTCTCTTAGGAATGAGGTGCAGATATATCAAGAAACCATGCAGAGGGTTTTGTATAAACTTGATTTTTATCCTTTCCCTCTCCCTTTATGGGGTGATGGCTTTGCATTTCATGTCAATGTCTGTCTCTATGGATTTGGACAGTATGGTCTTCTCCCAAACTCTGTATATTTTGGTTCTGATTTTTCTCTTATTTTCATGCCTCTTTGGTGTTACTGAGATCTTCCAGCACTGAGTTAAGACTTAACCTGTGTAAGTATTACTGTTCCTGTGTTATAGATAGGGATGCAGCATGTAAATACACAGAAAAGCACAATAAAACACTGCAGATCGCCAATAACTCCCCATGTAATTGGATGATGTCAGGGACAGTGGTGGCTTGGAGACTAACTGAAGTGAATAAACAAACATGTATACCTCTGTGTAAGATAAATAACTTAAGAGGGAGAGGAATGTTCATATCCTGGCAGCTGGTTTTCTGTCAGCCGACTCTTACAGCTTCCATTCAGACCAGAAAGTTTTGTGCAAAGTGCATTTACCCAAGATCTTTTTTCTTTTTTTCTTTTTAACATGCTTTTTGTATATATGGGTAATCATTAAAACTTATTTGTTTCAGCCCTGCTTTACATGAGTAAAAAGGTAATTTGTCCAACTCTGTGAAGTGTACAGGAATCCTTTTGTTATCATACCTTTCTCAGTCATATAGTAAGGGCAGAAGAGGCAAAACCAATTCTGAAAATGCCGTGAGCTGCCTCTTGTGAAAGTTATTCTACTCTTTTGCCACTGTTTGTTATAACTATTGAGTCTTTGGAATAGTCCACTGAAGGGGAGAATATGGGGCAAATATGTAGACAATTTATAACGGTCAGTTTATTTTGCAAGCCCTTTCTCTCTGGTTCTGTATAGCTTCTCCTCTGTCCTGTTGAGACTTCATAAAATGTGAACTGCTAATGAGTGATTTTGCCTTATTCATGTCTCTGTTTTATGTAGCTGGCTCAGTCTCCTTCCCAGTAAAGAAAATGGAAGTGCAAGTATAGCTTCCTTTGTTGAAGTCAGGATACACACGTCATTCCCATTAGGCTCAATACCGACAACAGCCTACTTCAAGTCCCTACATGTATGTTTATCTAGCTAGGAAGGTGAGATCCTGGTTTCCTATTCATAAATAGACCACTAATTAAACATCCTTTGCCACCTCTACATCTGCCAAGATTAGACAGATGATATGACCAGGCTGTTGGGTACCTGCAGTTCTCTTATTAGGAACTGCTGGTTTAATTCTCTTACATGATTACATCTATTCATCTCTTCTGCCATTTTAAAGATTAACTTCTTGCCTGTACTGGCTACTGTGAGTCACAGCATCTTGATACAAACATAATGTAGGGCCAAACGAAAGTCAGATTTCAGACAGGCAATTGCAATCCATGCACACAATGGCTTACAAGCTTCCCTTGTCTTTTTTTCTTCCAGCTTTGCTAGGTATTCTGATTTGAACTATTTTTTATGTTTTTTTTCTATAAGGCCTGTCACAGATACATTAGCATTTCCATAGCAAGGAAACAAACCTAACAGCTCTATATTCTGTGCAGAGCATGTGTAAGGTTAAGTGAAAGGCTGACATATCATTACTAAACTTCAGATTTTGGGCATGTATCATACCATATCATTGTCTGAAGTATGGGGATATACAACCTTCCTCCTCAATGGAAAGTAATACTGGACACTACAGCAGGTATTAGAAACATTTAAAAAGTGGATTATTGATGTCACTGTTCAGAGATGTTACAGCTGGATATTTCATCCAGACTACTGTGCCATGCACTGGATGGAGAAGTTTTGTCTGATGGTATTAGAGAGCAAATTATTTTCTATGCGAGCTCAGTCTTGCTTGCAGCTGTCCTGGGGCTTGTCTGAATGGCAGATAAGTTACCAGAGTGACTGGAGACCTTATAATCTCAGGTCTTCAGGTGAAGATCAATGTCAGTACAGGGAAGTGATGAGTGTCAGTGGCTGACAACCCTGTCCTCTGTGGGAGAGGAAATGTGTCTTTAGAAAACGGCTTGTTCCTTTTAATCACAGTTTTAAGTGTCAGCAGACCAAGTCTGAGTTTAATGTCTTTGTAAAATATATCTGTTTAACACTATTACTTTCTTCTTTCATTGAACTATTGATTCTCATGGCTCCCAGAGAATAATAGCATCAGCTAAAGAGTCAGGCAGATGAGGATGAGAGTATTCTACAGGCACCTTTGTTAAGGTAGCTCTATCGCGGTGTGGCAGACTTCAGCTATTTTATTTTCAGATTCCTTCTGCAGAAATTACCAGCAGCTGACCTACTGAGCCACTGGGTTTGTAGAGTATCTATCTATATAGGCTAAAAATATCACTGCCTTTCCCATGTGATATTAATTATCTAATCACAGGAAAGACAAGTGTTTTACTTTGTGTTACTGAAATTTCACATTAATACAATTACAAAATAATTCTGAAAACATTATTTCTGCATTTGTTAGAAACCATGTATTTCACTCAGTCTTGTAAAAATGTTTGAGCTTCCTCAGCTATATAACTTGCTTGAACTATTTTTTTTCAGTTTCAGTGATGTTTTAACATTATTCTAATCAGTACCACTAAAATATATGGGCTCAAATCCTCATGGCACTCGGAGTTAAACTTGGTAATGCCAGTACAGACTAAATATAAGTGTAATAATAATGTAGTGCTGCCAGCTGCAAAATATTTCCAGTCTTCCTCATGATTTTGACTTAGGTTAGATTTAGGAAATACTCAACAAAACAACAGTGAATAGTAGAAGTCTTTCTGCAGAATTTTTTTAAAACTTATTATTTGTATTAAATGCGGTAACAGTGCCACCAGGTGGCAATTTAGAGCAATCACACATCTTAGTGGAAATTTTTGAAATTTAAAACATTAAAAATTGAGGCTAGAAAGCTGAGTTCTGACCAAGCATTGTGTGGTAAAACAGAAGTAAGAAAAGTTATAAAATCTTAGAAATTATTCTGCAGAAGAATCCCTATAAATTTCTTGGCTATCTTTCTCCTCCACCCCTAATTTTAAGGATATTCTTGCATCTGCTCCCTCCTGTGATCTACCAAAAGACAGAAGTTTATACAAACTTGGCTTTTGATGATTTTTGACAGTGCCATGAATCTAGTTCCTCTGATGCCTACTGAATGACTAAAAAAAAAGTTATCAAGAATGGTCAGCCTTTAGCTAACCATGCCATAAAATCCCTATATTCAGTTAGACATTCTTTCCCCACATTAGTCTCTTAGAAAGTTGTTTCACAACTTTATTTAGAAACCTTACTCTTGCCAGCCAGTATTTATACAGAGCTTGTAGGCACCCATATTTTTCATTGCCCATATCACACTTTAGTGTAACCCTTATGAATTTGTAGAGAGCTATTATGTTCCCTTTCAGCCCTCATTTTGGAACGTTAAAAAAATCATCCCCATCAGTCTACTCTCTAGGAACCTAGCCACTGTATAAGATGAGTCTTGTCCTTGAAGATACCAGCTGTTTATCAGGTAATATGCATTTATAGAATTCAGCATAATATGAACAGATTTACCTCTATATTTATTCAGAAAGTCTGTGACAGAAATGCTCTTTTCTCTTCTTTGGCACAAGAACTTTTTTATAATACTCTTTAAATTTATTAATATTATGGATCAGGTTAAATGCTGTGTTGGGAGGGAAGAGTTTGTTGACACTGAGTTCAACATATAAATTGGTGATTAGATATAGATTAGCATCTTATACATTTTGGTTATGCTCTGCTGCGTGCTGCTGTGTTTCTGTAATCGGTAATTGCCATGTCTGTGATTCACTTGGCCTTTTCCAGCAGTCAGTGAAGTGGGTGGGTGGTATTCAGCACAGAGGTTGCTGTACCAGCTTCAGATTCAGTCATTGCAGGTTTTACTTTGCTCTGCAGCACATCATTCCCAAGATGCATTTGAGCCAAGTGTTTTGCAATTCATAAAACATTGGGACTTGCCACCATTTTCAAGATTAATGACTTCTGAATATAGCATAGCCAGGGAGCAAGGGTGAAGTTTAGCTCTAGGTTGCTGTGGGGTGCACTGAATGCAACCATTTAGAGCTGCTGTGTCTTTGCTATTGTGTCATAAATCAGGGAAGGGAGACGCAAATTGAGTTACAGCCAAGAACGCGCTTCCATTTGGTTTCAGGACTTACGTACAATAGGAATGAAAGCCACTTTGTGAGCTAAATTCAGAGCTACTCTAATGGCTCCATTTTCCAGATTAACTCATGACCTAGGAAAATGTGAAGTCTTAAACATAAGAATAAATCTAAATTTGCTCTGCATTTAAAATACATGTTTGTTTTGCTGATCTAGTGCTAGTGCTGGAATACACAAGAAAGCAACCTTAAGAAAGCTGTGTTCCAGCTAGCTTGTTTTCTACCAATTGCTTCTTATAATACTGACATTCACTATTATCATTAATTCAGCAGATATGGCAAATCAAAAGATAAATTGCAGCAGCTAATACAATACATAGAGAAAAAGAATAAGAGCAATAAAAACCATAATGAACATTTCAGTTGACATGCACCTCAGATATTTTGAGCAGTAAGAAAGATGTTTTGTAGGTTGTCAGGATGACAGCCAGATGAACAGTGCACTCATTGCTTTTAATTAAGTGTGGTATGGTTCACTTACATTAATAAATGACACCTTAAAATAAATTATCACCAGTGTTTTCCAGAACTGGCTACAGAGCACAAGATGTTGCTGTTGTTTTATAACAGGTATAAAGCCAGGTTGATTTCATTTACCACAGAAGTGCCCTTTGTGCAGCTCACTCTCATAAAACATAAACCAGAGCAATGAAAGACAGATAGTCTAAATATACCAGTGGCTCCATGTATTTCTGGGACAGTTTCTAATGACAACAAGAGCCAGTACTTTGCACTGTTCTGAAAGATGAAAACCCTCATCCTGTGCTGCCTTCCCAGTGGCACTAGCAGCTGTACAGCTGCCCAGCAACTCAGAGCAGTGAGCTGATCTGACTAAAAATTAACTTAAGTGAAAGGAAATAATTTTGCAAGTTCTGTATCAGGTGATTTTAGACTATAGTTTAAAATATATAATGAAGAATATGATTCTAATGATTACAATAGAATGTGTACATAATAACAAAAACACAGGTATAGTTTCTAATTGCCTCATCAAGTCACTGTAAACCTTTCCTTCTTTATTTCCTTCCTGTCCCAGTTTAGAGGTAAAGTATGCCCATATTATTTAAGATTTGAAATTCCATAAGACCAAAAGTTGACATTTTCTGAAAATCAGTAAAAAGCAAATTTTAATACACTTTTACATCCTTTTTGTTTGTATTTTTGTCATGGTTTACCCCCAGCCGGCAGCTAAGCACTGCACAGCCACTCACTCACCTCCCTCACAGTGGGATGTGGGAGAGTTGGAAGGGTAAAAGTGAGAAAACTCGTGGGCTGAGATAAAGACAGTTTAGTAGGTAAAGCAAAAGCTGTGCATGCAAGCAAACCAAAACAAGGAATTCATTCACCACTTCTCCTCGGCAGGCAGGTGTTCAGCCATCTCCAGGAAAGCAGGGCTCCATCACGCCTAACACTTACTTGGGAAGATAAATGCCATCACTCCAAACATCCCCCCTTCCTTTCTCTTCCCCCAGCGGTATATGCTGAGCATGACGTCATATGGTATGGGATATCCCTGTTGTCAGTTGGGGTCAGCTGTCCCGGCTGTGTCCCCTCCCAACTTCTTGTGCCCCCCTAGCCTGCTCGCTGGTGGGTGAGAAGCAGAAAAGGCCTTGACGCTGGGTAAGCACTGCTCAGCAGTAACTAAAGCATCCCTGAATTATCAACACTGTTTTCTGCACAAATCCAAAACCTAGGCCCATGCTAGCTATTATGAAGAAAATTAACTCCATCCCAGCCAAAAACAGCAAAATTTTTAATCTTAAATTTTCATTCCAAGTTCTTAAATTTTAGACATCCTCTTTTTGTTGGAGAGAACTTCGGAGGGGGAAGGTATATCTGGACGCTTACTTAAAAAAAAGTTACATGGCATTCCAAGATCATTGCCAACACTTTCATTGATTTTACCTCTGTCTTCATGGGGTAAAGATGGCAGGGCTGAATGAAGCTGTAGAGCAAGCTGATATAATTTTAGAAACACAGAAAATTTGTAGGAGACGAGAAAAAACAGGTTCCCAAGTATGCAGATCAAACTGTTTCACCAAGTTTTTGATAAAGGGCAAAAATAAATCATGGGTTGACTGTATTTTTCATATGGTAACATGTAAGTACTTTAATATGAGAACAGATTCTTTTTCCAAGAATTTATTTATGATCCACAGCATGAAATCCTTAAATTCCAATATACACTATACATGTAACAGATAAATAACTCCTTTGAAGAACTATTTAATATGCCATTTTTTACCTTGTCGTACCAGTTGTTTACTGACATCCAGACAGATTTAATTAACCATGTCTTTTGTCTAGAAAAATCAGTTAGCAAAGAAATATATCAGATTAATCTGGCGTCAGCTCTTTCATTAACCAGGATTCCATTCTCTTCCAGTAACATCTTCTGTCCTTTATCATTATTCTTATCTTCTACTCATCTTTTAATAAGTTATCCTTGAAAATTTTACTTGAAAATTTCTGCTATATTGAAGCCAGACTATGAGGCCAGGTAGTTATCCAAATAATATTTTTCTTTTTCTTAAGAGAAATTTTTAGGTTTCTTACAATCCTAGCATATCAGTAGTTCAGTCATAATAAACCAAACAAACAGATATTTTCCTAAAAAGCTGAACTACCAGTCCTGCAGTCTCTCATACAGGTTTTCCAGTATTTCCTTTTGTGTTCTTCTCAGTATATTTGACCAATGGCTTCTACAACATTTTATTAGTCAGCACTCAGACATATCTCAAGATACTTTTTTTCAGATGAGGAGAGCAGTTTTGCTTTTGTTCTTTTTTCTTAATCTCTTTATATAATCATAAATTCTCTCTCTCCTTCAGTGTTAAGGTTGTTCCTCTCAGACAGAAGTTTAAATACTGAGTATTTTTTCCTGTACGTCTAGTTATGGGGTGTGGGGGGGAAGTGTCAGTCTACTTTTAACAGAATTTAAGGCGTGGTATAGTGCTCTGGAACAAGATGGAGACAAAAATTAGGCACTGTAAATGCTTTATGTGATGCGCTGTATTACATTAGGATACTCTTATTAAGAGTATTGAAATTAACTGTCTATAGAAGAAGTAAATAATAATAAGGAAGGCTGTAAAATTCCAGAAAATATATCATCTGAATGCAGATTTTTAATTCTCCCTTCTTCCAGTATTCATAGAAAACTATTTCTTTTTATATTTATTCTTGCATATGGTGATGGTGTTCCTGTTTGGTTCACGTAACTACCTTCATGCAGATTTTGCTAAGAGACTTGAAAGAGGCTTCTTCATCCCTGCATAAGGAAGTCTCCCACACAGCATTACATGGTCATTTTCCAGCATGACTAGTCACATGCAAGAGGATGAAATTCATAGTGTAAGATTATTTGTGAAATCATCAGTGCTTGTGGAAATAGAGAGATCAATCAGGCTTCATTTAAACACAGGAATCATTTTACATCTCTAAGAAGCTGCAGACTCCCATGCACAATACTCCTTATTTTCCTACATTTTGTGAATTTCTGCTTTCATAGGATGGAGTTTCAGCATGGGGTCTGCCTACCAGTTCCACAGCTGGCGAGTATTTGTGATCGTCTGCGCACTGCCCTGTGTCTCGTCTGTGGTAGCCCTCACCTTTATGCCAGAAAGCCCACGGTTCTTGCTGGAGGTATAACTTTCTGAACGGTTTTTAGATTCCAGTCAAAATTATTTCTGTGTTTACATCATGACCTCTATATTACAGGCAATAATATTATTTGGTGACTATGGGGAATATCTTAATCTGCATGTGTGTTTTGTTCAAATGTTTTGATCAAATGTCTAGGTTGGAAAACATGATGAAGCTTGGATGATACTCAAGCAAATTCATGACACAAACATGCGAGCTCGTGGTCAGCCTGAGAAAGTCTTCACAGTGAGTATTGTTTTTCAAGCTAATCACTTAGCACCTCAGCAAGCTTGCTGACTGGCAAGGTTTGGAGGGCTTAAGCAATCAATATTAATACTCTGCATGAAAAAGCCAGTCATTTGCACTCTAAATACCTAACTATCAGAACTGAATTCCTACTGAAATTGTTATACATACAGCAGATGTTAAGATACCAGCATTTGGCCAGCATACTCTTGAGCATATGAACCACAGTGTGATAATTTTCTCTAGCGTACCAAGATACTTAATAGATGCCATTTGTGTTTTATTTATTAAGTTTACTTCACCCTTAATAGGCACATAGAAGTCCAAATTAGTTGGCTGTTGTGTCTTTAAAGCTTTTGAAATTTTTTTTTTCATTTTTATTGGCTAAAATAATAATTGAAAAAAATTCATTTTCACTTCTGTGAAATAGTAATTTCAGACACTTAATTTTCTCAAAAATCTTGGAAGCTCAACTCCATCTTGTTGACTTGCAGGTCTAATGATAAAGCCATATTCAAAGTATTGATGGGTTATTTCTATTTGGAGGAGAAATTGGCAATTCAGGTGTGGGACACTTTATGGCATCTTCCTTATTCATGAAGAATATACACAACAATTTTTTCTTTCTGGATGCAGTAGAACCAGGCAGCAGAACGCATTTTTGTGATTTGAAGTCCAGTCTGCCTTTCCAGCTTGCGCTGCTCTGTGGGAGTGCTGGCACTCTGCTCCCTCTGAGAGCCATGTGTGGGATGTTTTTCCTCTTCCAGAGGCTTTCTTCTTAATTTAATGCGCATATAACTCAATTAAGAAATCTTCTTAAAGGTTCTGCATTTGCAGGCAATCATGAGGAATGACCATCTGACCATATAACTTTATTCCACTGAGACTTGCAGTTTATTGCCTTGGATGTAGTTTCCATCACCCCCATTTAAATTTTTCCATGAAGAAGCTCAAGAACTCCTATATTTAGCCTGAAAGAAGTCTGGTTAGCACATCTATCATGTTAAAACCACGTTTATTGGTACACTGGTGACGTAAGCCTAGTCCCATCTAACCTAATATTTTATTTTCTGATTTCATTTACAAGTAAAGGGATTTGCCTAACACCATACAGCTAGGGTGTAATATCACAATTGGCTCTTGCTGATCTGAGCATCTTTCAGACAGAGTATGCCTGCCCCCTGTCACTCTTTGTTTTCCTTCTGCTTAGTGTTGATATTCATTGACTGCACAGTCAGCCATAGCACAGACCCTGTGCCCCTACAGTGTTGGTTTAGGCATTAAGAAGAAGTCAGAAATGTGCTGGGACAAAAGGTGGGAGGAAGGATCAGCCACAGTCTCACATTAGCTTGACGTAATTGTAATCACTTCCAAAAGCAGCCGTAGAGAAGAAAACAAAGCACATGCTGCTTGTTTCCAGTTCTTGTAATCTAACAAGTCTTTCTCTCTATGGTTGTTAAAATGTGACACTGAACCATGTTGAACTCAGCACTTTATTTACAGCTATTTTTGTTAATTGGTCAGCCATGAATAAGGCATGAATAAGGAAAAACTACCACTTTCTTTGGATTTCTGTCAGTTTCTGCCATGAACATTAGAAAACTCAACTCCAGATATTGAGGAGTTGAAGGATTAGAAATACTCTACTGTATGTCAAGGTTATACATGTATAGAAGTCCCTATTTTTAGCTTGCATTAATATGATTAGAAAACACATTGTTGTCTCCTCCTTGACAGTATCAGCACTTCATCTTATAAAACCCAGAAAGTGAAGAACTTAGGCATAATTTTGGGGGCACATCCTTTTAGTGTCTCCTTTTTTTTATTATAAGTTAGTCCTGGATATTGTGACATTTTGTCTCAGTAATTTATTCACATAGCTCTCCTAAACTCCATTGCTTCATCCAGTACCATTCTATGACTTATGCGTTACTATTTTTCTCCACTTCATGTCACTAGTTACATCAGACACAATTTGATAGTGTTTTCTAACTCTACAGCTGATGTAACTTTTTCTCCATTACTGCTATAGTTTTAGTGTGCTTTCCTTTTATATGTTTTCCTAATTGTATTGATGTCATCTTTTCCTAGAAGCTTGTTTACAAGTCATGTTTATTCTCATTATTCATTGAGGATTTTATCTTCAACGGTTTAGAACAGAGAAGGCATCAACTGATGAACAGTTGGTTTTAGAGTTACAAACTCCAAAATGAGTGTATTCTAGTTACTGGCTGTGGAGGTGGTGGCTCTTAATGCTTTTGAAAATGTCTCATGAGAACAGTGACACTAACAGAGACGGTAGTAAGCTGTTAGTATCTTCTATTACGGGACTACCCAAGTTTAACATTTATATTCATGCTTAATTGCCTTCCTGGGCCCTTAAAATATACATTCATTAGATCTGTTGGTTTAAATGTTTAAGTAAAAAAAATATTTTTATCCTTAAAACCAAAATTCTCTCCACTCTTTCATTGCCATGTATTAATTCATCTTTTTTTCTGCAAACATTTTCCTTTGCAGCAGTCTTGATTTTGTAAAATTTTAAACCTTGCATATTTCTAGCCATTGCTTTTAAACAGAAGTTCCATTTTCATTAAAATAGGTATTCTTTATTGGTTTTTCCTTCATTCTTCATATACTGACAGCTGAATTTACATGGTCCAGATGGACCATTGTCCTGATTCAATAGGACTTTTCTTATGTTAAAGAACCATCAAGGCCAGGGGCTTTTTGTCCCCAGTCACATACAGCAGTCCTAGAATATATACATGTTTCCCCCAACCTCCACAGCTCCAAATGAGTCAGGTGGCCAGGACGATGAAAAGGCTGCCCCTGAGCCTACAAGAGTGGTACTGGTTTATACAGTGTGATTCAAAAGGCATGCCCTTTCTGCCCGGAGGTGTGGTATGTGAGGATGTCTGTATGTATGAGGTCTTAAATAATCTTGGAGGACTCAGCTCAGTCTTTTGTATAACATGTTTCATAAAAGCAGTTTAAGAAAAGCTTAAAATCAATGCAATGATGCAGACAGGATTATTGCTATTGGAAAAGGCATGACAAAAAGGGTACAGGCTTTTGATATAGTCATGGTTTGGCAGGACAGTGAGCTGCAGTATTTCATAAATGAGGGTGGCTGTAGCTAAAACCGCTTAGTGGGCTTTTGTTCATTCTTGTTCACAGGCTGAGGCTGCTGGTGCATCTTAAACAGTGTACATCTGTAAAAGCAGTGGGCTAAAAACTAGAGCTTTACCATCAATACTGCTATTTCCTGATGTCCTGTAATCCACTGTGATACATCTGTGGGTGGTGGTGTCCTCATTCTGTTAAGAAGAAACACAAGCTGTTGCTACCTTCAGAAACTACAGCCAAACATTGAACACTCAGTCTCTTGTTCCTCCTTTCTTATGTGTCAGTCCCTTTCCCCATTTAATTTATTTTCTTTCCATTCTCTATTTGTCTTCTTTTTAAAAAAAACCTGTGGATGAATACACTTCCTTTCGTGATATCACTTTGAACCTGGGATCAGAGCAGAAGCCAAAACCAAAACCATACAATGGTATAAGTTTGTCTGGTGCTGTGTCTGGAAAGACCATATAACACATTCTTGTTCTGCTACACAGGACACTGCAAGTGAAAATTAGCATTGTAGGCAACATCACATTCTCTGTCACTGGTAATTCTGTATTTTTCCCTGATGTCTGTTTATCTCATTTCACGTTAGATGAAGTAGATGATTGCTTATAACAGCAATAACATGCGTGGTTCCAGATCATTTCACCTAACTTTTTTCTCTCTTCATTAAAAAGGGTAGTTAAAGTCAACATCCCAAAGACAAAGAGAGTTCCCCATCTAACACCACAGGAAATAAGAACAAAAGAAAAATGTTGTTCAACTACTAATTCTTGACATTTCAAATACTTCTATTTTCATTACTGTATCTTTAATCAATAGATTCTCAAGAATGCTGTGATAGCAAGTCAGAACCAACTTGATAGCAAACTCTGGACATGGTTAACTGAGGGTTTAAATAATGTTTTATCGTTTGTGGCTTTAGGGTTATGTACAGCAACACTCTAGCAGAACCTGATAGTAACAGCTTGTTTCAGTCAGAGGAAATGGATTTCCTGCATACTTTGAAAGTAGAGTTTTCCAATACAGTTGCATCCATGACAAACTTGGGCATTATAGTATGCTACTATTCCTTTATATTTCTAAAGCATTTCTAGTGTAGACACAGGTTTAATATGTGCTCATTTTTACTTTATGGGATTTATTAAAACCTTCCAACACTACTCAACAGGCAGTTAATGATTCAAGAAAATGCAAGTATTTGCTGTTCTGTTTTTACTTTTAGGTAAACAGAATCAAAACTCCAAAGCAAATAGATGAGCTCATAGAAATCGAGAGCGATACAGGAACTTGGTACAGGAGGTGTTTTGTTAGAATTCGCACAGAGCTATATGGTGTAAGTAACATCTCTGTTTGTTCTGTAATTACCTTTCTTCTTCTTAACTAGCCTTTAGAAATAGGATGGATTTATTGAGATCATGCTGGTGATAGCTGCAATGTTACATTTTCCATGCAAGTGGGAGATTCAGGAACCAGTGTAAGATTCTGGCTTCCTGACCCAGAAGAGGCGCAGCTGAATCACAAATGTTGGTCCCAGCTTCTGAGGAGGAAAATGCTGCATTGGTCCTCACACAAGTGATGGCTAATAGTTAATATAGCCACATTCCCAAGCACCACAATAAATAGGTACTGGAAATGTATATCAATATATACCTATGGAAAGACATGACACATGATGAGACGAAAAATTATCAGCAGGAACTTGAGGCAGCCACATTACTTACAAATGGTAAAGTCATGAATAAATGGTGTAAATGAATGTCAATAAAGCCTTTAAAAGGCATAGTATCTGCATGTATGTTTAGGCATGCCAAATGTTTTACCAGAAAACTACATTAGAGCTATTTCTGAGAGTTTAGTGCAAGCTCACTGGGACTGTGCTCTGTATACTTTACCTTCTTGCAATACCAAAATTATGCAGTAACTTTGAACTTTCTAATGAAAATTGAGAAAAGTCTCATTAATTAAAAAAAAAAAAGTTAAAAATAGCTTTTCACAGCTTTTCACAGCTGTTAAAAATCTGGCATCTTAAAGCTCTCCAGAGCTATGATTAAGTGTTGTAAACCAAGGTTTGTCACAAAATTGCTTTGCTTGGAAAAATGGCATTTTCCCTACTAAAAAAAAATCCAGAAAGTGTCTACTTTTGTAGTTATTTGTCCAAAAATGGAGTAGTTGAAGACTGAAATGTTATTATTTGACCTTGTCACTAAACCAGCTTTAAAGGAGTTGCAGCTTGGTTGTCTCACATCCTTGTTCTCTCACTGGACTAGCCCCTGGATCAGAGCACGTTCCCTGTTGCGTGATGTGTGCTGAAACCTCCTAGGACAGACTGCCTCTGCTCTTCAAAAGGAGGATATCATCCTGAGATGAGAGACAGAGAGAGAACACCATTCTCAGTTAGCTCCCCTGTAGCGTCTCTGACCTGGGGGTAGTGTCATCTTTTCCTTATATAGATAAACTACTAATTTCTAGCTGTCATAGGTAATGATAGATAAAACTCTGAGTGCGTCCCTGTTGAATTATGGAATATAGTTTGTCTAAACTTAAAGCAGTGTAATACTGGGAAGTGAGAAGAAAACATTTCTGACAAGATATCTGGTTTATTTGAGATAGTGAAATGAAGCTGCCTAGAGATTAGGAAAGTTTGAGGTGATCAGAGCAAGGGTGAATTAACAGACACAGTCCACACTGGTGTATAAAAAATTTGATATGAGCCCGCAACATGTGCTTGTAGCCCAGAAAGCCAACCATATCCTGGGCTGCATCAAAAGAAGCATGGCCAGCAGGTCAAGGGAGGTGATTCTGCCCCTCTACTCTGCTCTGGTGAGACCCCACCTGGAGTACTGTGTTCAGCTCTGAGGGCCCCAGCATAAGAAAGGCATGGACCTGCTTGAGCGGGTCCAGAGGAGGGCCACAAAAATGGTCAGAGGGCTGGAACACCTCTCCTGTGAGGACAGGCTGAGAGAGTTGGGGTTGTTCAGCCTGGAGAAGAATAGGCTCTGGGGATACCTTACAGCAGCCTTTCAATACTTGAAGGGGGCTTGTAAGAAAGACAGAGAGAGACTTTTTACCAAGGCCTGTAGTGACAGAAGAAAGGGTAACAGTTTTAAACTGAAAGAGGATAGACTTAGATCAGACATTAGGAAGAAATTTTTTACAATGAGGGTGGTGAGACACTGGAACAGGTTGCCCAGAGAAGTTCTGGAAGCCCCATCCCTGGAAGTGTTCAAGGTCAGATTGGATGGGGCTTTGAGCAACGTGATCTAGTGGAAGATGTCCCTCCCCATCACAAGAGGATTGGACTACATGATCTTTAAAGCTCCCTTCCAATCCAAACCATTCTATGATTGCATGAAAAGAAGCCGGAAAGTCACAGAACGTGCACAACGTGGCTATAGCTGGAGATTAACATACTTGTATGAGAAGTACAGCTATGACCAGTATCGAAGAGCTAATCTGCTTTCTTTGATGCCCTGAAGAACCAAGCAAATCAGAACAAAAATCTTCTATCATTTAACAAAATTGTTCAAAACACAATTTAAAATAAATGTATTTCCTAATGATTTACAGATTTGGTTGACGTTTATGAGATGTTTCAACTATCCGGTGAAGGATAATACGATCAAACTTACAGCTGTATGGTTCACCCTGTCTTTTGGGTAAGAGCTGTTGAGATCTTAAACCATTTTTTATAGACTTGACAGACAGAAGAATCATCTGCATGCAAATTTCTGTCACTATGGTTATCCTTTTTATTCAAAGAGGTTTTATTCAGTACCTTTCCACAATATTTGTATTTATCGGTTAGTCTGTTCTTGGTTGCAAGCCTGACTCATCAAGAATATCTGCTTCAGAAAACTGGCATCTTCTGGTGTCAGCATCTTTCAATATTTTAATTTTATGGAGAATTTTATTGTGATGGAACAACTGCTCCATCACATAAGCAGTCCAGTGAGCTGCTCATCCTAACCTTGCACAGATTTCCAAAAAAGTGAGATTGGTGACTGAGCTTTTTCTGTTTTTCACAGCTACTATGGCTTATCTGTCTGGTTTCCTGATGTCATTAAACATCTGCAGTCAGATGAGTATGCGTCCCGAGTGAAACATTTCCGCAATGAGGAGGTTTCACATTTCGTCTTCAACTTCACACTGGAAAATCAGATTCACAGCAATGGAGAATACATCAATGACAGGTTTAGAGATTTCCTAATATCCTGACTTGGCTGGGATAAACAAATGTGTGTTTTGAAGCATGTCCTAATAATCTAATATTTTTCTCCATTAGTTAATGATAGATGGTTTTGTTGCTTTTTAATGGGAATTTATTTCTGTTCTTGATTTCTTATGACTCCTGGAGAATGGGGAGAAGTGGACCCATACGTGCCCTGGTGGTTCCTATGTGAGGCACCCCCATGCAAACCCAGCTTCCTTGTCATCCTGAAAAACAGACCAAAAAGCCTCAGTTAACAATACTTCCTTTCACAGTGGGATTCAAAGGTTTTCAGGCCCAACACATGCAACTTATTGTAGGGGGCTGCGGAAGGACATACTTTCATCTCTGTTGCCAATTCTTTTTTTATATCGATGAAAGACGCTTCTGTGAAAACACTGAACATTGAGAGGTTACGATCTTATCACAGAAAAATAAAAGCTAAACATTACTGTAAATCAATAAAAAGTATGAACAGCACTGAAATGGGAAACAACATATTGGCAATGACTTTTGTGTTTTTTAACTGAATCCAAACATATTAAGGCTCTATCTGGACTTTACAGATAACCAGATAACTTAGAGGGAAATGAAACACAGCTGTTTTAGGTATCTGGTTTGTCTTAAGAAATATACAAAACAACCATGTGAATGGTCTCCTGGAAGGCATGGTGCTAAGTCATTATTATTTCCATAGCAAAATCTATATCTAAGTGAATAAAATTAATGATTTTGGTAATATCGGGCATTTAAAATTATTTTTATAAGAACTTGAGTTTTGGCAAGTTAAAGATTTATGCATTGCAGACAAAAAATAGCAGTTATCTCATTTTTAAACTAGCCATAGCTTCCCAGTTCTGTTCCTTTCCAAGAGGCAGATGTTCTCCTAAAAGCAAAGAACCATTTACTGTCAGTAATTGACAGAACTCTGTCAACAAACGTCTTATTAATTTGAACTGAAAATTCCTGTAAAACACTAAATCTGACATTAGCCTACTCTAAAAGACTAATACACTCTTTCAAATGTGCAAATTTAATAGGCCTTTGACAATTATTTGAGAGTCACAAAGCATTTTCCACAGAAGTATGAATGCATTTGATATTCTTCCTCCACAAATGTTTCAATACGCCACTTACCCCCGATCTCAGTGTTTCCTTCAAGTTCTTACTTTAACTCGATAAAGTACTTGACTTTTTACTTCATCAGATTTCTGTTGGGTTTTCATTCAAATCATCTCAACACCAATTTTAACACAGTCACAACATGTTTCCTGCCCAAAGGTAAAAAGTGCATCAGAAGAATGTAGGACATATAGTCTGTCATTTCTGTTCCAACTGACTAATCTAATTGCTAAATTTTCTTTGTTCTCCTTTGGAATTAGGCTACATTTTAAAATGGAAAGCGTTATATGAAAAATGATAATGAGTTGACACTGAACACCTGCCTGATTTTAATCAGTTTGTCACAAATGAGAAATTATATAGTAACTAAAACTAATGGGCTGAAAACACTATACTTCTGACCAATACACAAAGAGAATTCATCAGCTAGTAAGTCTTTTCCTGTGATAAACACAATTAGCTTTTGCTCTTCTTTCCCATAAAGATGTGATTCCAACAACTTTATTGGCGAGAGAGTTTAATTCCTATTATTTTGTAGGTGGCATATTTTGTGTGTTCCTATTCCTACTATTAGTCTTGTAATAAGAAAAATACTTAGCTAGTCACATCAGGTTTAATTAGATCAGAGCCAGGTCTGTGTTCCGAATGCTTTGCTGTTTTAACAATTCTTACTGCCATATAACCATTAAAGCATTCTTTTCAAACTGTTGCCAGTTTGGGTGAAGTCTGCCAGAAGAACTGCCCTTTTCCAGTTGTAGCTTTTTCCATGCCTTCATGTGAAATGAAAGAGATCACAAAAATAATGGTGCATTTCTACATCTGTCTTTTTTTTGGTTAGCATAATTATGTTATTTTGTAGAATTATACTAAAAAAAGGCTTACAGCATTGTTTCAGTCTTGTAACATTGAGGTAGGAAGTTACTGCTAGTAATACACTTCATCATTGACTTTTTCTATGAATGACTTGATTGACAGTCATAATCAAAGACCTAGGAGTTAAATGACAGTCATTAGGAAGGAGGATGTTCAGAAGTAAGAAAAGCTACTGACAATTTGTTTATACCTGTATATAATTACAATTGCATCCACAGACACTGGAGTAACAAACACATACTTCCGGTTAGACATGTAGCTATATAACTGGCAATGTAATGGTTGTGTTCGAGTTAAACCATTTTGCAAAACTGTTTTTTTAGCACTTGGACCAGTATGTTTTGCATTTGAGCCTGACGTGGTGCCCAGTGTGTTCATCTGCAGAAATAAAGGTTCTTTAAACAATTCTTTCTTTCCAGCTTGTTGATACTAGCAGGTGCTTGTTTGTTCCAAGAGGCTGAGTTTCTGGATCATGATGTCCCAGTTTCTAACTATAATGTCAAATTACAAATAGTAGTGATTTTACAAGGCTATTCCATGAATGTCATGACATTGGTTTCAGTTGATGATTAAGGACAAGTAATAACAGAAATATTATCAAAGAAATTGTATTACCAGTTGTGGCCGGCAGCTATGTGGAGCTATTTGTCTTATTAATGTTTTTCCTGAATGATAGTATTATGTATTTTATAATCAGCTAATCATTAATTACACCTCCAGAATACCTTTAAGGAATCATTGTTAGTGGAGTTGAGATTTTTTAGACCTGTATAGCTGCATCAGCTTGAGCTGTTGCTCTTTCTAACCTGTGAAGGTAGACTGACAGAAATTATTTGTATTGGGCAGGTTTATTATGATGAAGTTTAAATCAGTAACCTTTGAAGATTCACTTTTTAAGAACTGTGTGTTTGAAGACATTACTTCACTGAACACATACTTCAGGAACTGTACTTTCATCAATACCACCTTCTACAACACAGGTATTACAAGGAAAAAAACCTGAACATCCATTGTTCAGCTGCATGTACTCATTTTATGTTTATAATTTCTAGGCTTCTAATATGGCATACAAGAATTCCTCTTGTAGGGAACAAAAAGCTGTAAAAAGCAACAGGCCTTTGTAATATTATAATAGAAAAGTGAAAGGATGACACCTGGACTAGATACCACAGGCCTAATACTGACTCAGATAATACACATCTCTTTGATTTTAATCATCTCTAAAGAGATTTGGTCTGGAGAGGATAAAATATATTTACTGCTTTACTGGTAGCTTTTCCTAGTGTATTTTTATTTAGTGTAAATGGGACTGGTGAAATACTTTGTTCATTGTGCTTGTTGTGGCATGGAAATCTTAGTTCAGGATTCAAACTGCCTAATCTATAATTATTCCCACTCTCCTAAGTATTGTAACAAAAATAGGAATGCATATAGCATATATGTATTTAAACATATATAATATGTTTAAACAGAGGAATTTTTTTCTTCAGTTTAATAAAACATAACTGAAAGTAGAACATGGCCAACTAAGCTTGTTGGAAAGATGGGGCACTTCTTACTGCTTTCCTGTAACTCCAACAATCATAATAGTAATAGAGTTAGGTCTCAGAGCAAGCAACACCCAGCTTTCTTTGTGTGGAAGGAAGGTATTCTTGATTCCAGGTTTAAGACTGACAGGAGGAACAGAAAGAAAGTGGAAGTATAGGGAGAGATCTGCAAAATGGTATTGGAAGAAGAACAGTCTGAACTGTTGCATGAAGTAACTCATCCATGTTTGAGCTGAAGACCACGAGGCCTTCTCAGAAATGAAAATTAGTTTAATCTGAATTCTGTAGGAACATTTCACTTCAAAGGAAGTCAAACCAAACCAAACACGATTGGCCGTCTCATCTGAACGGCTGTCTGGTGTGGAAACAGAAGGTCTGATACCAAGCAAGACCAAGTGATAGAAACTTGCAGATACCTAGTGGTTTTTATGCAAGACCAGCTGCTGCTGCAAGGCCTTAACCAGATACAGTCCAAGCAGAGCTGAAATACAGTAATATAACTTGCCTAATTCCAGGCCTTGATTGCTCTTTTTCATAAGCTTTGCATATTTTTCTTTAAGATAAAAAGGTATCAAAATTAAAAGCAATAACTAGTTCCATTTTACAAAGCAGTGAAAGCTCTGAGTTGTCATTAAATTTGCCTAAATTGAAATGTTTTTAATCAAAACCTGCACATGGAGTTGGCTGTTAGTTGAAATATTTCATTTTCTTCTTTCCACAGATCTCGAGCAATATAAATTTGTTGACAGCGAATTGATAAACTGCACATTTTTCCACATCAGGACAGGATGTCAGATTTCTTTTGATGACGACTACAGTGCCTACTGGATTTACTTTGTTAATTTCCTGGGAACATTGGCAGTGTTACCAGGGAATATTGTGTCCGCTCTCCTGATGGATAGAATTGGACGGTTAACGATGTTAGGTGGGGGCTTCACTTTAAGACAGGGAACAACATCAAAACCTAAAGATCTCCTGATAAAGTAACATGTCCTCTTTTTAAAGAATTTGGTTCAGAGAGATGCAAAACATTCCTTCTGCAGATGCTTCATTTGTGCGTGCCCTTTTAAAAAGCCTCCAATTTAGAAACTCTAGGAACAAAGGGTTCTGTAACCAGTTCTGCTATGCCACATTATCAGTCATTGATCTCCCACACTGATATTACAAGACCATAATTTAGGGATTTGGGACGAGATTTTGGAAAGTGCTGACCATTGGCTCATCTTTGCTCCAGCTGAAAAGAAAGCAAGATGTGCATGGTTGACCCTGACCTAGTGAAGCAGCTCCATGGAAGAGTCAGCAGTCCTTTGCCTGTTATCTATGTTGCAAAGTAACACAGTTGAAAGATGTCTCCTGTGGATTATCTGCAATGACAAATATGTTTTCAATTTACTTAAATAACTATGTGGTAGTTCATTGTGTTCATTTTCTAGGAGAGTATCTCTATATAAATGCAATTCCCACTCAGTGTTTTTATTGCTATAATATATGAACGAGTTTCATGTAATTGCAGAAGATGATGAACAAGGAAGAATGGGGGTAGTTTTCCCCAGGCAGCTTGCTTTGAAAATTCAGAGGGGGTTCCAGCTTAATATTTTATGATATATCCTAATACTTGAGGAGTTATGTTTTTTTTCTATGAGCCCCTTACAACATTTGTCTGCCTGACTGGTCTTACCAGCAGAGGAAGTCTCTTTAGTTTTTAACTCAAATATATAGGTCTGTTATTTAGCTACACTGTGTATATAGAAACATTAGACAAAACAGACAAAGATCATTCTTTAAATACAGCTCCACTTCATGTTGGTTTCATCTGTCTTGTACCTAGGTGGTTCCATGGTTCTCTCTGGCATCAGCTGTTTTTTCCTGTGGTTTGGGACCAGTGAATCCATGATGATAGGTATGTTGTGCCTCTACAACGGCCTCACCATCTCAGCGTGGAACTCTCTAGACGTCATTACTGTGGAGCTGTATCCTACAGACAGAAGGTATGTGCAGGTACACCTCCCCTAACCTCACTGACACTATCTCTATGTAACAGCACAAACAGTGAATAGAAATGGTTACATATGAGCTTTACAGAGGTAGTGATGTTTTGAGTGATTCCAACCAAACAAATAGTTTGTCTTATCAAAAGCAAGGGTAAAAAGAGATTTTTTTGAGCTATTTAGTATCTATTTCTCATCAGATATCACCCAATCAGGAAAATACCACAAAAATAGTTTCATATGAAAAAAAGAAGGTCTAACTGCTGCTGTCATTTAAAACGCCGCTAATGAGTAGTATTTCTGAAAACAGTAATGGAGTATTTCTGAGTTTCCCCTAGCACAACCGGCTATGAAGGCAGTAGTTGGTCCAAAACAGCAATATAGCTGCATTTGTCTGTTGGCTGTGAAATGGTGGGGATGATAATAAAAATCACTGTCTGGAGCTGAACAGCATCTTCTGGAAGAGATTGTGGGCTTGAACCGTGCTGAGCTGTTAAGCAGTTTGCTACGAATTTGTATGCAGGGTCACTAGGAGTGTACATAGTCAGCATTAAGCAGATACAAAAATGACTTGGATACTTTTCCTGACTTTTCAGGGCTCTAGCAGGAAAGCTCAGGACAATTTTCATGTCCTGCAAGCATTGCTGCTAGATGACATGGTGGGGGGGTTTTTTCAGATACATGGTACTTTTTAATGCTGATCTTATGTCACTTAATGTACTGAAGGAAGAACAGTTGAGTCATACACTGTTGTATGTTGAGGGTAAAAATGTAAAAGCTGCTTTTTCTTGACTAGACTAGGATATTTCTTCCCCCTCCCCTCCTTAAACATATTTTATGTAAAATTGCCCAGATTCCTGCCAAGGGACAGTGTGTCCTTTCTCCTGTCACAGTGCTATTTACTCTGTCATTCACTAGAAGTTTCAGATATAGTGAAAAATATTTCCAGTTTATAAATGCATGAAGCCTTGCTGGCAAGTCTAAGTTTTTGAACAGAGGGGCAACTCGCTTCAGTATTGTCCATCAGGAGAGGCTTCTGTGTTTTCTTTTCATTGACATTTTAAAAATATGCACTCCACACAAGAAATTGATGTCCACTCTTGTGGTTGTATTGAATAAGTGTACTAGGCTACTTATGAATCCAAACCACTCAGCTTTAATATTAAGTGCTAGTGTTTTTATTACACCTCAGGAAATTGCTCTTCTGGCCAAATGCCATGATATATTTCTAATAAATATCTTTTAGAAATAGCTATCTTTTTTGGTATTCCTGAATGTAGCAGCCACAAATATTTTCCTAAAATGAAGTAAAGAAAAATAGTTGGAAAAGCCATTGATGTTAATGGAAGAAAAAATAAGCATCATTACTAGGAATGACAAAAAGAATGTAACTGATAACTATTCTAGGCCATCTGTATTTGTTTTCAATACATGTTTTCAATAGTTTCTGCTAGCTTTTGGATTGTAGCAAATTTTTCCCCATTTTTCTTTTTTAAAAAGCTTGTGTGTGCAATAATAGCTGTCTGGAATTCCACCTCAGAAATTTACTTGCAGCTGAGTTGTTGGTTTTTTTGCAATAACTGAGATAGAAAACTTGCCACTTTGTATTACCAATATAAAAAGACTGATAGGCCAACTCTACCTGTGCCAGGAAAGACACTGCTGATACATACTGTAGATGAAATTTTTTTCCAAAAGTTCCAAAAGTGGTGGAACCATCACTGCCAGTTTTTGTCAGCTGGCTTATAACAAAAAAAACAATTCTAGAAGTCACTTCCTAGACTTGCGGGTTTTTTTAGACAGAGGCGAAGTTTCTTTATGTTTCATAGAACTATTTGAAAATTAATACTTGCAGAAACTCAAATAACTTGCTTCCCAGAATTTTTTCTCTGATATTTCTTTTTTCCAGACCAGCTACAGTTTAGCAGCCACCGTTGCCCACCTCTGATGGGTCTTTCTTTCTAATAAGACTCCTCTGATCTTCTTAGCCTGGCATGACTTGCCACAGTTTGCCAGGAATTTCCAGCTTCTGCAAGTAACTGTAGGGCTGAACAGCCTTTCCAGGCATATATGGTAAATGAAGCTGCCTGATCTGTTTTTGTATATGAGGTCCTTCATAATTAAGATAATGACCTCTTTCACTACAAAGCTGCATCCAGAGTGAATCCAGTCCTGAAACTGGCTTCCAGTTTCCCCTCAAAACACAGTCTAGGCACAACAACTTTGCTCATTCTGTCACTATTTTACTATTCCAATACATACTTTTTTCTTATTCCCAATCAGTAAAATGACCACAACCAGCAGCAAAGTACAGCTGAAGCCTGGGCTGGAAGCAAAGTGCGTGGAAGGAGGCCAGTTCATGCTACCATGCACAACAGACCAGGCTGGACAGCCCCTCCTTTTCCTCCTGCACAACTCCTCTTGGAGACCAGCCAGTTGCAAACCTCTGGGGCTTTGCAGCGTAATGCAAAAGGTGTTTCATAAATGGTACTCCAGGTTATTTAGGGATCATACTGGCTTTTTGCCAGGTAGGGGTGTGGTGAGCAATTTGGAAATGTGTGGTGTATATGATATACGGCACACATTTCAGTTTCCTCTTCATCAGCTGCCCCCAGGACAGAGTTAATGTTGCTTCAAAATCTTAACAGATTTGGATTCTCTATGCATTCACATTCATCTACCCATTTACGTTTTAATTTAATAATGCCTGGATTTGAGGTAATTAAGTAGTTTGTCCTATATTCTTAAGGAGTACTTTCAAATTTTATGCCATTTTAGCATAGATTTTGCCTGCATGTTCTTTATAAAATCTCAACTGATTTGCACAACGCTGACATAAGAGATGTTAGAGGCTGTATAGATTTCAAATGGTTCTCAGGTAGATGACAAAGTTGTATTAAAGGTGGTGATATGTTACTAATGCTAGTCATAGGTAGGTTTCTGTCTTCCAGATGACACACATGGTGGTAATGAATAATCATTCTTTTTTTTTTTTTTTTACTTTTCAATACACAAATTTTAAAGGACACTCATGACAACTAGCTATAAACTAACCGATTTCCAATAAGCAAGTAAATTAACCCAACTCCACAATGTAAACAAGTTGTATCAACTCATTGTTTGTCTCATCTTTTCTCTTGTCTTTTGTCTTATCTTCTTGATGGCCTGTGCTATTCTGGACTAGTCAGCAGGTTCTGAAAAGTCTTTCGTCAGTTGTGACCTTCTTGAAGGCCGAACCAAACTATTCCATAGCCTTGGAAGCTCTGCTCTGAAGGAGAGTTATTAAATGTCTTGCAAAAAATTTTCAGTGCTCCTAGAGGGCTTTCCTAGTCTATCATAAACGTTCTGTATTTTTCAAACACTGCTTTGAAAGGAGATGATGTAGAAATTGAGAGACAGAGGAAAAAGATACATTAAAAGCAACTTTAGTATTGTCTATCAGGGGAGGAAAACTGTACACTGGCATGTGTGGTACCAACAATCCCAGCCACTGAGCATTTTAGAAGAGGGAATGGGCTGAAAGTGTAACTTCCACTGCATCTATAAGAGCTTAGCACTTCAACAACACAAACCTGAAGGTGCTAAGCTGATCACCCAGAAAATGTGAAATGCATAGTTAATGACCATTTAGTTAGCTCCAAGTGACTTGCTCCCATCATATATGAATTCTGTGACAGAGGTAGGGATTGTATCCTTTCTCCTGACAGCACTCAACTACATTAACCATAAGACTGCTTTCTTATCTTGCAGTCCCCAACCTTATTCAAAGCGCACCTTCCAACTTTTGCAACAGATGAGGGAAACAAAGTTTTCTTCACTACATTTATGTTTTACCCTCAAGCTCTCTTTGTTCTGTGCATTGGCAGAGTGATGCGGAAAAAAATATTGTGTGATGAGGTAATTATGGCTTGTGTTGTAATGTGTGTGCCCAAGGGGCTTGCAATAACATTGCACAGTTTCCTAGCTCTGCCTGTAATATAAATATGAATGGTAGAGAGTTAAAATTCTCTGAAGAAGTTAACATTTAGGAAATTGTTATGACTTTCAAATGCAATCATTACTTTTACATAAATGATAAATATCTTGTGAACTAACTTGGGAAGCACCAACTTTATAAGCCAAGAGTCTCCTCAAGGAGTGGATACCACAAATAAACCAAACCTAAACAGAAAGTGGAATAGAAATAGGTCATCTCCTGCAGAGTAAATCAAGGTCAGATTGCATCAGATAACCAACAATTCATCAGTTTTACCAGCTGCCAGACATCTGGGTTTGAGTCTTGGCCAGGAGTATTTAGAATTCAAGGTGTGCTATAAAATGAAGTCATCCTGTTTTGCCTTTTTTTAATACCTCTGAAATAAGTTCATAAGGATTTGGTCATAATTAAGAAGTAAGCCACCTATCTTCAGTTCATTATATTTATCTTTTTCTCTTTTTCTTGAGCCCTAAGAATCTATCCCCAGGGTAATAAACATTATTCACAGGATATCTTAAGTCCAACTTTGTATTGTTGTGGCTGTCAGAAGAGAAGTTTTCTATTCTTTTGTCTCATAACAGCAGTCATTGACTTACAGTAGACTTCCTCACAGCTATTTTCTACTGCCATCCTGTGGATGTGGTTCAACTGCATTTTGCTGAAATTTCATGTTAATGTTTTTAAGGCATGACGCGCTGAACCTATGCAATGCCTTGGGCAGTAGTCCAAGGCAGGAAGGCAAATTCCACAGTTTTACTTGCACACTGAGTGCTATAATTGGCCAGGCTATGATATGCACCTTTGTAGTCATTTTTTAAAAGATCTTAAAATGTCTGGACATTAGAAAATCGTCCATAGCACATTCAGAAACTCCATTTTAATACACTTTGCATATTATCAACACCCACAAAAGTGATATTCAGAGGTTTTTTGTAACTTGCTATATAGGCTCAGCACTAGCTCTGGCAAGAAATTTATTAAATATCTGTGCTACACCTTCAGTAGCACTACACTGCAGGACAATGAAGTTTTCAGGTACACTGACTATCAGCAATGGAAAAGTGGGCCTGAAGTATTTTATGTAGGAATACAAGCACCAGGTCTAAGAAGGAACATATGTGGCAACCAGGAAACAAGCTCTTTTAATCTAAAGGCTTAGATAATCCCTCTATGTTTAACTGTTTGGACTCTTGCCATTTTTATGTGGGGCTTGAGTGAAAGGAAGCTAAGCGTTTTTCTTTGTCGTCGCTTTCCCAGCAACAGAAGTAAAATACATCGGGGAAAATTCCTTTTCCCTAATGTACAGCTTTGTCTCGGACCTGACATTTTGTAAGACTTCCACATTTTTCTCGTAACAATACTGCATCTGTAACTTTTTTTTTTTTTAAGGCAATCCTAAATTGATTTACCAGGATTATCTTACTGATGTGCCTGAAGGATTTAATGACATTCTCTAGCTGGGCAAGGGATTCTTGCCATTGAACTCCCTTGACCAGTAATAAGGATTGCTCATGGAGTCAAAAAGACATTTTTGTGCCAATGCTTCGCCCAGTAACTAATCAACATGACGGAAATTGTTGGATATTGTAATGGCCTTATGCCTTTGGATTTTTTCACTTAATTCATTCATGATGCTGACGTGACACATCACATATCTTTGATCATTTGCAGACTTTCCATACACTTTAGCACTTTCCTGAAACAGTGTAGCAGAGACTGTACTAGTGCTGCAACAGAAGGCTATGCTAGTACATGTATGTGAATTGCAGCATATTTATTGCCTGGCTATTTTTACCCCCCTGGATTCAGTAGAATTAATTATAAAGGCACGAATTAATACAGATTTTAGTTGATTTGAATCACAAATCTGTTCTAAGTAAGATGTTTAAAAATGAACAAGTTTGAATTTGTTATCCCTCAAGCTCAACAGTTTGCTTAATGTCTTTGTTCTGGCTATTAGTACACAACAAATTCACATTGAAACACAGTATTAAAATTGAAGGATATGAAGGCAGACAGTTGAACAGTGACAATGCTTTTCAGGTACAGGTCTCAACAATATTTTACTTAAGCCTGTAAAAATTTTACTATTCCTGCCAGTGATGTGCATATTTTAGGCAAAAGGACATGCCTGAAAACTGCTTAAAGATTAAAAGATTGAACTTCTGCTGGGTTGTTAATTTTGTATTATCAGGACAGCCAAGGGCAATAAAAATGGGCTTACTTTGTCTTACTCTTCTTTGTTCATGATTTGATAACATTAATGGGATTAGAGTAATAATGACCCCTTACAATTAGAAAAATTTAATAAGTCCATTTTACAAAGCAGAACTGTTTTTTCAGTGCCAACAAATTACCTTAATTTTGCTCAGATATAAGAGATATTGTATTACAAAATTGTGTTAAACCTTAATAAGATAATCTTTGGTATATAACCTATACTAGATCTAAAGCACAGTGGCAGCACTGAATGTGCTATCTGCAGACCACAGCACATGAAAAGAAATGGTCCAAATTGCTCAGAAAATTATATTCATGCCCCTAGTTATAACTAGTTGATACAAGCAAATAGCATCTGTGAAACAGCTTACGTTTATAAGGCAGTATAAAACAACACTGAATATAAGTAAAGCATCCCCATATGTTTTGTGCTATTGCCTTTCCAAAGATTTCCTGCCTCTATCTATCCAAATTTTCTTTAGCTAGATCTATGTATTCTTTGGGGAGTTCTGGTATCTCTTTGAATATATTGAGGCTGTTGATGACTAAGTGTCTATTTTCTCTATGTGAACACTGGGGTTTTTTCCTGTTACTGTTATTTGGGGGCAAATTTGGTTTTACATAAGCACTGACAGCCGAAGAATCATATTTACATGTACAGACACTGATCACAACCGTAACTTTAGAAATACTTTCTGTGTGTAAAGGAGGCTGAAATTAGAACAGTTCTCACTCTTCCTCTCCTTCTTCCTCTGACTTGTTCAAAATCACTGAAACCTGTTATTATTCTATGACATAAACTCTGTTTTCCAGGCTGGGTCTGTTGTCTTTAACCTCTTCCTACCTGTTTGAGATAAAGTCTATTTTACCACCATCTTTTATCTTCATGCTCCTCCTTCCTACCCCCACTCTCATTCACTCTAGAAGATGTATCAGTCTGGAGCTCCTTCCCTCTCAGGAGTTTCTCCCCATCCTGGGTCAGCTTCCTCCAGATATTCTGGGCTTTATCGGCCCTTGTAGTAGAGACGTTTCTGTGGTAGAGATTTGAACTTCTTCTCATAGACTGTGAAAGATTACTCTAGTAGGGTGGCTCTTCACTGCTTCCTTCAGCATGCATCTCCCACTCTTCCTTTGGACTGATTCCTCCATAAGTCGTCCTTAAAATGGGCAAGTTTTAACTGTCTCATTCCTCCTCTGAGGAGGGCATTTTCAAGGAGGTCCTGCAAATGTTTGTCTGTCAGAAAGCTTCACAAGCAAGACTTCCAAAGTTTCCTCATCTGCTGCTCTCAGCAGTGTGCTCTCTGGCAGCCCTCACTCGTCTGCACTGTCGGAGAGCATGTTGCTTTCAAGATGGTTATCTCCAGGATGTGCATGTTTAGCTTTTCTTGGCAGTACGTACTATGTAAAAGTACTGCAGGTTTAATCAAATTTAGAAAAAACCAAGCAAGTAAGGGCTTTGAACATTCAGAAGGCATATCTGGGTCTCTTCTGCTCGTTTTTTTCACCTTTTTTCTGGGAAGTTTCTGCTCTGCCATCAGAATGACCTGTCTCTCCTTCCTTAGATGTTGCTGATACTTATCATCATGCAATATCTGGATGAGTGCCATGTTCTACACAAAGAGGATTTATGATTACTTCAGACAAAATAATAATTACTTTGCTAAATCTCAGGTATTTTAAAGAGTGCTGTCATATTGCCAAAGTGATAATAAATATATTATGATTATAATCACCCAGCAAAAAAAGACTAACTTGTGTCTTGTCCTGGGGTCAGAAAAGGCATATAATACACAGAGCTGACACTGGAACTGTAAGTATCAACTCTTCTGGTTTTAGTTCCATAACGTTTTAGGCAAGGACTTTGACTTTGGTTTGCAACCATGGACAAATGAATATTTAATATTAACAGAAAAAGAACCCTTTTTGAAGGTATGCTAATTAGTCTGTTCCATGTCTTCATTCTGTTCTGCAAACATTCTTTTAACTGATTTAAGAATTTGACAGTAAAAGTACCATTACTTCAAATTACCACATTTCTGAATCTTGTTCAGAATCTGGAGTTGACTCTGTGGGTTAACTAGAGTTCTGCTTCTTAGAGTAAATGAGAGTGATTTAGAAATATACCAGAAGGATCTAGTCCTATTTTCATCATTCTTTTGGTGCAGGGTCCTCAAATATACCAGGACTGGTCTAATTCTGAAGCACAGCATGTCAGATACAGTCAGGGAATGGACAGTACTGAAAAAAACTATATTGTGGTCAACTATACTAGACAGAAGCTTTTACCTCTCCTCTAGTGTAAGGCTTGGATGTAGGACACCAAGGGGCCTGACCGATCAACTCTACTGAGATACAGATTTGCAGAAGCGCAAGGGAGATGAACCAGTGACACTCTGGACTGTGGCCAAGTCCATCAGTTTCTTGAGGCAGAGGATCTCTTCTCCCTTCATACCATGGTTTGCTGTTTTCAAAATATAAAAATAGTTCTGTAAAGAACATTGAGAGTATATATCATTGCTTTCACCTGGGACCAAGTCTGCTTACTTTAAGTTGATTCTCTGGGCTGCTCTTTAGGAGCTCCAGTAGAAGTTTCTCAGACTTACTTCCTAGAAATTCAGGCTACATCTGAGCACAGGACTTCTTCCTTTCCCTCACAGCATTCCCTTCCATTCCCTCAGTACAATAACTACAGCTCTTTTTAGTCACTCAGACCATTAGCATTTCTGTTAATCCCTGCCATTTAGACTGGGGGCTTTTTCCTTCTAATGGCAGTTCTTAATATTAACAAGAAAGAAGCATTTTGTTCTGAAAAGAACATCTATCCTCTTGATTCTTATTATTTTATTCCATCGAGCACAGTGTGAGCTCTGCATAGTCCTTCTTTCTTTCACTTCTAAGAGATTTGAGAAATGTTAAACATTCTACTATCATACAGATATTTTTGTTAGGACACTTTTTGTAGGACAAGGTCATTCCTGCAACTATGAATCATACAGTCATGTCAAAACACAATTTATTAAAATGATGGCAGTTTGCATAATACATCTATTCATGGGCTACCAAACATCTGAAGTACTTAATCCAGACTACTAAAATCACACCACTACAATGCAAAAGCCCCTCCGACTTGCCTGTGTCATACATTCTGTTACCAGTCTATTTCCTTTGCTTTTTCTCCAAAGTTTCTCAGATACCTCTTCTGCACAAAGCAGATTTTTTTATGCCTATTCTCTTCACGTCTAAGAGACAAACATTCATTATTATTGGAGGTCTCGTTAGCCTTTTGAAAAAGCACTGGTTGAACACGCATATCCCCCATAAGAAACACATTTCTATTCAGTGCCCCAAGATGATCATCCTTTTATTCTTATGGCTTCTTGCCCAAATCACCAAGTAGCTCTCTTTTGAGAATGACTTTACACCTCCTACCTCACATCCAGCATCTTAAGAGTTACTGAATTTCCATTTGCAAGTCCTTTGTTCTACTGTAGAGGTGTAAACTTACCTATTCATTTATTTCAGATTTTAGTCCCTGAGGCAGCAGAATGAATTTGCCTTAATAAAATGCTGTAGCAGCTGAGCTTTGATTTCGCATTATACAGACAAGCACAGAATCCTTGTTGGCATAAATTCTGTTTAAGATACCAGGGTTATACTGATTTATTCCCACTGAGGATTTGTCTCAATGGCTTCACTCTTTCGCCCATTTTTTAACTTTCTTCTGTTTTCTCTTCTAGGGCAACAGGCTTTGGCTTTTTGAATGCACTATGCAAAGCAGCAGCTGTACTTGGAAATTTAATATTTGGTTCCCTTGTTGGTATCACCAAAGCAATCCCTATTCTCCTTGCTTCTACTGTTCTAGTGTGTGGAGGTCTGGTAGGACTTCGGCTTCCTGACACAAGAACCCAGGTGTTGATGTAACTGGAAAAAGCCATTTACTATTTATTTCCTTCTGCATACAAATGTCAACTCTCCTGACCGATGGTGCAAAGGCTTCAGATTCTCAACGCTTAGTAGAGTGTTCAAATGTCAGAAATCAAACTCAAAAGATACTTTGGAGCAGCAGAGATTTAGCAAGCTCTGTATGAAAGTTTTAAATGTCACATTGGTTTGCGTGCATACATTGCTATTCAAACCCACTTAACTTCAAACTGCAAAGCTACCTCTTAAAACACTTTTGGTCACATATCCAGTGAAGTAAAAACCATATTGATAATTAGATATTTAAAATGCAAGCAGTCATATTATTTAAAAAATACATGCTAAATTTGGCCATGGCATTGTGAGCTTTTGTAACAGTACAGACATGCAAGTCAACTACTTCGCAGTGTTGGTGCAGAGAATGTTAATATATCAATGCATGCAGCATTAATCAGGACGCTCTGCAGACCACAACAGGACTGAGAATACTGACCTTCTGCAGCTGTGTTTAGATGGAAAAACTTGTGGCAATGCCTCTTTCTTGGGAAATCTTTTTAGGTAGATTCAGTCTAAAGTAAAGATTACCATCTACACCCCTTATTTGCTGAGGAGAAGGCAACAGCTACTGCAGGGAGATTAAAAGCCCGTATGGGTAAGCAGCAAAGAGAATAACAAAATAAACTTTCACTCTTTGCTGCTGATCCTCCAGAAAAATCTCGTTTTCTTCTCACATGTGGCATCTAGAATATTTTTGCCATTTTAAAACAGTGGATTTGTCTTAATCCAGGAGTGAATCAATACAAATGTTTATGTTGTCGTAAATATGAATGAAGGAAGAATCAGGCCAGTGAATTATATGAAAAGGAAGATGCTTTCTGAAGTATGTTTGGTATTTACACTTCTAATATATTTTTCTTTGTCGCGGATTGGTTATAAAAATATGTGGCCATAGAATGCCACCTAGTAAATTTCATCAGATCATACCTTCAATATAGAGTATAATGCAATTAAAACATCTCAAAAGATTTTTTTTAAATATCAGAACAATGAAAAGCAATAAAAACACCTTCATTATTTTCACAGTTTATACACTTCTTTAGATAACTATTTTCTCAGCTGATTTTTAGTAGTTCTAGAGATATCTCACCATTTAACAGTTTCATATATCTCTGAAAGGCCATTAAGAAAGAAGCCATGGCAAGGCTGCAGGGAGTGGTAATGTTTTTATTAGACCAAGAGCAAGGATGGAGAGTAAATGGTAGTAAATATATTTCTTCTAAGTGATATGCTGTGGACTGTTCTGGATTTCAGTAAAGAGTTCCCCACCAGTCCTACTGTTATACAAAAGGCTATGGGATCACTTTAAAATGTTAGTGTTAAAAATTTAGTACAAATACATTTATAAAATTAGCAAACTAAAGGGGCAGATCCTCTGAGGAAAGAAACTGGCATTGCTTTCAGTGCAGCTAAGAAAACTTGTATCAGCTGATGAACTATCTGCAGTTTCAAGTTTCAAAGAACAAATTTGGTATAAGACATAAGGAAAAACTTATCAGTATTTTTTCTAATTATGTCTGACAGCATTTATTGATGGTGGTTGAATCATTGCCAAAGAAATTAGGCTCTCAGATAAGGTCATTGTGTAGTAAGGCTTTTTTTTTTTTCATTAATTTTTCTTTTGCTTGTATATGTCAACTTAGCTTTGGGTAGCAATATCCATCACTTCATTCTGTGTCAGTCATTGTCTTAGTCATATTCAAAGAGTCAGTAAAAGTCCACCTAAGAAGATCATTCATTACTTTTAAAGTTCACTGTTTAATTTACTGATCCTAGAAGTTACATTTTTCAGTTACTAACAAATGCCTACGATACGCATTGTAGCACCAAAATGTTAGCACAAGATGTGTTTTTCTGCTAGTAATAAATGGGAAAAGTGGCTGAATTAAAAAAGCATAAGTATGGAAAACTAGTGGACATTTTTTTGATGTTGATAATTTAAATATAATACAGTAGGAAACAAAGTTTAAGAAGTATGTTTAATTTGGAATATAAACAGTCAAGATATTTGAGATGAAATATTTTATTTTTAAATCTGACTTAAACATGTTTTTTAAATTTCTAAACTATATTAAAAAAAAAAAAGGAGGAAGAAATATTTTTCACCAAGTTCCAGGTTAAGAACAAAATACTGGCATTAGTTTTGCATCTGTGGCTTTTGTCCACTAGTCATAGCCTTGTTTCTCTGTGCCGTTCATTAGCAGCATGTGTCCACCTCCTTGTACTTACTGCACAACTTATTTTGAAATCTGAAGCCTCTGTACGTGTTTGGAGTAAACATCAACAGCAAGGGGAAAATATTACATTGTCTTGCTATGCACTGTCTGCTTGAAGTATATTCTATCCACCTCTGTATGTAATTCCAAAAAACATCCAGATCCAACACATCATGCCACCTGACCAGTGTGGAGGAAATGAGCCACAGAAAAATAAGGTTCAACTTTTGAGGGCTACGGGTCAAGGTTAACACACTAAAAGCTCATTACACCTAAAATTATGCTGATTTCAATGTGGGTTATTATTGTAAATCTTGACTATGTCATAAGTATGTGATTAAGTCTGGATGAAGTGGAATATAGCAACAACAGGAATTAGTAAAGATGAACAAAATTCCCAACTACATGAACCTTGCATGGTCCAGAATTAGAGTGAATGTTCTAAGGTAGGAAAAGGGAAAAAGAATTACAGTGGGAAGGAAAGCGGGGATACATAAATGGAAGAGATGAACAAAGAAAAAAATCCACTAGCATTTCCAACATATTGAACAAAACCTAAAGCTAGAATTTCCCTAGCTGGTGAGCTAGTTGGCTCAACAGATTTGAACTAATGCACAAGCCAGCATTAAAGCTGTTTGAACAATGAATTTTTTGGGCTTAAGTGCAGTAAAGATTTATCTCATAATGACAAAAGAAGTTAATGCAATTTCAGGCTATAAATACTTGGTTAGATAGGTACAATCCACAGGCTGGAACAGAAACAATTGGTGGCACTCTGGACACAAAGGTTACTTACGTTATAAGCAAAAGTGATTTGGCTGGTCTTTAGTGAGTCTGTCTTTTTTTGCAGCTTCCAAAGCAATCTCAGGTAACAAATATTGGGCAGTAGGAATTGTACTTCCTTTCTGTGTATGTTCACTTATATCTCGCATAAAGAATCACTTAGTGGCCTGGTTAGATCCCTGATACACCACAGAGAACCGAACTTGATAGCATTTGTGTATCAGAACTTTCAAACATATAATCAAAACTGCGTATTTGTCTGTTTTGGTTGCTGAACTAACTGACCACTAATTGGAAACTCCTTTCAATCTAAACTGAAGCAGGATATGAGGTGTAGTGCTCTTCTCCTGTAAAGCTGAAAGGTTCATCCTATTGACAGCAATGACAAAAAGTACAATGGCCACTGAAGACAGAGAAGAATGACAGCATTTAGGATGGTATTAACTATGATGGTCAACTACTTTAAAATTTAAAAACTGTCCACACAAAAGACCACATGTTTTCATTTTTGGCAAAGAAATTTTATTCTAACTAGTTTTACTCCTTACAGGTTGTCTGATAGTAGAGCTTGACTTAGCAGACTCTTATTTCTTGAAAGCATCTTATTCATTGTGTTTGGGCATTTTAAACAGATTGGCTATATTCATGTTAGCATCTTATTGGTCGCAAGCATGCACTACAACATTTGGTATGCATTGCAGTGATTGCTGAGTATGGATTCCTAATAAGGGAACCTAGACTAGGTGTTCATGGTTTCTGGAGTGCTGAAGGGGGTTGTTAATGCATATTGTATGGGGAAGCCTTCTTCCTCTATGCATGATTTTAGCCAGTGCCCTTCCAGAAGTGTATACTACAAAACTTCAACACAGTGAAAAAGCCTTCCTGGTGGCTCCAGTAGCCTACCCTTTGTTCATCATCTTAGAAAAGTAGGGCAAAGTAAGACTGCTAACTCAAGCTCTGCTCTCTTTCTCTTCATGCCATTCCATTCATTCCATCCCAAACTGCTCTTCTTACCAGAGGGCCAATCTTAAAGAAAGTCAAAACTCACTGCTCATGCTCTCACTTGCTTCTGACTTTATAGTAACATTCACTAAGAAGGTTTGCCACCTATCTTTTGCAATTTGGCCATCCCTTTATAAACCAAGATGGAAACTGATCTCAAAAGTCCTTCAGACATTCTTACCCTTTTGAGGCAGCCAGAGTCCACATTTCTCTACATATCGAGAAGGCTGAACTAATACAGCGAGGGGTCCTCTCAGAATGGCCCTAGTTGGGCTCCTTCTGCTGTGGGTGCAGATACAGGGGAATCTTCTTGTCTGTGCACCTAGCTCAGCTCCATTTGGAGGAAATATTACTCTCTGTTCCTGTTTTCTTTTTCTACCGCTATGGAGCCTTATTGTCCTGTAACCGCTATTAGGCACAACTGCTGATTCCAATACTTAGCAATATAATATAGTCCTCAGCCCCTCATATGGACAGCCTCTGTGTGCTGGGCTTTAGCTCTCTTCCCCATTGTGAGTTTTAAAATGGTCATCTTTAGTCAGAGAACGATGTTTACATCCAGTCACACCTCTTTACCTAAACAAGATGATATCATGCTAATACAACCTACAAGCCTTGTTTCCTGTTTAATAACCTGGAAATGCAATTGAAATTTCAATCCCAATGTTAAAAAATGAATCCTTGCACTCAGGGGGTCAAAGACACAAGAAGTGAAAACAGAAATGCTCCACTTCCTCTGGAGTCTTGAAAGAAAACACATGTTCAATAATCATATTCCAGAAGAAAACACGTCCAAGAGACTGTTTTTCCTCTGCATTTCCTGCTTTCTTGTTCATTAAACTTACTGTAAAATATTAGGTATTTGCCTGAATTAGTACTTTCCAAAGACAGACTTTTGCCTGCAGTTTGGAGGCAAGACAAGGAACAGGCAGTGATGTGGAATTAGCAGAGACATGTTAGCCAGAAAATCTGGAACTCAGTTCAGAACCTAAATTAAATAGAAAGCACCAATTTATAATGCAGATCTCCCTTAGCTTGATTATGGTTATGCAGTCTACAACCAGTCCATAAGCTGAAATCAGCCTCATTTGCTTTCTTCTAATGCTGAAAATTTCAACAAGTGATGCAAAATATTTTTTGATCCATTACCATTATCTGCATTCTTTATTTTTATTGCAGTGGTGAATACCCTACTTCTTCCAGCAATACTTAGTCCTACTCTAGATGTGTAAGAGTCTTATATAGAACTTCATCCACATGCAGGACCTTTCTTTGATGCAGTGACTTAGCATTTCAGAAACAGGAAAAAGACAAAATGGGCCTGATTGATTTACTTTTCTTATTTGATAGTAGGTTGAATTATCTCCAAAGATGCTGGCCTGTAATATGTAGCCATGCTTTCTAGCCCATGGAGTACATCTTGTCCAACTAAAGATGAATAAAACAGTAATTTTTGGCAGTGCTTTCCCACAACATATACAGAAGCTACATTTACTAGGACCAAAATACTTAGGAAAAAAAATGGGGAAAAACACAGGTGTAATTGCTTTCTGGGGTAAACGATCTTCCCTCCTTGACAGAGGTCTAGAACATAATGCTCACTTCTGACCAGTACACCATACAATGACAAAAGATTGGAGATTACTTAACAACAAAGGTATTTGGATGAGGATGACCTGACACAAAAGTATTGTCCCTTTTACCCAGGATATTCATGAATATGTAATTTAATGCCACATAACCAAGAAGATTTGTAGAGAACTTGCCCCTGCTCTGGCCATCAACACTTCTGAGCTGTAGCCAGATACATAAGTCTGCAAGTGAGAGAGAGAAATTACTGGCAGGCTGGCTTTCATCACTCTCTCCACAGCTAGCCACCTAAGCTCATTTTGCTTGGATCCTAAGGATCTGCTTTTTTGCTCAGACTCCTACTTTCTAATTCTGGACATCTACCACCTGCCACTCAGTTTTCACCAGTAGTCCTGACCAAGCAAGTTGAAGCTACTTGCTGCTGATGGACAGCACTCATAACTCATCACAAGCACAGTACTCTGCAAAAGTCTGATGTCTTATGTGTTCCAGTTTTGTCTGTTGTCTAGAGCTGGAGTTGTCATCTAGCATTTCTCTCTGATAATACTGCATGTTTTTTAACCTATAAGACATGTCTTCTATTGTCTTAATGTCTGCCTTGTAAATATATGCCTGTCCCCCACTGGCTATGTGATAAAAATCATTTGTGAATCTCACATAGGCCTGTCTTACCCAGTTAAAAGTTGATCCTTCAAAAGAAGAGGGTCAGGAAAAAAATAATTAAATGGAATCAAATTAAAAGCAGATCATGAAGAGTAAGATTTCAAGGCCCAGGGTTCAATTACTTTTATTTTTGTCAGCTGTTTTCCTTAAATCCTAGCCTGCAGCTATATAATACTATATATTGTGAAGAAGTATTACACAGTTAGAGCTGAATACATATACAGACACAGGTGTGGGTGAAAATACACACATTTATACACACACACCTCCCTGAAACACAGGTGGATGTAAGACTTACAAACCATATTCTCGTCTCATTCTCGATGACACTGTTACTTTCTGCCTTGTGCATTATGCTGTGTTCCTTGTGCAGAAAGCTTTACTTATTCATGCGCAAAATTTTTGGGATGCCAAGATTCATCTTACTGGCCATTAGCTTTTGGTCATTGGAAGGGAACTCCTGAAATGGTCTGAAAAATGAGCTCTGACTTAGCTGTAGCCTTCCACTCCCCAACACACTGTGCCAAACAGCAGAACAGCACATTGTGCAAAGGCACTGGTCGTGTTCCAGTGACTAGGAGACACAGCATTCTTAGATACATAAAATCCTAAAAGCTGCGAATTTTGTCTTATTCAGCTATAAGTCCTTCAAAATGTTCCATGTGGATCTCAACATGTTAACTTCTGTGTAACCTATTAGAAAATGTCTGTGTCTTCCTGTACTGTATGTTTTTCATTGTTGCTGCATACATAGCTGCTGTCATTCTAGTAATGTGGCTGAACAATCCTATGCTGCTGTTCTTATCAGCAATCTTTGACCAGCCTGAAACAGAGCCATTGCCAGGGTGCCTTTCAACTAATGATTAACACCCATGAAGATCTTCTACAGTAATTAGTGCTGTATAAAGTAATTGCGGCTATAATTCAAGCAAATCTGGTGTTAAAATAGCAGCACATGCACACAGAGCAGTGAGGATGGAGAGAGCTCTTTCAAAAGCTCTGGCATCTGCTACGTTTCTGCCTCCATCTTTGCAGGATATTCACTCTTTGCAGTGTGCTTCCTCTGGTGGGACACACACACACACGTTACAGAACTAAGAAAGCAGCAAAAGAAAGGTTGTATTCCTTCCACAGGACTTAACAATGTATATTGGCTATAGGAATAGCAACTCTATACTAAGACTAAAACAAACAAACAAACCAAGCAGCTTGCAATTCTTTTTTTTCCCATGTGTTCTGTGAGTTGATAAACTGAATACCAGTCTATACCAAACCTTTGGGAGGACACTAGGAAAGGGTAGCAATGCTCATATGATAGTACTTTTGGAAAGTAGGGGATCTTTCCAAAAGGAAAACATAGTCACTGAGTGAGAGTGTAGCATATAGTTTCTAACTGTGATCATGAATAGGCAGTTTTAAGCAGAAAATTGCCATTCAGATTCAAAGTAGCAGCAGCTAATACTACCTTCTCTTTGAAAATTTATAAACATAGATTAAAACCAATAGTTTAGAGGGAAAAGCAGAATATTAAAATTTGGAGAGCGATTTACAAAACACAACCTCCCATCACTTCTTTTGGACAACCCTTACAGCTCTTTCCTGGTTCTTCCTGCCACAGATCCCTTCTGATATGGTGACTGATTTCATTAATGCTTCACTAGTGAAATGAAAATTTTTACTGACATTTGCAACAAAAATTAGAGCAGGCATGAAATTAGCACTGTAGGAAAGCTAGCTCATTTATAAAGACTTTTAAAAAATGCACCAAGCTGCTAGTGACTGCATTTATTGTCTTCCTAGTGGTTTAGAATCCTGCAAAGTGTTACATGAAACTATACTGTGTGTGTAAACTGATCCCTTTTTAAATCAGCGATGTAATTTGCAGGATTGGGATCTTAGGAATGCTGGAATTGCTGTTGTGAGAAAAATGTGTACTTTTAGCCCTTATTTTTAACATGAATAATTTTAGCCTGGCTTTTTCCTATGAATGTAATGTTTCCCAAACAGGACAAGGATTTTAAATAGCATCCCATGCTGCAAGCCTAATGAATCAACTGACAGCTTATTTCAGCCATTTTCTATAGAATATTGTATTACAAATCCCAATTCAAACTTTCAAAAGAATTGCTGTATTACCCTCAGCTGTCTCACATTCTGACAACTAGATTGTATCTCACACTTGGCCTCAAATATATATGACAATGTACTATACATAATTAGATATTTTTTTTAAGTGGGCAGTTTCCTTTGCAGTGTAATGACTTATGTGCAGAAATCAGGCATCAAGGATGAGGTACTGAAAGTAGAGTTACTGGCATTGTCAGGTTACTGATTTTCTTAAAAACTTGTTAGCATTTTCTAATGCTGAGAAACAGAAGGAAAACATGTATTCTTTCCTAGTTTTTCATGAGCTATTTTCTGCTCCAGGTTTCTCCTACTAAGCTTCCACTCAAATTGCCAGCTGCTCTGAGCCAACTGGGAGTACAATTTTTCAAACTGTCTTTAGTGTACAAAACCACAGGTGTGTTAGTTTGCATATGTTGTCAAGAAAATCATAACCATTTCTGACAGTCCTCATTTCTTTATGTGAGGAAACATGTACATATTGTATATAGAATAATGAGCTACTTTGAAGTTGAATTCGCATTTATACTTGTTTACTTCCAGATCTGCTAATCTGCAACAAGATCTTGGCAATGGTCCTGACCTCTCTGTTTCTTTCTTTGTTTGTTTTCTTTACTGCTGTGTGTGATCTCCTGTAAAGCAGGTTACAGTCATCACTATTGTATATATGTGTTTGCATGTGTGTGCCTTGATAAATTCTCTCTTTTGGAGCTCTGAATTTTTCATTTCAAGTCCAGCTGGTACAATTGTGAACTCATCTTTCCAGTATGCTCCCCTGTGTCAGACTGCCAACTTCCAAAATGTCTGACCAAGTGTTTTGATTAAGTCCCCTGAGGAAAGCTGTCTGTATACTTGTGAAAGGGCATGCTCTGTGTAGGATGACTGTGTACAGTATAAATCTATAAAACGTGGAAGTGTTTATAAATTTATCTGCCAAATATTTATCATCCATGTAACAAATGCAAAGTTATTTAGTGTACATCAGATTAATAAAGGGGCATTTTTTGCTCCACTATATTCAAATAAAGATTTGTTCTCTGCAATGAATACATATCAGGTGTGATGATAGCCAGAACATCATTCTTCACTACCCACAAAACACTGAAAACAGTTGTTTTACCCTAATAGTTCTTTTACAAAGGCTCTCTATGTATCTCATCTTTAGTGCCTGTAAGAGAGGTTGAACATGTATTAAAAGAAAACATGGAACAAGTTAATGAAGTTAAAGAAATGTAAAAGACTCTAAAAAAAGACAGAGTAAAAGTTCTGTGGTTGCAAGAGACAAAGTTCTTTAGTTAACCATCTGGGATTCATACTTTTATGGTACATAATTGCACAAAATAGACATCTGGCCTTTCACTGCATAACTGCATTGCAGGGGTAAGTTATCACCTAACGTGTCTAATCTAACTCTATGTGAAAAGCATACTGCTGCAAAGTATGATGATCCATGCATCCAACAGGCCAATGGGAATTTATACAATAAAATATGGTTCCATAAGACCTTAGTAAAAAGGCCTAAACCCCCCCAAAATCCCCCAATACCCCAAACCCAAACCCAAAAAACTGAAGCAGCACTGCAATAACATTAGTTCTTCACTACATTTGTGCGCCAAGGGCCTCCAAAAAACTTCAACAGATCAAATGTGGTAACTTTAAAATAACAAAAAACTGCTGAATTATTTATATTCTGCCATCCCCATGGCTGAATCAGAAATACATTTCCAAATATAGGTTGTTCCAAACAGATGGTGGACTAAACAAAACACATGAGCCTCTTCAACTGTGCACCAATAAGGAAAAGTTAAGCTAAATGTGAATTGCTGCATTTTTCAGCTCTTACAAGGGTACTGTCAGCAAAACCCGACCACCAAGTACATGTACGATTTTGTGACTGTCCTTTGGCAACTGGAGTTTTTTGTGGTACAGTACAGAAAAAACTCTCCCTGTTTATTGAGTATAACCAACAGAAGTACTAATCCATATGTTAAGTCTCCTTAGTTTATACCCTCACTTACCTGCATTTGAAGGGGATTGGTATTATAACTACACTGCTCTCATCCTCTAGTGGAGATGAAGCTTTTATGCCTGTGTGTCCTAGTCTCATTCTGGGAAAAAATCAACCTCTTTTGTGCAGAAGATAAGATAATAATCCAAAAGGGAGTGTGGGAGAAGACTTGAACATATTCTTCATAGCTACCTTTCAGAAACGTCACCTAATCTCTAGAAAACCTTCGGTAGCAGGTAATCGTGTGTTGGAGCACATCACCCTGAAAAAAGGACACTTTGGCTTGTAGGACTGCATTTCTCCAAAGAATTTTTGCAAACTTACATGTATATACCCCTGGCTGACACAGTTATGCTAGCAAAAAGGTGATGCTTAGTTCAGAGCACTATGTGTATGTGTGCACGTCTATATATTGTGTGAGACAAGATGAATACATAGAGACTATGAATGCAAATGTAAGAGGAGGAATTTGTGGTATCCAGCACTGTGCATACTTGAGACCAAATGTTAAAATAGATCATATGCATACTCCATATGGTTTGCTTTCCACTGGGATACCAGCTAGGCCATGATTGTTACTTAATCCATTGCAATTGTAAAGTTAGGCACATGATAATATTAGGCTGATGTGAAATCAGTATCTAACTTGAACCGTTTCCCATCCTGTTTTGTCATCTCTGGAACTTTTTTATAGTGCTTTACATTGACAGCAGAGAAAAGAAACATTGAATTAATGTTCCTCATAGGCTTTCCTAAAAATATTAAGCTGAACTGAAAATGATACCATTCTATATGTTTTCTGGTGGCACCATATATAAACTTCCACGGTATGCAGGTGAATCCAGTCTTTCTGCAGATGCATTTCACATCATGTTACTTCTGGCTCCCAGAGTGGACCTAACTGGTCTGATTAGGACTTCAGTAATGATTTCGTATTACTATAGCAGACTAACAGTGCATGTGCAAAACAGCTTGGGAACACATCAAAAACCGTATTATGGAGAGACTTCCTGGGAGAGGATGATAGAGCTTGAAGTAAGGGCCTGACCACATCAGTTGCTGAATTATGCAAACACTAAGGTCTGTCAGCTGTGATCTATGTACCCCTATTGACTGCACTAGGGTACACTGCCATCTTCAAAGTGCTGTATGACTTCTGCTCAGAAAGCCAAATGCTGTCCCTACATTTAGACCTGGAGGCAGAAGCTGCAGCTCCTGCCACCAGTGATAATGCCTGAACAAACTACATCTGGAAATGCCTACACTGATCAACCCAGGCAATGTTTCCAGCTTTGAAAGTGAGAAGACAAACCAGTGTCAGCCTTATCAATCCCTGATTAACTTCTATTATCCCTCAGAAAAGCCGGACTGTGGCACTTCTGGTCACAGAATGGGAAATTGTCAAAGTATTCCTCAAACACACAGTCCAATGCTTAAAAATAGTTAGCTGCAAGAATTAAGTGTAAAATGCCTGCTGTAACCACTTAAAATATTGTTTGGATATCCAGATAGTTTGGCTGAATTCTCATCAGATACAGTCTAGGCTACAGATCTAATCTCAATTCTCCCATAGGCAAATGGCACTTTAATTAAAAAAGTTTCATGATAATACACAGAGTTTGTTTATTGCAGAACAACAGTGGTTTTGTCAGTGGTTACAATAGCTCTGAATTGTGCATTTTACAACAGGTTGTATCGTAATATATTTAATTGTGTTGTGTGCCCATACAGACTGCAAACCACTTAACCCTGGGACTCTCAGGGGGTTTCTGACTTTAAAAAAAAAAAATCCTTTGCTTTGCAGTCAGACTGGACTTTAGAGAGACTAGGAATCAGATAAAACTAAAAGTAATCCACCTTCTCCAGTGTCCTGGAAGTGAAGCCATTAGTGGACTCATATTTGCTACATCATTTAGCTTTGAGCAGCCATCCTTGCCGCTTCCCCAAGGACTCCCTTGCAAACTCCAGGTTCGGGCTACAAACAGTGTTGCAGCATTGGTGGTAGAGCTAGACTATCTGAAAGGCAATCCTCTTGGCATGTAGGATTACGTATCAGTTAGGATGTTTTATCCCAGGTTTATTTCCCATCCAGCAGGTCTGGGCCCTTGGTCAAATGCTGTCTATGAGTATGTTCCCCCTTTCCTCTTATTCTGCCCATAAGGAGTTACAGAAACCATAGTTTTGTTACTTGCCAGTAAAACTATATGGAAAATAAGCTCAGGGTCCTTGAGAACAATTACTTAGCAGCCCAATTCTCAGTATGCAGGAGGAGATTGACTTTGTCCTTTCAGTCTTTAGCTAAAATCAGAGCTTTTTAAATTTGAATAAAATGGTGAATCTGTTCAGAATAAAAGAGGTCACTAGCTATTAGTAAAGATGTTGGAGTAGGACCAAGGAACAGTAAGATACTGTTATACTCTTGAGTTACAGCAGTATTAGTATTACACTGCTAGTTTGAGCTCTAACCAGTCTTTGGTAGGACTGTGATACTGTGTTTTGTGAGCTAAAATGCATATAAAATACGTAATAATTGTTGAAGATCAGAATACATGGGCGTATGGAGTCCAATTCCCAGGGGAAAACTCTGGACTTTGACTGGCAAAGGCATTTCAGAACTACTGACTGATCATAAAATGAGAGAAATAAAGGTGTACAAGAGCACATACCTGTTTAAGAAGTCATCTGTAAGTAAATATGCTACTTTGCATTACTATTGTTACACGAATATTGAAACCAAGGAAAAATACCTGTTCACAACGACACAGGACCCTCCCTATGTGCAAACATTAACACTGGCCATGTCGGGGGAGCCTATCTTACTGCTGGTAATCTGGTTATAGAAGATAAACAGCTCAACATCGAAACAGTGCAATTGCCAATCTGACCTACAGGTGGAGTAAGAAAAATAGCTAATGGAAAGGATAAGGAAAGACCTTATTAATATAAAGCTCACACAGAGTTTGAGCTGCCAGCGCCCAGCAGCAGGCTGAGATCCTTTGCTTGCAGGTAAACCCACTGCGCAGGTACCACACATCTTGTGAGACAGGTGAGCAAATTGTCCTGAGCTGGGGATGGGCTCACCTCTGCCATGCATTTTGGTGGCACAAGTCTCGAGGTGAGGGCGGCTCTGGGCCTCTCCACAAGTGGTGCTGCCATAACCCAATGAACCAGTGCCAGGTTCCCAGCGCTCCCCCGCCTACACAGGCTTCTGGTTCATTTTCACCTGGAATTTCACATACTGATTTTAATGCTACAGCTGCAACAGATTTGGGATCTGGTTATCTGAGGAATACCCTTTTTCCCTTAGAAAAACAACAAAGCCACTTCCAGGAGTGTAATTCAAACTGAAGCCATTTTGATTTAAATAAGAGGATGCTGCTGACACTGTGTTGCCTGTGAAGGGTTCTGGATGCTGGAATTAGCTCTCCTCGCCGAGCCTCCCAGAGCCTGAATTTGTCAGTCTTTTAGACGTGTTCTTCATTTTTTTACACTAATGTGAATAATGAGGAGCTTTTCAAAAGACTGGAGCAGTGCCAGTGGAAAAGTGGTGGAAATAAGACGACCAGAATTAGTCTAGTGGAAATCCATGGGAGTTCAGCCTGTGCTTTATCAGTGGGGCAACTGTTGGCAGGCAAGAAATAGTTGTAGGGTTGCCTTAGCTATCACTCAGTACGCTGTAAATGCAAAGCTCCTAGCGCTCTGCCTTGAGAGTAATAAATAAATAATACAATAATGAGTGAATAATGCATAGACTTTTAGTGGAGTGGAAACATTGCTAAGCACATGCAATCACAAAGAAGCACACAGATGCTGTACTACAAAACCCTGCAAAACCCCACCCCAAACCCCCTAAAAATCCCCCTCCCCCCAAGAAACACTGCCACAAGCAGACCACTTATAGCTTGTGGATAACATATGAGGAAAAAATCAAGATTTTAATTTTGCTACATCCAACCCGTTAAAGAATGCTTTTTTGCTGAATCTGCGAGCTGCAGCGGGGCACAGATGTTCCCTGCTTTCAAACAGTTCTGAATTCATTTTTATGGTCATTCATTATGTTTAGACAAGGAGGGTCACTCCACTCCGAAGTACTCTGTTAAATGAATAAATATTTATTCCAACAGACAAATGGAAAAAGCTCTTTTCTGGCAGAGCTCTTGCAGGAAGATTTCCACCTCTATCTTGCTAAACTCTTGCCACTTTTTCAGGAACCAGGGCATTTGTCCAAGACATTTTGAACAAATACTTCTTTTTTTTAAACCTGTTCAAGCAGAGAAACTGGTTTCTTAGGTACCTTGGCAAGCAGGATTTAACCAAGTCTTGCCAGGATGGGAAAAGCGGAGGGACCCCTCACCTGATAGGAAAGGACATATGAAAGTACCTCTTAGAAATGCACCTTATGTAAGGTTAGGATGCATAACATGAAGCAATTAGAGGTAGATGCAGCAAGCTATGGTATAACCTGGTATACCCACCCCACCACTGCTTCTCACTTTCAGGACAGGACACGTCACTTTGCCCTCTTTTATACTTAAGCAGCTCTGTGGGAGCTGAGCTGGCTTCTGAAAAAAAAAAAAAATCACAGCTTTTGGGCAAGGAAGAGGAACCTTAAGTCAGCTCGATCCCATGACTGAGATAATAGTGTGACCCTACAGATAGCCCCATGAGCACAGCAGCATCAGTGTAAGTGGTGCTTCTCTGGCTTGCAACATGCAATTCAGGACCTGGGAAGAGTCACTGGAGAGTCACAGTATTGCTGTTGCCAGGGGGTCAGTGTTTGAAATCAAAATCTTTGGATTCACAGCACTAACTTAGAAATCATGAGGTTTTACTGACAAAAATGCTGGGGGGTATATGGCTTTTGATATTTTCAGGACTGTATTTGCAGGTTTTCCCATAAAACACAAGGTCTAGAATGGCTCTTTTCCTCAGAACAACTTAAGTGCAGGTGCTTAAGCACCTTCTTACTTTGGTAGCTGCAGCTTTAAGGCAAACAACATGAGAATTGCAAGTGGTAGAAAGATGACAGCTTTCTGACACTGAAGTAATTTCTCTAATCATGTTCTTTTTTGGGTAACAGTGTTATACAAAAAGACTATAGACAAAGTCTTGTGTGCACGTTTTAATACACATCCTCTGGTTTCTTTCTTTAAAAGTTTGGCTCAAAGTTACCCACATGTTTGTTTTCCCTCCATCCCACAAACTATTTCTTTTACTTTTAAAAACTGGGTTTTCAATTTCAAGATAAATAACAATATTATTATTATTTTTTATTTATATTGATGCTCAGCAGAGCTCAGTTAGGCATATTTCCAACTACCTTGGCTCGCCCTAGCAGCCATTATAAAATCTGAGGTACATGTTCCTCTAGACATTGAGTTTTGGTATTCAGTGTTGCCTCTGACTGTACGACAGGACCGTTCAGAAGTTAAAATCACTTCCTCAATAGGAAGGAACCGTTGCTGCTGAGAGAGAAAAATCACTTCAGCAGTTCTGTTCTGGGTCTTCATTTTAACCTCCCATTCAGTGTGCCACAGTATTTTGAATTTGTGACATCTCACATTCTTTTGGGATGCTTTGACTGACATAGCTCTGGTCTAGCTTGAGCTTAATATACTTTTTTAACTAGGGTTTCTGCTGTGACCACAGAGTCTCACTCATTGGAAGAGAAGAGCTGAGAGGGGAATCGGGGAAGGGGAGTGCTGAGTTGCACCATTGTCTCTCTCTTGTGGGTGCACACGGCAGGGAGCAGAGGCAAGTGATGTCCCTCGCTTGCTTTTCCCGAGCAGGGGAGTTACAGCCTCCCCACTGATACTAGCTGTGTTTTTTCAGGGATCCCTGTGGCCAGCTATCTGATGACTTATTTGTTTACTTACCTCATGACAATAAATAATGCATAACACAAATACCATGCTGAGGGGGAGGCTGTAATCCAGCCTGGTTCCCAGTGCTGATCCCTGCAGCTGATCCCCTTCCCCGCAGAGGTGGCCTCTTGCAAGACCCATGGCAGACCATAGAGGCAGCTGTACTGGGGGGGCACTTCCTGATTTTGTGTTTCCTAGTGTTGCCTTGAGTGCTTCTTGACCTTTGGTTTGGATTCATAAACACAGCAGTGACGGCCTTTTCACTCCAATTTATGCAAAATTATTAATCTGGGTTTACGTGGCACTCCTGCTGAAATCCTTGTCAGTGTATGAGGACCAGCTCTGCCACCGTGGTACCCAAGAGTCACCGTCCCTTCACCCACCAGAAAGGGAAGGCCTGCTGACTGCAAGGGGACATTTTTGGTTACGACACACTGCTGTTGGGTCTGCATAAGCGCCAGTGTGGCAAGTCCAGCTTGAGTTTGTCAGCCTTTAATTAGCTGCACGAAGGAAACAATTGAAAAGGTCCTTGCGGTAACTGGGAGACTGCCTGGAGCTAATCTCCTCCTGTATTGTGCTGCACAGATTCAGGCTGACCCACCCAAGGAGCTGCTCCCTGCTCCTGCTTACCGGGGCAATTTCTCCAGCCCAGTCTTTCTCTCCGGAGAAAATAAAAAGGATATGGTCTTTCTCTGCATACCTAATGGGGAAAAAAAAGAAGACTCATTTAAATTAGCAAATACAGTTTTCCTTTCTGTAGGACGAATGCAGCCATCAAAGGCATAGAATTTACCAATAAAATAAAGGGTTTGTCACAGAAAAAGTGATATTAAAGCTGCTATTTCCAACAAAAAGCCTAGTGTCTCTAATTACCTGCATGTACTTGCGTCACTGCTACATAAGCCACCCAAGAATTTCAAATATCAATATCCTTCGCCATATAAAATCCCTTTGTACACAGCAGGACTGTGAGGAAACATGAAGTAACAGAGGCCTCTGCAGTTTTTTTGGTACAAGTGCAGGCAGTGAGATGTAGGAAGGGTATGTTATTGTCCCTCCCTGCTCTTAACTTTCCTGTTAGATCTGGAGCAGTCCATAGCTGCCTCTGAAAATACAGTCAGTGTATTTAAATACAGCCCGTTCACCCTGAGCTTGCTCCCACGTTTTTTCTCTATAGGGGCGTGTTGCTTTGCTCACGGGCAGGTGCAGAGGCTGGAGCTGCACTGTTAGCAAGCATGCAGTAGGAAATACGTTATCCACAGCACGATGTCCTTGATAATATGGCGAGGACATTGATCTTAAGCTCCATTAAAGGACCCAGAGTGCGAACAGGAAATGTTCACATTCAAACATTTACTCTAGATAGCTGACTATACTGATTTCTTAAGTGTGTGCTTCTTAGTTACTATAAAAGCAGAGCACTTGAGTACTTAAAAGAGAATATGGTCCATAGCCTTAGTTCTGGTGTAGCTGACTAAAAGTCTGTGGTTGATTTTACATCAATTACTGCAATCAGGTTCCCATAAGATGGTAGGAGAATGCATGGTGTGCTGCCTTTCTTGCAGGGAAACTCTGGCCAGCCGAGTGCGTGCAGGGCACAGCTGCAGTGGTGCTTCCAAAGGGGGAGAAGGAGGAAGGAGAGGAGGGAGGTGCAGAGGGGCTGCTCCCCTGCTTGACGTGCAGCACCCAGCAGCTTGCAGGGGCAGACTGCAGCCCCTCTGCCTGGTTCCTGCCAGAGGTGTCTAAATCTTCAAGCCACGAAGAGCTGATGGAGTTTGCCTTTCAAGTCGGAAAACCAGGGATTAACAAATCTAATGCCAAAGGTCATGAGCAGACCCGCATGGCTGCTGCTTGTTACTCCAATATTCTTTTACCTGTCTCATCTCCTGCTGAGAGCATTTGGTTCCTGTCGTGCCTGTTGTTCTGCAAGCATTACAGAGGTTACCGCTGCCAAAAAACCACTTTCACTTCTCCCTACCCTGGCCTTTCTTTTCTCTCCCCAGGCTGCCCCCAGCTCTGTGCTGGCACTCGCATTCGAGAGGCAGCTGGGTGAAATTGATGGAGGAACTGCTGGCCTAAGAAGTAACGGTACCGAAAGAAAAAAGTTAGTTTTTCATCTGGAGCAGTTAGTTGAGTCCCCATGTGGTGCCAAAAATGCCAGTGCCAGTCCAGGGCAAGGGGAGCCGTGGGGTGGAGGAGGCCAAGGACCTGTTACAGGTACAGAGTCTGAGACAAGGATGAACATTTTCTCAGCGGTGCTGTCAACGTATGTGCATGTGACACCACAGCTGCACACACCCTTGCCTTACCAACCACAGTGAGCGAGGGGCAAGAAAACACACCAGAGACTGGCATTGTCTTGCAGAGACCCTCCAGAGCTTTGCCAGATGGTTCCTCCAGGAAAGAGACCCTCCTGCCACCGTGTCACACCACATCTATGCACCCTGCAGACCAGGCTGAGCACTTCTCAAGAGAGAAGTGTTGCTGTTTAAAATGTGATGCAGCTCTGTCAAAAATAAGCTTTTCAGGGGGACAAGTCCACTTGATTTTAGTCAGAAAAAATATTTTAAAGAAAGCTTTGATGTGTCTGATTTTGTCTAAAGAATAAAAGAAATGGAGAGAGAAAGTGTTCTTCAATGTTTTCTTGACTTAGGCTAAGTATAACAGTATAAAAGGCAGTACAAATGGTCTTTTAAAGCAAATGTAATGTTTTCAATCAACTCGAATGCACTTTAAACTGTAGAAGCCAATTTCTTCATTTCCATGTTGGTCACCCACTTTCTTTCTTTTATAAGAGGAGAAGCAAGTAAATGGGTGATTGTTTAAAATTCAAGAAAGCATTCAGAAAGCCAAGTGTGGACTGCAGCTCTTCCAGTGCCTGCATCACACAAGTTTACAGTAAGTCATCATCCCTGGGCTCTAGGGATGGAGGAAAAGGGAGCAGAGAATATCAAAATGACTTCAAGAAAAGTAACAGTGTTTCTTGTTTGGCATCATTTTTCTCCTGAACCTTTCAGTCCTTTCCCCCTGAATAATCCATGTTTTAACTACTATCAGGAGTGTCTTTCCCCCCTCAGCATATTTTCAACCTGTGAGCCACACCCAGCACAGCCAGAGACAGAGAATGAGCAAAACGAAGGCCTTGCAAACAACCTACAGACATCCTCAAACCTGTGGAAAACGACAGAGGAGAGTCCATAGATGCAGCACCGTTTTATTTTGAAACAGAAATGACTGAAATCTTCCAGACAATCTGCAAACACCCATCGAGAGTCACCTGGCTATGCATTAAACCACAAGCATGCTCAGGTGCAGTGTGTCCCACGGGCTCTGTGAGGCAGGTTATGGCTGTGCACAGACACAGTTTCACCCTCTGTCTTCCAGCAAACTGCATGTCAGGGGCTTAGAGACTGCCAGGAAGATATGTTCCTTCCCTATAATACACCTGCATTTGAGAAACCCCTGACCCTGCCCACCTCCAGCTGCATTTCAGATGTCACCTGGGAGCCTGTGGCCACAAAATACGAACCTTTGACCCACGGATTTGTTGCTTTGCTGTTTGAAATCAAGCCCTCTCTGAGGATACCAGAGAAGCCACAAACACAGGCACATGCCCTGCTTCCCTGGCAAAACCCCTCAGAAAGTGGCACCAACATGAGACAGGCCTGTGTGGGCGCACCCCACTCCGAAGATGCCATGCAGATTGTGGTGGTGGCTTCCCAGCGCAGCAAAAATACTGCTTGTGGAGGGTGAGAGTTCCTCAAAAGAGCGAAGTTGCAGGAGGGAGTCCTGGGCTTGTTTTTTCACCCTTCTTCACAGCCCACTCTGCCAAAACGCCAGAGGGGGAGAGGGCGGTGGGGGGGGGTGCTTTGGCCTTTCACATTGTGGGATTGGGGTTTTTAAATGCTTTTTTTTTTCCTTTTCAAATTGCTTTTTTTTTCTGAGGTGTTTGCTTTTTTCGGTTTGATTTGTTTGGGTTTTTTTTTTCCTTCTTCTTTTCTGTTTTTTTGTTGTGTGGGTGTGGGTTTTTTTGTTTGGGGGGTTGCCTTTTTTAATTTTGGGGTTTTTTTTGCTTTGCCTTTTTTTTTTTTTTTTTTTTGCTCGTCTTTGCTTCTTCGGTTTGGGGATTTTCTTTCTTTTCCTGCTTTTTGATCTGTTTGGCTTGGGTTCCCTCCCCCCCCCGCGTTCTTCTCCCTTTTTCCTTTTCTCTCTCTCCCTTTCCCCTTTGTTTTTCTCCCTTTTTGTGCGTGGGGACGACGACGACGACTGCTTTTTGTTGTTTGTTTGGTTTTTTTT
>NW_010973285.1:3853952-3909337 GCF_000737465.1 Haliaeetus leucocephalus
CTTCAGGCTTGCCTTTTTTTTTTGTCCTGCTTCTTCTTTTCTTTGGTCCCCCTCCCTTGCCGGCTTCCTCGGTTTAATATTAAAAGAGGGACTTGAGGGGAAATAAAACCCGCCCGAGAGACTCTGTTGCAGCGCGCAGCGCTCCGGCTTGCTGTAGGCTAGCTCGCGGCGAGCTGCGGCTGGGGTTTTTTGAACAGGTTTTCGTGGGGCTGTGTTTTGTTCTGAAACTTGCTGAATGGATTATAGCTGTAATTCCGCATTGCAACTTGGGAGTTTTAGGTTAGAGCTACAGCTTTGGGTTTTAACTCTACAACTTGGTGTTACAGGTACCGCTTTGGGTTGTAGCTTTATAACTTGAGCTGTGACTAGCGCTTCGGATTGTAACTTTGTAACCTTTCGATTATCACTTCGGAATTTCGGATTATAACATCAAAACTTTGCTTTCTAACTTTAATAACGTGGGTTTAGACCTTTGTAGCTTTAAATAATAACTGGGGTGAGGCGAGAAGCAGTGCAGGTACCAGGCATCTCTTCTCAGAGGAGGTGTGTTTACTTCTCAAACCTGTATTTAAGAAAAGCCCTGAAGCACCTTCCCTCCTGCTGCTGCAGGGCTCTCTCAGCGCTTCTGTGCCCTGCTGGGATCCTGCACCGGGCTGTGCTTTCTCCCGGTTCCTGTGGGCAAAGAAGTGCAAGCCCTTGGCTGTGCCATCCCTGTAAGGAATGCCTCTGATCATTGCAAAATGTGAACATGCAAATTATTTGCAAAGCTCACAACCCCGGCATCCTGTGGTCTGACGAGCAGCTTCCCAGGTCTAGCACAGCAGCTTTGTTTAAAACCGGTTCTGAAACCTCTTTTTTTGAAAGAAGCACAAAACCCTTTGACAGTGTTAGGGGTCACCTTGCTTCCACCCAGGGCGGACAGCAAAGGCGGTGCTTGGCAGCGGGACCTTCAGCACGGAGTGTGCTGTGCCCTCCTGAGCATTTTCCTCTATTGATGCCTGCAGTTGAGGCAGTCTGTGGAACCTGCCTGTAGGTGCGTTTTTCATGTGCACTACCTAGTAGGTGGATGAGAGATTTTCAAGGTGTGTTCACAGTTGTCAGTACTGATAACATTTTTTTGAGTGGTTACTATGGATAGGCTAAGTGCCCATGCTAGCGTGTTAGCAAAGGTGAATATTTTGCTTGTGAAGCCAATCTCCCGGTCACCTTGGCTTGCTGTGCCACTGCTGCTGTGGTAGGGTAGTGTCCAGGCAGTGTACTGCATGGTGCTCCAGCCCCAGGTTGGCCCTTGGTCCACTTGCCTGACATGCAGAAACTCCTCAAGTATATGTGGTGTGCCCATCGGGTTCCAAGCATCAGGGGCTTTCCTGTGCAGATCTGGTCTGACAGGTATCAGAACATCTGAGTCTGGACACGTAGCACTTGCTAGTCTGCCGTGAAGTCCAATATGCTCAAAGATGAGGCTTTGACTTAAAGCAAAGGGCTTGTGCTTTGTGCTTTGGTTCCTGCCTGGGTGCTGAGGTTGACTTACCTTATTGCCAGAGCTGCTCAGGGTATTTTAAGAATCTTGGGCCTTTTTTATTGTGGGGTAAGAATGACCAGTTAGGGATGCTGAATAAAGTTTTAAAGATATGGTCTGTCCCTTTAGTATTTATGCTTTGCTATGATACTTCAAAGCTTTTTGCTGTGATGACCAGGGAGAAGTTCGTGTTTTGAGTTGTAGCCACTCTCTTGGCGTTTGGTCTTCTGTCCCAGGGACAGGAGTGGGTGAGAGCATCCTTCTTGGCTTTCCTGATGCCATTTCCCCTCTGACCGATGCTGCCTGCTTGCTCAGGCTCCAGTGGCAATTCTGTCCTTCCCTGAGTGAGAGGCTGTGGCTGCTGTACTGCACTGCATCCTCTTTTTTTAGGATGGATATTTTTTTGCTGCGGGAAGCTTTGACACAACCTTCCTTTCATAGGACTCGGCAAAGGCTCCTCAAATATGCCAGGCTGAAGCCTATATTTAAAAAAACCCAACACACCAAAGAAGTCCACAGAGAACTCCATACACCAAAGAACGAACCATAACCTTGTCTGTAGTGGTGTCACAACTGTGGGTACATGTTTCGTTTTTTAGCTTGTGTCTAGAAAATAAAATATGCTTTATCTACACTGTATTTGCCTGCCATTTTGGAATGAGGAGAGAAGCAGCATCCTAAAAAGGCTCCCTAACTTAAAAACTTACACCAGCATGATCTGGTGAAATATCTTCAAATCTTATGAAACCCATCACGTGTTGTAGGTTCTCTTCATAACTAAAACTGCACGTTGGCAGTTCCCTATGTTGAACACCACATCTATGCTGGATTTCCTAGAAGAGTTAATAAATTGTCCAAGTTAGGCTACTGAATTACTAAGACTCCTTGCTTTAGTGACCTAGTACTGTTTTAAACATTTAACTTTACTTGGACTTTTGACTTTGGCTTCAGGCTCCTGGCAGAGTTTGTGTGGTGCTCTGAAGAAGGTTAGCATTTTACTATGATAATTCTCCATTGGGGACTATATGAACGAATGCATGGTTATCAGTGGCATTTCACTTTGATAACTAGAGAGGAAGATATATGCAAATCTTGGCTACATTTTGTAGCCTGATGGATACCACTGGGGGAAAAAAAGTGTGTCCCTTAGCATAAGACCTTGTAGCACAAAGTTGAGTAACTGGGAAGACAAATCCCTAACTTGAAAACTAGCTTTGCATTACAAGTTTTGCTAATGTAGTAACTCAAAGATACTCATCTAGAAAAAATTCTTAGAGCTGATCATTTTAATCATTAAAGTCAGGAAATATCTGAATGAAACCAAGCAAGAGGATCCCTTTCTAGGTGGGTGCTAGTTCAGGATGAACATGGTTCATGGGAGAAACAGGAGCTCAGAGCAAAGTCTTTGAACCTTCTCTAAGCCTGTTAGGGCCAAAGCCTTGTGGCTTCCTGGACCACTCATTGAAAGGTGCCTCCAACTCTGCATGCTGTTGATAGCTTAAAAAAAGATGCGGAAAAGATTTCTGTCGGTGCTCCATTGAGTCTTTCAGATATTCATATCCAGTGCCAACTCAAGTGAGATCATAAAAGTACAAGGAAGCAGCTTATACAGCAGAAACTGTGTTAACAGGCACACTGCAACTGAATTTATGTAGCTGGTTTCCAGTCTGGCTACAGCTATTGCCTGGTTTATTTCTCAGTCGCAGCACAATCAAATGCAGAGGTTCACAGAACTGCAGAGAATTGGGACTTGTAATACAACTCTTAGGGTATGAGCCATTTTTACTACAAAAATGCTTGGTGCTGTTGAAGATTATGAAGAGAAAAGGTATAAATCTTGGATGTGCCAAGAAGTGAAGTTTTGAACATATGAAAATAGCAAATCAGGCAGCGGTGTATCTTTGAGAATGCCTTTTTCTTAACACTCTCAGGTACTTTTTAGCTAGTTCTTTCTGAAACCTGTGTGCAGAAACAAACACTTAAGTTTTTAAGAAATGTCTGAATGGCTTCACCACACTTCCAGGAATGTAGTAAAGCTACAGTGAGTGAAGCCATGAGTGTCTGGATTTGCCAAGGATTTCAGGCATTTCGATGCTCAGAGGAGCTGAATTAATATGCGCCCCAGGTCCCTGTATACTGACTGGGAGAGAAACTAGGTGCTTCAGCATCATCAGACACATCTATTGGGAGACAGGCAGCTAAAGAAGTCTTCATCTCTCCTGCTGAACCTGGAAGGTCAGCTTCACTGGGCACAGATGGACAAATACAGGGGAAACTTGACTTTGGTATCCAGTGATGAGGGCGTTGCTTGTACTTCTGGTCCTGGCTCCCAGGACTGCTTCTGTTTGGCACTAGGAGTTAGGAGATGAGACAAATAAACAGCATGAAGCTTTGTGAAGAAGAGCTGCCCTGCCTGTGGAGACAGGCAGGGCAAACCTAAAGTGAAACACAGCCTACGCCTCTCTATGAAACTGCACCTAGCTTCTTTCTTTGGCAGGATGTGAAAGCGTGCAAACCAGTGGCTTTTAAAAAGCATTTAACTTCAGAAACTATGTATTTGTCTGCGTATCTATTAAGTGCAGAGAAACAAATGGCTATTTTTCAATTTAAGAGGGGAAAAAACCTTTTGGTAAAAGTTCCATAGGATTTTTCTAAGTGAAAACAGATGGGGTTTTTAAAGCGAGAAAAAAAAAAAGCTTAACTGTATCCTATGCATATACATTCTTTTGGGTGTATACTTTCTTGTAGTACTTGTGGCTTATGAGAACACTTTTCTTCTCCTTTCTTATTGATGGGTGTAATTTGGCAACCAAATACACTGTTTATCTCTTCCACTCTTTTGTAGGTTGCTAATAATTAAACTGCTGAATGAGAACTTGAAAAGTTTAACTGCTTTGTTTAACCAAGTGCACATAATTCATTTGGTAGGAGTGGTTCTCTGTGTGTTTTTTGTACAAAGCAGGCTCATCTCCCCTGAAGTCTCTTGGTAAAGAAAGGACAGAGCTGTGTTACAGCATGCTTAAAGCTACTTGAACACTGTTGAAACAGGAAATATTAATATTGTGCTGGAAACGGGATTTATAGCACACGTGAGTGTGCTAGATCAAGTCCAATACTTAGGCAGGGAATAGGAAGTATGCAGATTTGCAGCTGTCCTGTTAAGTGGTGTTTCAGTTACTTAGTTGTTCTAGGTCAAGATTTGCTTGATACTGCTGCTAATTCAAGCTGACTATGATTTACTAGGAATAATCTTACATGTAAGGTGGAAAAAAAAAATGCCTGGCAGTGATAGGCAGGACTGGTTGGTTATATTTCAGTGGGATGATAAGCAAGTGTGCTCTCCTGTGCCCTTCTCCTTGCAGGAAATGATTAACCTGCTTCACTTGTTCAGGCTGTTTCAGTGGTTTTTTTTGGAATGGGTATCCTTGAACTGCTGCATGTTGTGGAATGAAAGCGCAGGTGCTGAACAGGGGGAGAAGCGGTGTCCACCCCAGCCTGGGGAGCATGATCAGGGAGAACAGGGGCCAGGTCTCCCCATCCTGGGGAAGGGAAGCAAGCGGGGAGGAATGCCTGCTTGTGGGCATGTCGTTTGCCGATCCTTGATGAGATGGGCTGGGACAGGAGCTGGGCCCGGGACCGCTCATTCGTGCATCAGCTCTTCCTGCACCTTGGTGCTTACATTCACCTTCAGAAAACAACAGTGGCCCCTTCAGCCTGGGGCCAGCTGGGCTTTGAAGAGGGTTGTCTGCAGGACACAGACTGCCTTATCTTCACAGCTGGGGGGGAGAAGGGGGCTGCTGAGAACCTGGCACAGGGGCAGGTTTGTGCTGGTGACCAACACATTGCCCCTGGCACTGCTCCAGTTCTGTTTTGCCAGCTGCTGTGGCACCGGCCAAGGGTACGCTGGTCCCTGGTGGTGATGGGGTGGTGGGGCAGGCAGGGTGCTCTGTGGTAGCCAAGGGCCTTGGTAGGGTGTCAGGGTGGGCGATGTGGCAGGAGAGGGAGGGATTGGAGCCATGGTCCTTGCATGGAGGTCTTTGGAGGGGAGAAAAGGATGCTTTGGTTTGGAGATCAACTTCCTTGGCTCACATCAAGGGAGGTACCGAATCAGGTGGTGTTCGTATGAACTCTGCATGGCTCCTAAATACCTTTTGAAATGTGTAAGCAAATAAGCAGCCATTAAGAACCCATGCTGGTGGCAGATTTCAGTGTTAAATTACTGTTCTGTTCAAATGACTACGCACTAGCAAGAAACACTTACCTGGAGGAATTATGTCAGTTCTTTGTTATCACTTATTGCCCAAGTTAAGAGGTCGGCCAGGTATAAATTCTTCAGGAGTTAGATTCAAGGAGCACCTTAGAGCTCTGACTCACAACTGCTGGCAAACCACTGTCAGGCCCTAAGGACCTGTTGCCTCAAGGTGTGGTGCCTGCCCTGCCCTGCCTGCCAGGCTCCAAAGTGGGCAGAAACTTCTGTCCCCATCCCAGGTGCTTTGCTTGGCTTGTGTGGATCAGGCTAAGCATTCTGCATCTTCAGCTAAAATGAGTGATGAAGGATGTGGTCTCTGCCAGTCTTCCCCCGTGGACTGTGACCTGCTTCTTTCAAAGTGCAGTAAATGCTCTTCCGGCATCTAGCAAGGTATTTAAACTGATTCTTACCAGGCTCCAAAGTCTGATGGGAAATATGTAGTCCTGCATGCTATCCATCCTCTATTGGCTGTTCTTCCTGAAAATTAAGGGTATCCTCTTGCATTTGTTCTTGATAGCTGTTCAGTATCCTGGTTACATTTGCAGGATTAGAGCCTTACAGCTTGTAGGAGCACAGCACAGATCAATCTAGGGACAGTTGGAATGGGAAATGCCCAAACTGTCTACAGAAATGGGCTTCATTAAGTCAACCACTCTTTCACAGGGTTGTAACGTCAAACCATGGGCTAGTAAATGTTTTACTTGTGTTTTTAAAGGGAGGTTTCTAAGGCGTTTTGGGGAATCGCAAATAAGTACAGGGGATATCTGCGTCTAATAGTCTGGTTGAAGTGATTAGAAACAGGGTAAAAACTTGAAAACTAAACAAGGACACAGGTTTGCTTTTCCAAAAACATGATCCTGTATCCAGGGCTATCTTCTTTCATAAGAGAAGTTGCTATTTTTAACTGGTGTTAATTACATTGGGATCCCAGCTACCTCCTTGCTGCAGACTGTTGCAACTGGTGATGTTTCAGCAGCCTGAACTCGCCAGAGGTGCCTTCAGCTGCTCTGTCAGGCTGCTGTGGTCTTCACCTCTTGCCAACGCTCATACAATGGCACGGAGACCTAATCTGGCAGGAAGCTAATCTTCTTTGCAGAGCTGATTTGCACTGCTGTATTTGCAGCCACTTCAGGCCTCTGCAGGGGCTGGCTGCAGATCTCACAGCTGCGCCTGCTGGCCCAAGGCAGGGGGAACTTTCTGGCCAGGTGGGACTGTGGCAGCCAGAATTTAAATGTGTTTAAATTGCTCTGGAACCACACCCTGAAGCTGAGGTTTCGCATATGCTTTCAGTCAGGTCTGCTGGTGGAAGAAGCCTCCTTGACTCCTTCTATGGGATTATTTTTGGCTGGATTAGGTCCCCGGCCTGGCTCACAGCACGAACCCACAGGCAGGTCTGCCAACATGATGTAGTAGCTGGAGCAGGGATGAGCACAAGCGGCTGAGGGAACGGCAGGTCAAGTTGATTTTGTTGTGTTGCTAGAGATGTGGAAAGCGTGTCTGCAGTGGAGCAGCAAAATGTGCAGGCAGCATGGCAGCGTGGACTGGGGCATATGGGAAGGAGCAGCGTGCATCGCAGTGGTCTCCCCGGTGCCTCTGCTGCAGTGCCGTTCCCACCATGGTGCCCTGCCTGCCTGCCAGGGCTGGGACTGCTCTCGGCTCCGCTGCTGCCCAGGGAGTTTTGAGTTACAGAAATGTTTTTCAGGAAATTTTGTCTCTAGTGCTATAGTTTCATAAATCTGTAAGTGTCAGTAAGGGCATGGCAGTGTTCACCAGGCAATGCCGTAGTGGTAAGAAAACTGTAAGGAACTGTCTAAATCTTGACAGTGATAAGACTACTTGAAAAAGAAAGAAAGATTCTTTTTGTACATAAAGAAGATTCAAGATGCTTTTCCAACCCTCTTCTGCTGGTAAAATTACTCTTGACTTGCAGGGCCTCAAAACTGTAGGGATGAGATGTGACTTGCAGTATATGTTGCTTATTTCTGGGATTTTTAGTTTTTCAGGCCCAGCTGATTTACCCAATCGATAGCTGGCTGGCCTCTGTTCAATAGTAAACAAGTCTTAAATTCCATGTGTTCTCAATACAGTATAGGAGAATAAATAATGCATTGAAATATCAGCATGGATATGTGGTGGTTTAACTGAAAAGGAACATGAAGGATTCCTGAGGAGAGCAAGGATTATGTTTAGATGAATCTGGGACAGAGCTCTTACCAAAGAAAAATAGTCAGCTGTTTTTACAAAACCAGGCACACAGTAAACGTGATTTCACTACATCTGAGCTCAGAAGTTGTTTTGAATATTGCTTTTCAGACCACAGCAGAGCACAGATACCTTCACTGTGATTTAGTAGGGGCTGGGAGATGAACCAGCCTCGGTTTGGCATTTGAAGTTGCATGGCAGCCGACTGCTGAAGGTGGGTAGACAGTTTACCTGCAAGGATTGGATGTGACTGCTTGATGCTTTGAATTTGTATCACCTCTGACTATGGTAATGAAGTTTAACAAATGTATTAGAATGCTTCAGAAAATACACAGCTTTTATCAAATGTAAAGCAAACTCCTTGCTTGTGCTCCAATTTCTATCTTCATACAGATCACGAGAAGTAAGACCACATGGTTTTGCTGAAGATTTCACTGATGTGAGTTATTTTAGAACAAAATGAATCAAATTTCTTAGTATTGTGGGTAGTAACAGGCAAAACAAGGGCTGGTGTTTCCTATAACGCTGAACCATGGCAATAACACTCAGTAGTTTCCCCTTTTTTTTGCCACACTTAAACAAAATTAAACAGCTCTGTAAATGTTTACAGAAGCTTCTGATAAAAATAGAGATGGATTTCTGCAACATTCATCTGTATCCTTTTTCTTAAATCTATGGCAGGAGGGTGCTGACTGGTAGGCTGCTTCTGTCCAGGCTGCAAATGCTGCCCATTGGCAGGTTGTCGTAGTTTAACCCGATCTGGTAACTGAACACCATGCAACCACTCACTCACTTCCCCTGCACCCAGTGGGATGGGGGAGTGAATGGGGGGGAGGGGGGGGGGGAAGTAAAACTCATGGGTTGAGATAAGAACAGTTTAATGGAACAGAAAGGAAGACACTAATAATAACAACAATAATAAATTGACAATACTAATAAAAGGATTTGAATATACAAAACAAGTGATGCACAATGCAATTGCTCGCCACTTACCAACCAGTGCCCAGTTAGTTCCTGAGCCGTGATCCCCACAGCCCCACTCCCCCCAGTTCATATACTAGGCATGATGTCACATGGTCTGGAATACCCCTCTGGCCAGTTTGGGTCAGCTGCCCTGGCTGTGTCCCCTCCCAACTTCTTGTGCCCCTCCAGCCTTCTCTCTGGCTGAGCATGAAAAGCTGAAAAATCCTTGACTTAGTCTAAACACTATCTCTCAACAACTGAAAACATCAGTGTGTTATCAACATTCTTCTCATACTGAACCCAAAATACAATACCATACCAGCTATTAGAAAGAAAATTAACTCTATCCCAGCTGAAATCAGGACACAGGTCTATCTGTACTTCTCAAAAGGATGAAGAAATGAGCAGCTGAGACTTTGGAGCTCCTATAGCAATAGTAGAACTGGTCTGCACTAGCTTCTTGGGCACATCTGAGATGCAAATTTACATCTCATCAAGTTATTCCAATTTAATTTCCTCAAGTTATAGAGTATGGGCTTTCTTGGAAGTTGACCACTTGCATGAAAACTGTCACTGGTTAGGTAGAAGTAATTTACTTGTGCTCACTCTTGACAGCCTTTAGTGTGCAGGTCAGGAGAAGCAGAACTACTGATGATGAACAAGGCTTGTTGTGACACTGGGTCTCTACAGAAGTAGTTCCCCTATAGAGCAGGAATGGCAGGGACTCATCTGGGCAAAGTAGTACTGATGGAGTAGCTGTTTTTTTCAGACTGGTCTGCTCCCTGTAGCAGCTGTAAACACCTTATTATAAGGAGGTTGACCATGGAGTGTGAGCTGGAAACCAGGGCAAAGCTTGAAGAACCATTAGAAGTCCTAGCAAAAGTCTTGGTTTTTTGAAGTAGTGCTTCAACAAAGAAAACAGACTGCAGCTACACAAAAGATGATAAAAGTCACTGCTCAACCCTTGAGCATGTGAATTTCCTTGTTCGGTAGAGACTTCAAAACTTGCAAACACATAGCTTAATTTGATGGTAAGTTTATGCGTGTTGCTTGTACTATGGTTGTCACAGCAATGACTGAAGCTAGTTATGCTTCCTTTATTCTAATGGTTTTGGTATTGCTATTTTGGGCAGAATGCTTGTTTTGAGGTGTTTACACAATGCCTTCAGTATGCTCATGATATCTTATTCACAATTCATATTTAGCATTGTCACTGCGGTGCTTTCATTAGTGGAAATGGATTCAAGGCAGAGAGGAGGCTGTCCTGTGGTCAGTACTTGCTGCATTAATCCAAACTTTACTTTTTGGAGAGGGCTATGGAGTAGACACAAGCAAGTAACCTGAAAAAGTAAGTTTTCAAGATGAGATTGATAAGTTTGCTGTCAGTTTAGAGGAAATGTGAATTTAGTAGAACTAATACAGTTATAGTTGGAAACTTGTAAGTGTATGATTTGGGTGAAAACTGATCTTGTGAGTGCAGCTGTCAGTGACTTGTTTTGGAAATGCAAGTACTGGGTTTATTGATAAGTTAGGAGGAACATCTGGTTCACTCCATATCTGATGATTTTGCAGTGATATGCACAACAGTAGATGTGTCATTGTCACTCAGAGCAGTTTTGAATCTCAATATTTTGGCACTAAATGTACTGAGTGGAAGGGTGGGGCTTTGCCTGCTCTTTTCAAACCTTGTTCAAAGGTCTGTGATTAGAGACTTAAATCTTTTGTGCTTTTATTATCTCTTATGGTTCTAACTCCTGAAGATGAAGGAGAAATTAAGTCTTATTACTGGGTATGTATGTAAATGAGAAACAAGAGCTGGAGTTGTCCAGAAGCAGTGTGGGCAATTGCCCTGCAAGCAATGTCTGCCTACCTATGCAGTGTGCTCCCAAAATGACCTAGCAGGGAGCACTGGGAGGAGGTTACCCTGGAGCCGATGCTGCCAACTCCAACAACTCTGCAAGCACTTGCTTGCCTACTGTGGAGTGGAGACAGCCAAGCAGGCTTCAAGTGATAACTGAGGTCACTGCTGACACCGGACTGCCTCTGAACTGGTTATCTGCATGGATACACTGATTTTGCCTTCTTCCTGCAAGAATGTATCATCATCTCACCCATTAAGCAGAAACAAAGAAGGTGCATCTCCATCCCCTGTGCCTTTCCTGCACCTGTGTGGACCAGCACAGTCAGCCAGGCCAGGAGGTTTTAGGGTGAGATCCTTGCCTGTGAGCGTGATGCGGCACCTCCATCCTTTTTTTGTGGTTCCTGCATGTGCTGGGCCATCTCAGCTGCAGAAACAGTTGCTGAGTGCACAGCAGTTTGGGGAGTTGTTTCACAAGCAGCTCAGCTGCCTTTTCCAGGGGAGATGGGAATGTTGGAGGAAGGGTAGGAACTGCCATGGTTATGTTCACTCTCTGCCTCTGGGTGCAGGGATCCTGTTCATGATCTAAACTTGCCATACCTATGGGTTCATGTTCTGCAGCATACAGCATTTCTTCATGTTCTTGTGAATTTTAAGCCATTTTTTGTATTAAAATTGTTCAATCTCATTCTATGGGTCTGTAGGTGCAAGCTAATTTTTCAGATGTGTTATCCCTAATGCATAAATTGTTTGGATTTTTTTTCTCCCCACTGAGATTAAAAAATGGCCATTGTGCCTGTAAATAAAAGAATTTGAATTACAAACTTCAAGGATATTGTGGCTGTTAAAATTATTTAGGAATGAAAAGCAAGGCAGTCAGAGGGATATGTGTTCTTCAAGTTTAAGGCTGCAAACCTCATGGCATGCATACTATTCTTTTTTATTCACAAGCTTATGTTTATATCTTGAAGGAAAAATGTGCTGCAACATTTCAGGTGTCTTCTGGAGCTCCTTTCAGAGTATGGAGAGAGTGAAGCAGATGATTTGTTCCGACGTTGGTAGAAGAAGGACTATGCAACAGACTGGCTAGGGAAGGAGAGGAGATGATGACTTGTCAAAGAATTAAGACCAGATGTCAGGGCTGAGGGTTTCTACACTGCAGTCTTTCTCATAGTGATTTCAAGTTTACTCAGTGCTTCAGTGATGCTCTTGCTTATGGCTTTTCCTAGACTGGTGTTTCAGTCCTCCTGAGTCTTATGGTTTAGACCCTGAGATTTGTGTAGCTCTTTTCTGAGTTACTCAGTGACACTCTGACACAGCTTTCTCCTCAGGTTCTCTTTGTCTCTCACTCCAGTATTCCTGCTTGTCATCCTCCTTTTCTGTTCGTTAAGCTACACCTTACCACACTTCTTCCAGCTGGTTGCTGTACTGTGAGTTTGCTGGTAGGAAGCTTTTTGATATCAGCCCCACAATGATCTGAATATTGAATCCATTTGGCAACTGTTCGCTCCCAAACAGAATATCATGCTGGACTTTTTTTTTCAGGAAGTGTGAAAGGCTCTTCCCTTCCCTCCTCTCTCACTCCCTCTGTCCCTGTTGCTCTTGTCTTCCTCCTTTCTCACAGCCAAGAGTAACCCCACCCTAACCAGCCTGCAGGTAGCAGGGGTTTACTACAAATGTATCTATAAATCACTGTTCTGGTCGCAGACTGTAATGCAGATGAGCTTTCTGACATTTTCAAGATTGAAAAAGAAATAGGACAGGGTTCTGATTTAGCAGAAAATCCTGTGCAGCATTTGCTAAGGAGTTACCTTAATTGATTACTGTTTATATGGCCATTGATCTTTTGAGTTTCTACCAAGAATAATGACAGTGATGAAAAACCTTAGTGTTATGCTCTTCGTTGTGGATTTCAACTAGTTTGCCTTTTGGTGAAGCAACAGTAGCTCTTGTCAGACATGCTTAGCTTCTTCAGGCTCTAGCGTCCCCCTTTGCTATATAGTAAGCCTCATGCTTTATTCTGGTCCTATGTGTTCGCTAAGATGTCTCAAACAACATAATTAGGGTGATCTTAGCTGCTGTTTGCACAGCAGAGCATTTAAACTGGCAGCAGTAGGAGTCCAATAGAGCCGTGGGTCAACATCAACATGTGCAAACAGATGAGGGGTGGACAAACCTGAATTTGGGTTTCCTGCTGCCACTGTGGTGAGTTCAGTCTGTGCTCTGCCCTTCCTCCTGATTGTTTCCAGCCCCTCTTTCCTGTTCTTCCACTCTGCTTCTGCAGTGGCCTTCTGCCCTGTAGTTGATCCACAAATGTTTACGTGTGGGGTAGTAGCCACCAGTGATGTTAGTGTGACTACATATAATGAAAGTTGCCTTTGGTTTCAGCAGAAGGCTGCAGGCATGTCTCCTTTTGCTGTTAACTTGTGCCTCTGCTTCCAGCTCGCTGTGTAGGGAGGGATGAATGCCTTTCAGATGAGCTTATCACCCTTTTTGGGTAATCTTCAAAGTATTTCACCCTCCACAAATCACTCCTCCTTTTATGTAGGTGTGCGTATGCATTTGACTTATCAATATACCTTCTTCTCAGAGGAAAATGAAGTATAAACTTTCTAATGCTAGAAACAAATTTGGTGGTGTCTGTAGGCAAGAGACTTGGCATTTTTCTTCTCACTAAACCCAGTTACGGGGTTGATACTAAGGCATGCTGTAGAAGCTAACATTTTTCTATGTCCTTCAGAGTTGAGTAGTGTATTTTACTAGCCTGGCAATATTAAACTGTCCTTTTCATTATTTCATTTATATTCTGATTGTGTTAAGTTGATCTGAGGTTACAGCAGGTAAAATGTAAGGAAATGGAATCCATATGGTAAAATTTTGGCTCTTATTGAGGATTGTTAATGTATATTGCTAATAAAATGCAAACAGGTTAAAGTAATTCCAGTGAAATGAACAAAGCAAATGGTAAATGTGTCAATATGTGGAATTCAAATCACAAGTTATTTATTTAAGAAAGCAGTGAATATATAAAGCTGACAAGAACTTCTCACACTTTACTATTTGTTTCCTCATGAATCAACCTCTGGAGACGGAAAGCCTGTTGCAAATTCCTCCCAGAATGTGCAATATCATTTTCAATGCCTCGAGTCTCTAGTGATGTGCTAATCTGACCAACCAGCCTTTTAAAAAAAAATGGCTTTCTTTAAAGCCGATGTGAAAAATGTCATTCTTGCTGTAAGCATGTGGAAACTAAGCAAACTTTCCAACCAGACAGGCTACTTACCAGTATAGCCTTTTCCAAGCTGCCTTCAAGCTTGGCCCTGTTAATGGCTTTTGGACTAGGCAAGTGGAGGTAGGATGGCCTGTAAGGGAAAGAAAGAACTTGCAATTGGTGTTCATCGCCTCTTCAGGATCCATCAGTCTGCTTCCTTAGGCTTGCAACTTTTTCAGGAACATAAACTGAGGGTTTATTAGCAGAGGGTTTTAAGGTCAACTGGGTAGTTTGTAGAAAGGAGCTAGAGTTTTAAAGGTGTTCTTTGAGCACCTGAATCTTGGGGAAATCTGTTGTGCCTTGAAGTGACCAGCTAGCAAAGTATGCAAAGGTAAACAGTTACAATTTTATTAAGGAGTTACATGAAGTATTGCTGGAGACAGTGAGACTGGCAGTTAAATGTAGGTGGAAAGTGTTGGGCAATAGGCTGATAAATTGCATTTCATGTTTGTAATTGTAGATGGCAACACTTGAAGCTAACTGAAATTGTTTGGAGTTGGATTTTCCTATACTTCCTCCAACTCCATTACTCTGTCTCCTTACAGAACAATTATACTGAAGTTAAGATAAAATGAACCATGTTATTTTTCTGTACCAGGTTAAAGGACCCTACTAGACAAGAGATGGCTGTGCTCTGGTATCATTATACAATAAGATAATGTCAGAACTACTTAATGTCTTTTAATGTATTGCTTCTACTAAAGTCTCACTTGATGATACTGTAGAAAGCCTGAGGTTTAAAAATAAAGGATATGTATACCTGTAAGCAGAAAAATGAATGTTAAATGTTCTGGCAGCAGACGTGGTTATGTGCTGAATGCCAAAGCTATCTTGCGTCTGTGTGGTTAAATGAGACTTTTTCTAAACTTTGTGGGAATTCAAGTATCTTGAGACACATCTGAGGAATCCTACAGCCTTCTGCCAGTGTCGGTACTTGACAGTCTGTGAAATCAAGCAGTTTTGACACTTGGCTCCAGGAGCATGCTCTGTGGTTGCTGTTGCAACACTGTCCCCTTGGTATGATAGTCCTAAGGTCCATGTATTGTAATAGTGCTCAGTGTCTGTAAATGGATGTGGTTGGACTTGTGGTAGCACGTACATAAGCCTGAAATAAGACCTTTTTCAAGGAAATGGGGGGAGGAGGACTCAGGAAAGTGAATGCACAGGAATGAGGCTCTATGAGAAAGCTCAGGGGAAAGACTGGTTTAGCAAACATTTTTGATTTTACATCAGGATGTCATTTTACTGGACTTCTGTTGTCAACACTCCCATGCTAATGGTGTTTTTTTGTTTTCCTTGTTTGTGCTGTGTCTGGCAGTGAGATCTGGCCCAGAACCGTGGTCCTGTAGATCCTGTGTGACACAAAACTTGTGTGGGCAGATAATAATGTCTGTCTGCTGGCCAGAAGAGGCATGTGTATTTCTGTATGAAAATCTGAGCCTGCATGCTTTGGACAATGTAATAACTAGATTAGGAGAGATATAGCCATGTTTAAGGGAGGGGGACAGTAGTTCAATGTTGGAAAGATTTGAAAAATGCCATATTGAAGAGCCTCATGATTTAATAAAATGTATTAGTCTACTATTTCAAGTGAACCTGTCCTCCAAGTTCACAGCTGTGATAGGTTTTTGAGTGCTTGCAGTGTCTGCCTTTGTCCAGAGCCCTTTCTCGGAGCAAATGTTCAGGGAATGGACTGAATTCTCTTAACTGGAGTCATAGAAAAAGGCTCAGCCCATCTGGTTTTATTGCTGTGGGACATGCGCTAGCTGCTTGTGACTGTGCTTTTTGACAGAGGAAGCCTATAGAAAACTGTTTTGATCGGAGCCTTCAATTTTTCAAGAATGAAAAGATAGTGTCTTCCAACATAATAGTAGACCTGTAGGTACTAAATACCTTAATAACAGAACATCTGCAATAGGTGTTTGGTGCTGTAAAGCCATTTTTTCTTAGTAGCCTGTTGAATGATCTCTGTTCATGTAGTTAAAGTTGGCATATTTTCTTCTGCATACTTATTAAACTGTTGCATTAGATACCTGCAAGTCAATATTGGCAGCTGAGGCTCAGGAAGGAACTCCTTCTGCCTCTCTAGCTTTGAGCAGTGCTTTTCTGGTATCTGTACATGTAATCCTGTCCACATATTTTCCAGCAGCCTGGCAGTGCTGTAAGCTCCTGCCCCACTGCAGTGAGGGCAGCTTAGGTAGCAGCGAGCCTGGCTCAGAGCACTGCCAGCTCAGACCTGCTCTGGCTACGGGGTGGGGTTGGCTGGTGCTGTGTTGGTGCAGTAGCAGCACCTGAATTGCCAACCTGAGAGTGATCATGTAGCTGAACTGCCATGGGCAGGTGCTCGTGGGGTGCTGGGTACCTAAAGTACAAATTTGACTAGGAGTAAAAAGATTACACTGAATTTATTGGCCTCTTTCACACTAAGGCAAAATAGTTCCATGTTCTCATATAACCTAAGGTTTTAAGTCACCTTGACTATCTAAAATGCAACTAGCTTTTTCTTGAAACTACAGCACTGAAGTGTGCTGACAAATGCTTCACGTTTGCAGCTCAGTCTCATGGTACAGGCAGACATAAATGGGATGCTGCCTAGCGCCTGTTTTACTGAGCGCAGCTTTCATCAGTAGTTTTTATGCAAGAGGGGCTCGGCTTTTGTTTTTGTGTTTTCAACTGTTATAGCATGGCTCTGTTAAATGCTTTTTAGTGTCCTAATATTGGGGATGTGGGTACAGGCTTGGGTGGAGGAGGCCCGAAGGTGTGAGGGGAGGGTATGGAGAATTTGCACAATTTCTCACCAGTGGACTGGAGCACTGCCTTGCCTTGCCAACTGTGTGGCCAGGATGGCACACTGCTGGGGCTGCCAAATGTGGTTTAACTAATGTTTAATTCAAATACTCTGGTGAAAAACTTTTATTCCAGCATTTTACAGTATTTGCTCAAGTATCTCTCTTCTCCCTCAATCTTGACTTTACAAATTCTTTTCTGTCACTATAAGAGGATTTTGTTCTCTCTGTCCTCTGTTATGTCCTGTGTATTGAGCTTCCCTGTTGTGGTGCCAAAGAGCCCTCCTCCTCCTTGCTCACGTCTCACTTTCCATGGGAAAAAGTCTCTGGTGGCAGGAAATTGAGGGGGATTGGCCCTGGGAAATAAAAGCCTCTGTTCCTTTCTTTGCCTTCTTCAGTATAAGAATTCTTTTGGTGTGTCTGTGGCAAATGCCTTATTAAAGGGTCTGCCTGCTAGAAGCAGCCACGTGCTCTTCTTGAACTATTGCATATAGTCAAATGTCTGAGTGCAAATGAATGACCAGGAACCCTTAAATGCTGTTGTAGGTTTTGCAGGGGTTTTTTTCCAGCCTCAGTTTTTTAAGATAACAAAAAATGTCTGTTTGGGGAATTGTTATCCCTAAATAACTTAGACTTATGCCTTGTAAAGTGTTTCGTAAATTTGCATTCAGAAATTAAAGCAAACATTACCTTTCTTTGCATGCTCTTTGGTTATGTATTATAGAAGTTTCAAGTTTAGCTTCATTTAAAAATACAATCCATGGATCCATGGGCTTATTTGAAAACTGTTGCAAATTAGACCTGTAAAACACCTCCTATTTAATGGCATCTCAAGTATAAACATACTAATGGGAGAGATCTGGTAAACTCAGTGTTGATGTGGATTATCTCTGTGACCCTGTGACCTCCAAAATCCTTACCATGGTTGTGATAAGAGGGTTAACTCTGAACTTGGGCAACATTTACACAGCCAGTACTTGTTCTTAAAATTCTTGTGTAAACTGAGCATATCTTATGTGAACCTGAAGTTCTGAATCGCTTTCTAGACACTGTTAGTAAGTAAGGTCATGGCTCCAGTGGCTCTTGCACACCTGGGCTGATTACTAGTTTCAGTAATTATATTGCAGCTTCAGAAGTGGTGGCCCTATTTCTGAAAACTTACTCAAATCCAGAAGGTTGAAATGCTTTTATGTTGTCTACTAATGCTGAGTCAGACCCAGTAAAAGCTGCTTGTGCTGTGTTGACTGTAGGCACATGGCATGCCTTGGGTTGCGTTGGCAGCCCTGTGGTCAGCAGCTGACAGAGCTCCAAGTGTTTGTCAACAGCTGGAGTGGCTGTCTTGGATCAGGGCACATCAGAAAGTTTTTGCAATCCATAACCAAACCCCAGACATCCACTGGTCCTAGCTACTGCCTTGCCTATTCTTCTCTTTCTTCCATGATGGTGGTACACAGGACAACTATTTCAGACAAAGATAAGGATGGGTGTAAGTGCAGTACGTCAGCTGGTGGAAGATGCTCAAGTCTCTCAATTTATGAACACTCCCTGGTAAACAGACTTATTTTTGTAAGAAATATGTGGAATGAGAATATGTAGGAAGTTGCTAGTAGAGTGTGACTTTATTCCCATTGAACCAATTGTGGGAAGAGTATACTTACACAATTTTTGCATCATACTGAATGCCAGAGTAAGTCTGTTCTTGTGTTTGTTCAAAATTAGGTGTGGCAATTTAAGCTTTAGTACTCCGTGCAGTGTTTCATACACACTCTTCCTTTGGTGTTTTTCCATGAAGGAATACCTGTAATGAGGGAACTTGGTGTCTTAGCACACATGCTTTGTATGTATTGACTGTTGGCTAACAGGGTGACAACATCTAAACTGAATTGAAATGGAGAGCTTTTAGGCTAGCTACACTGGCATTTTTAAAGTTTTTGTCAGTAGTCCAGATATACTTTTAACATTTCCTCTTTGAGGCAATATTTGATATTTTTCCTCTTAATTCCAAATCAAGTCACTAAATTGATTAATTGAATCATAAGATGTTATTTTAAATGCCTTTTCCCCCCGCCCTGTATAGCTTCTAGGTAGTGTGCATGTGCCTTGTTCTGTGGTATTTGGATCTTTTCAGCTGCAACATTTTGTGTCTGCCTGGATCCTCCTTGGCTTTACCAGTGGGCTGGATGTCTTCAGGTGAAGCCTAGCCCTGCTTACTCTATCCTGTAACATCTTCCCTTGTGAGTTGAGCACTATCAAGAAGTTACTGATACAGCAGAAATGTGTTTGTTCTTTCATCAATCTTCCCAGTCTTATGACTAATACATGCCCTGTTAGGCAGAAAGACTGAGCTTTCTGTCTTCAAACCAAGCTCGTTTGTGTGTTGAATTTGGTGTGGCTGGATTGATGGATGCATTCATAGGGCGTTTGAAGTTGTGGAAAGCTATATGCAGGACTCTAGTCAAAAACTGAAGCCTTTGCCAAAATACATTATAGTAGACTAGACTCTAAGGACCCAAGTCTTCAAAGTAGTTTCCTCTACAGCTCAGTCCTGGGCCCATGTCTATCCTGCAGGTTGTCATTGCTGTTTCTAAAAGTGTCTGTAACCGCTTATTTGATGTGATAGCACTGTTGTTTGAAGACTGTGTGCTGGAGGGGGAAAGCATGCAATCAGTCTTATTGGAAGCCAGTGTTGCAAGAGACTCCTTCCAGCATAAGCTCTGTAGGTGTTGGCACTCCCTGTGCTCTGTCTTTTCAGGGCTCAGTTTTTCAGCTCAGAAACAGCTGCTTTGTCCCTGGCAGGAAAGAAGCCTGTTTTCCTACTTTACAGTAGGAAAGAAGAGATACAGTATCTCTTCTAGAAATGATCTGGGTTTTCCACTTTTCAGTGTCTACAAGTTACTTGTTCTCACCTCTTGCCCTTTCCCCTCATTATTGGAGGGTTTCCTAAGCAGAACAACCATTACAATCCCACAGTATCTGTCAGTGCCTTCATCCACCCTCTGAATCAATCTTTGCAAATAATTTCAATGAGGGATTTGAGGCTGGCCAGGGCTGCTTGATCTGGGATGTCCTAACTGAGGATGGGAGGGACCTGTGGATGTGTAGATCCAGGACTAGATCGTAAAGCATTAGTGTTGTTCAGGTAAATTCCTAGACTGATGCTTATCAAATAGGTTATGTGGTTTTCTTACTCCTACTTGCAGACAAGCTGCCTTTTTTGCTGCTTTGCTTATGGCTGTGGCGAGTTGTGTTTGGACGGCAGGAGTAAATGGCTGTTTAACGAGCTCCCAGGGCGCAGGAGCTGTGTCACAGGGAATGAAGGCTTAGTCTGGTATTGGCTGTCCCATCCTGGCTGACAGGGCTATAGCCCACTACAATTGATGGTCAGCTGGGCTCCTCTGATGGCATTTATCTTCCTCCGTGGGGCTGTCATAGCGCAGAGAGAGCTATGATGTTTGAAAAATGGTCTCAGAGCTCAATGTCACAAGTAATAAAGTGATATATTAAATTTCAGCGTGGTGGCTCATCAACACTTCTCCCTTGCTCTTGAGAGCCAGGAGCCCTCTGCAGCAGAGGAACTGTGTCAGGGAGTGGGAACAGCATGGCCTGGGCTCGCTCATGGTGGCCTGGGCAAGAGCAGCAGTAGAGCAGCCTCCATGGCCAGTTTGTCAGGCTGAGTGTTTTACCACCTGCATCTCATGTTTGCCTCCAAACTAATGTTTTGGTTCATAGCAAGCAATGACCTGATTACAGTATCTGAGAGCTCATTGTAGAGTGAGTCATCCTTATTGGAGCTACCAGACTTAAAAGGGACTCTGAGCAAGATACTTATTTGTTTTATCAGTGTATGAAGCTTCTGGGTAATTAGGAAGAGTCATTTGAAAAGCAAAAGAAGATGAGAGATATCAATGCCTGTAGTGATTAAAACTGAAACTACAAAGCTCAAAGCAGCTATATGATATGTTAACAAATGTGTGGTAGCATCAGTCCAAAATGTGGGCAAGCAGTGTCATTTCTTTTGTGTCCTCAGTAAATGCATGTGGGATAATTTCTGTGGGTTTTTTTGAGGTACAGCCTTCAATGTATGTGTGTACTGTTAAAGCCCAACTCCTGGCTTTATTATAGTGCCTTTTACTTGAGTTGCCTGTATCAGCTACTGGAAGGTGTTTACCCACTCCATGAGGCCGCTGCATCAGGGAACCACTGAAAACTTGCTTGTGGCAAGTGCAGTCTGTGTAACAGTTTTTTAAAAGCATCTCACAGTGCATTTGAGGAGGAGAGAGGCCCGTGTGTTTTTTACCAAGGATGTCTTGGTGTTCTCAGTTAATTGGCTTGTGGGCTGCCGCAGAAAGTGGCTGGCCCAGCCCTGCATTTCCGTCCCCTCCCTTGAGCCTGTGCCAGTGTGTCTGCAGGTGTGCAGCAGCTCAGATCAGGGACCTGATCTTCCTAGATGTGGGTCTCTTCGTCGTCATCGCTCTTCAGTGAGGGCTGCCCCTTGTGCTGGTTCACTGATGCAGCTGCAGGATTGCTGGCTCTGACATGAGAGGTGACACGAGTATGTGGCTGAGAAGCATGAGGGAGGGCAGGGGCAGCTCTTTTTGGCAGCTGCTAGCACAAATAGGGTGTCACTTTGGTAACTGGTTTATAATGAAAGCTGTTTCCAAAAGCCTCACATGCTGTGATTAACATTCAGCACTACTGTATGGTCGTTCAGGTTCATTGCTAGAAGCATTTGGAAGAATTGTATATCTAATCAGAGGACCTCTCTACCCTACAAAGGGAGGGAGACCAGTCATGGGGTAGTAGATGTTAATAATCAGTGTTGTCTGCAGCTGGAGATGTGCACAGAGTCATTCTTAATAGGCTGGGAGAGTGCTTTTATGGGAGGTGATGTGGGTGCAGCAGTAAGTAGGAGTGTGAATACCACAGCTTGTTCATTTGATTACAGCCCTCATCATCCCCATCAGTGGGATGCAGCTCAGTCTATTGCAGTCTCACAGGTTCCTGAAGCTGCAGCTTGTTTCCAGGTTGCCCTGAGATACGTTTGCAGTGCGTTGTTGTCTTCAGCTCTGCTGCTGAGGCTCAGCTTAGTACAGGGCTGCTCCATCTGCTGCTTGCTTTGAGCTTCCCTACAGGAGTCCTCAAACTCCTCTGAGGATGTGTAAGCTGAAACTCTGCTGGCTCCCAAAGTCAGCCCCACATGTTTGAGTGCTCCATCCTGTCCCCAAACCAGGCGACGGACAAAGAGCTTGGTTTTGAACAAGTGAAACTTGAGGAATTCATCATACAGAGAACAGAATCTTTTTGGCAACCTAGATATCTTTGTGCACCATGCTGTAAAAGGCCACTTTTGAGCAGGAGGGATGACTTTCAATTTCTCTTCTGTAGTAAATTGCCTAGGTTCTCAGTAAAATTGCTCTAAGAATCACCCCGACTCGTGTAACTTGATATGGGTTTCTGTTTGCAGCTATTGTGGATGATGAAAGGATTTCAGCAGAGGAAATGGATGAGAGGAGGCGTCAGAACATTGCTTATGAGTATCTGTGCCACTTAGAAGAAGCAAAAAGGTAAGTAAATGAAAGCACACCTACCCCTGGCCTTTAAATACAGAAGTTCAGGCCTGTTGTGTTCTTGAGTATTGTAATTTTTAATTCCACTTCTTGAATTAGTTGGATTAACTTAATGTTGGAATTTTATAGCATTCGGTATGAGAAACTAATGCCCAATGTGAAAAGTTTAATTCAAAGAAGGATTTAGAAATAATTAAGACAATCTCACCAGAGTTACTGTGGTGACCATCTTCAATGAAAGTCAGGGCTGGGTACTAGAACCAAAGGCTGTGGTTTTGTGAGAAGCTGAGTGAAGCTTATGTGACTAACTGGGGAAAGTCTTTTGTTTCTGGCTGCATGGTCATGCTTGTGCTCCCTTCTTGGCACTAGTGCTTGTGGAGTGATTCAAGTTGCTAAGATAGAAGAAAATCACCTGGGCTCTTACTGGGTTAATGATCCATATCATCTCAGTGTTTCAGTGGTAAGTGCAGGCAGGGCAATAAGATAACCTGGACTCTGCTCTGCCTTTAATTCCTCTAACCCATTGTTCAGGAATACTCACCTCTTGAAGCGACAGTCTGTGATTAAGCATTCATCTGCAACTGCACAGGGATTTTAGCACCTTTGTGCAAATGTACTGTGCGATGTATGCTTTATTCTCAAAACACTCAACAATATTTTCATAATTACTGAGCAAGGAAATAAGGTGCAATATCCTTGTGCTTTTGGAGTAGCTTGAAGTGCTGCTATTATATGTAAAAGCATATTTTACATTCAGTCTGGTCAGAATTTTTCAAAGATGCCTGTTGTACTCAATTTATTGCCTGGGGCACCACTCTAAGTGTCTTGCTTCTGCTCTGTGTTTGCTGATGATGGTGTTTTTAGTCCTAAACTGTAGTTCCCAGGAATTTCTGTAGGGAAAAGGAAACCTGAACTCTGATGAGTAGTGCAAGCTGGGAAACCTCAGTGCGATGATAAACCATAGGAGCTTTAGAATGGAGTAACTTTAGAATGAGAGCACTTCAGTCAGGAATCAACCATAAAACCGTGCCCTGGGCTTTGTTTCCACACCATTCCCCTCACCATCACTGCGTGGCATTGACAGTTACCTCTTTAGCAGTCGCAGGGCCGCTAGTGGCCAATGATCTTGTCCTAGGGGCATTGTTGTAAAAATCAGCCATTCCCACTTCCTATTCATTACACTGTCCCATTTGCTGTAGCAAACATTGCCTCCTCTGCTCTTTCTTCCTCTTTTTGCTGCAGAGTGGTTCCCTGTTCACATATTTCAGATGGCAAGTGTCTTAACGCTGCCAGAGAGGACTGTCTTTCCCTGCACACTCCTGTTGCCTCCATTGTGCAGTTGCAAGAGATTGCCCTTGGTCAGCTGTGTCAGCTTGCTATGCTGGCACGAAATTTGTAGCTCTTTTGCTGAGTTAGTTTTCTAGTGGTTTAGTGAGCTGGCTGGTCTGATCAAGGGGTCAGAGGAGAATCAGTGCTGGCAAGAGGAAGGCGATGGGGTCCAGCAGCACACTTGAGAGAGGGGAGGGAGCAGGTTTCCACCTTGCTTGCTGAGAGGTTAGATCAGCTCCACCATCTCAGGAAATGTCAGTGAGTCAAGCTTTGATTTTACTCAAGGTTTGTCCTTGGTTTGTTGCAACTCCCCTGCCTGCTGGCTTCTGGCAAGGTAGGAATAATGATTAGTCTCCAAATCCAGCCTTTTCTCTTCTATTATCATTATTAACATATCTTCATGGCTTTTTTCACCCTCTCACCTTCTCAGGGCTACTTGTTGCTTTGAACTCAAGTCCTCTATTTAACTTGAAGCATCTCCCTTGATATTTCACAAAGAAATGTGAAGTTATTTTTACAATTAATGACTTCAATTGCCACCTGCTATGAGTAACCCCCTGCTCTTCCTTGTGTTTATTTTCATATGGGTTCATGTCATTAGCAGTTTTCTAGAAGAAACACTCCTTTAGCTCTGCCAGCAGGTGATAGGACTTTGCAGCCAGAACAGTCGCTGTCAGGGCTGTTAGGTACCTGGAAGCATTTCTGGTTCTCCATTTGGAAAATTATAATTTACTGGTAATGTTCATAAGGTGGGAATGAGTGCTGGAGCATAAGGGTTGGGTTGTCACAGGTGGAGCTGATGTGGCAACTCAATGCTGCTGGACGTCCTCCTCCTGTGCCTCAGCACGCTGGCCCCAGTGCTCCTTAGGGAGGAGAGGGTGGTGATGGTGATGAAGGCTCTGGGGGTGCTCTTGTGTGGACAGAGCTGCTATGGGGGAAAGAAGAGGGCGTGGGAAACTTCTCCCTTCACAGAGAACAGTTGGGATAACTCAGTTGCACCATGAGATTTTGCCCTGAGATGGACTCTGAGTAATGTGAAAAACCAGCAATGAACACATACAAAAAAACCTTGCAGAAATGCCTGTGTCTCATAGCTGTGTAGCCCCTAGCCCCGCTCCTTCAAGAGGTGAGTAATGCTGTCCAGGGAGGCTGGGCCAGTGTCAGGGACAAACTGGGATGGCAAAGGTGCATGGCCATGTTCTCCCCAGCCTTGACCTGGCAAAACAGCAGCATGAGAAAATGCCATATCTCTTCTCACTGCACAGTTATTGCCCTCTCTGTGTGCTTGATTAGGGGTGAAACATGTTGACGTGCGCACTTTTGCATGTTATGGCATTTTCCTTATCCCAACAGAGCTTGAACAAAACTGGGGACTTTGGAAATCGAGATGGCAGCCTCAGAGAGAGCAACAGGGTTGTAATTCAAACTGTGACAAAACAAGACCAGTGCAAGCCTGGGAGGCTTGGGGGTAGGGCGCAGGCTACCTCAACAGCACATGGAGGGTCCTGCCCTTCAGCCATGTTGGGGGTGCAGTTTTGCAGGATGGATCAGCTTTTGCTGCTGCTGCTGAATGGAGGGGTCGGGTCCCAGCTGGGTGCTCGCCCCTGCTCCCCAGTGCTGGGGCAGCCCCCGTGGGATGCACAGGGTCCCCTCCCCGGCTATGTGCTTGTGGCAGTGGGGCTGGGTCAGAGGAGGCAGGATGGTGCCTTTGGCCCCAGGCACGGCAACAAGTTGTGAAACCACCCGGAGCTGTGGCTGCTGCCTGCTTGGTCCCAGCCATGCCCTCCTGGGCGAAACCTAGGAGTGGGAACTGCCTCTCTGACATGCTTGATTTCTGTTTACAGGTGCAAGCTTTTTTTGCTTCTATAAAACCTCAATGCACAGAGAGGATTTTTTAGTATTTAGGACACTATGGGTAGCAATGACAATAAATAGACTGAAAGGGTAAAGCAAGGTGAGTTTTTCTATTCAGTTGGCTGCTGCTGAAATGACAGCAAATACTGTTTCAGCTAATCAGCAATGTGTTTTGGCCCATACTGAAGAGTAATAAATACTGAAATAAGCAATAAATAGCAAAAGACTGAGGCAGCACATGGCTGTGACAGTACTATGGCAGGAGTTATGGTTCTTTTCTCACCATATTTGTAATCAAAATATTATTTTATAGCAGCTCTCTCTGCATTTTTAAGTGCCAGAGTTAATTAAATGAGTGAAGAATGTCTACTTTCAGCCGCTTTTCAGACCACTGTTTGCACACTTACTTCCTGTAGTCCAGCTTTAATAAAACCTTTCCAAGTTTTTCCATGAAAGAAGAATGCTGCCACTGGTAGCTGATGCTTCTGCAAATACCTTCTGTGCTAGGCACAGTATCTGTTATATGTATACAGCATAGGAAATCATTTTTTTAAACACAGTGAGCAGGCTTTTAAGATTTGCAGAGGTCAGTAATGTTTGACTAGGGTGTTATATTTGATATTGGAGAAAAAACATTTTGTTCTGTCAGATTGCTGGCCCCCTTCTCCTTGAAATTGCACATCTGATAAACTGAACTTTTGGTTGCTCATATATGTTGTTTATTACTTTTGTCTTTAAGGAAAGTTTATTGCATATTTTAAAAAAAAGTAGAGAAAAATGGATAGTATCCAGTATCCTTGAACTCCTGAGAAGAATAAAATCAAGAATAAGCAATTAGGAGTTGGGATTTTCTCACTTCAAGCAATGTAACCATGGGTGCTTTGAACAGAAGCTCTCTAGACATTACACCAATACATTTCCAGTATCGCTTGGGAAATTCTTCTGTCAAATAACAAAAGCTTAAGGTGGGCATGAACAGCTGTGTCACAAGCCCTAATGTCTTATTGGATTAGGTTAATTTGAATCAATAAAATTTACCACATCTTCCTTTCCAAAGATTATGTTTGTAATACCCAGAACATCAGATTCTGCCTCAAGTTTGGCTTTTACTGTTGCTTGCCTCTTTGCAGATGTGCAACTACCATGCTATAAATGATAATACAGATTTGAAGGGGTTTAAACCCTGATTGAAGCTTTGGCATACAATGCAAATCAAGTTTACAGTAAATCTGTTGTGGCTGGCTAGGGTTATAATCATCCATAATTAAGCAGACATTATTTCTTTTGGCTTCTTGGAAATTACACCTTCTTCTGCTAAGCTTGAATTTGAACCATGGGAGGCCTCGTTTTACTAACCTTATTTCTCTCTCTGCATGAAATGGAATACACTTTGTTTCACAAAGTATATGCTGCAATTTCATAACCAGAACTGCCAGCATTTGTCTTATTTCTTTTTACTTACTCAGCTGTTCATAGGACAGGAACTTGTGTGAAACACTGAAGCTTTAGCTTCAACGTTCGGAAAATGAAGACACAGTGAAGGAAAACTCTCCTGCAAATTTCTTTTGAGAAGTAATTTTTTATTTTGAAAATTTAAATCCTCATTCTTTTCCATTTTCTTTACAATAGAAAATCATATAATCCATTTTAGGTCCCAAAACCTGCCTCCTTCATTGTATTCATTTTTATTAAATTGGTTTGCAATGGCTAGTTGCAGTGTTTCTCACTGACGAGATCACAGTTGGAAGCTGCTGTGTAAAAATGTACATGCAGTTTAATATACTTAAAAGGTCAAACCCTGAAGTGCTTAACTGGCTTCAGTTAAAGCCAACAGTTTTGCAGTACTATAGCACCATAGAAAGCCCAAGTTGCTCCAGTTGTCAGGACTGTGGGACTGTGGAGGGTTGCTTTGGAGCCCACCCCATTTCTGGGGGGGCTACCAGGGTCCCATGAAGGCTTGGTACTACAAGTGAATTCTGCCAGGTTTCATGCTGCTGTTTCTCCGTGAGCGAAGTTGGCAGCCGTGCTGCCCTGGCAGCTCATGAGTGAATTAATGCTACTCAAATGCGCTATTTTAAGTCCATTTCTTTCAGACTACAGGAAATCTTTAAAGCTTTGTGCTTAGAGGTAAATGCATAAAATTGTAATGTAACTGTACAACTAGCTGACTAAAAGCAGAAAATGTTAAGATACTTCTTAGTAACCTGTTTTGTATGGATTTGGCAAAAAAATCATTCTTCTGGGAGTGGTAGTCCACTTACATGTTGTAGATTATGAACTCTGGCTCATCTACCCCCTCTGCCTTAAGCCTAATAAAGCACCCATGAACATGACTGGCAGCAGCTCTGTAAAGGCCAAATGTTTGAAATTAGGGTGCTTCATGAGATGAAATTCTTGGAAGAATCCTACTTAGCCAGGATATACCCATCCCTGAAGTAGCTCAGTCTCGGCATGGGTATTGATCAGCAGGTATACTCGCTGTTTCACGTTTTGATCCTCAACAGTACTTACCTAGCAGACAGACTACCACCTATTGAGTTGAACAGTTTTTTTGTTCTAGATAGTTATACATTTGTGCAGATATGTCAGAGTTTTCATATGCAAGTTATCAATCAATCCAATAATTGCTTGGATAGTGATATTTGCATATGAAAAGTCTTAATAGTAAGATCCGAAGGAGAGAGAAACCTTTGTGTTAATTTCTGTACAGGATGCATTGACCTGCTCACTGGGATGTTGAGGTAATTTGTGCACATGTTATGGGTCATTGCTCAGCGTGTATAGTTGTGGAATAATGCTGCTGAGTAATGATGGATGTGACCTTTGTTTTTTGGAGACTAAACCATATGGCACTTATCCTATAGCAATGCACTGAAGCAACAATATAGTCATTTCAGAGCTGGCTCTCTTTCCCAAAGTTTTCCACCTTTCTTTTAGGCAGACCCTCTCGTAAAAGGAGCTGTGAATTTTTTTGTTTGTTTTTTTTACTTTTACTTTTTTTACTTTTGCCTTTTTTGCCTTTTTTGCCTTTTTTGCCTTTTTTGCCTTTTTTGCCTTTTTTGCCTTTTTTTTACTTTTTTACTTTTTTACTTTTTTACTTTTTTACTTTTTTACTTTTTTACTTTTTTACTTTTTTACTTTTTTTTTACTTTTTTTTACTTTTTTTTACTTTTTTTTTTCTTAATAGGAGAGACAAATTTGAAGCTAGTTCATGCTCTGATGCCTTCATATTGGTGTCGTTTGTAGGTTCATCTCACCAAGAAAGCACAGGGCTCTTTCATCTTTCCTTCACTTTCTCCTTTGAAACTTAGATTATCTGTGGTGCAACTTGAAAGCCTGTTTGGCTTAAGACTCGCTGCTTGTCAGATCAAACCGATGGCTTCATTCTGCAGCTCCTAGTTAATATTAAAGTGTAACCTGAGGTGGCCTCACTAAGGTATCAGTAGTAGCTGAGTCATTATGGTACCATATGGAGCACACCAAGGAGTAGGGAAGCAGGCTACCAGGGGAGGCTGGCAGTGATTCTTGACCCAAACTTCCACATCTGAAAGAATGGTAAAGGAAAGATTGAGTCTGAGTTGTGCAGGGAAAAACACAGCTGTGGATATTAGAGGTAGCAGAGGGACTTGAGGTTTGCACCTTGCCTAAGGGATTCATATGAAATTGCTGTTGGGAAGAAGCTGTGACAGTAACTGTGGGATAGAAGGTGCTGTTTTATCCTTCACTTAGTGTGGAAGGGCTTAAGTGTTGCTCCTAACCTCTGGGTAGGTCCTTCTGCACTGTTTCAACTTTGCTCAGGGTGTAGTTCCTATTCATCCAAGAGCAGCCAAGGCCTTTGCTTCTGGTGTATTAATGATGAAATAAATCACAGCACGCGTGCCAGGGCACGCGTGCTGTGTACCCATGCTGGACTGCGGGCTGTGATGGTTGCATGCCACACTGCTGGCGTAGCTGGCCAGCAAGTGGTGCATTCTGCCTGTCACATATCCCATTGTGCTATAACTCTAGAGTAGCATTCAAAAAGCTTTGTTATGTGGTCATGTGTCTGCTTGCTTTGGACCAGAGGAGAAAATTACCTGGGCTGATGGAATCTGCTTTTTAACAGCTCCCTTGAAGGAGTGTACATTTCACATGCTGAAATCCTCCTTTTCCAACTGCCATGTCCTGGAGAGCTGTTGATTTTTGGAAGAAGTGTTTATTCAGGCTCCTGCAGAAACTGCTGAGGGGGGATGTAAATGGTGCTTCATAGATCAGAAGAGGTGAGACAGCAACTTTACCTGGTGACCTTTATAGCACTACTTTGTGTAGATCACTACTGTTGATGAAAAGCCCACAGGTATGTGCTGGTGGGATCTCACTGTATTGGAAACAAGAAATTGAGTGTTCACAAGAAACATGGTTCTAGACCAGAAGGCTTTTGCTATAGCTTTGTGGATGCTAGAAATCCAGGCCCTTATGACTTGCTTAGCTACATCTTTGCGAGTGGACAGCCTAAAACTGGTCCAGTAATTGATGAAATTTACAAAAGAACAAATGTGCCACTGTACGTCCAGTTCTGGATTGGAAAAACAACCCAGGGCCTGGAGGGGTCAGTGCTCACTGAACGTGTTGGTGTGACCTTGCACCTGGCTTTTGCCTCCAGCTACTGCAGGCAAGCGCTTTATGAGATAAGGCAGCAGCTGAGCATTATGAGCCTGGGTTCCCTTAAAAATCATTTTTGGTGCAAATATCTCAACAATTCACTGACTGGAGAAGGAACCCTGTGACAGTTTTTACCTCTTTAGGTATGGAGTAATGCTAGAAAGTGCTTTGGCTGTTGATGTTGTTCACCAGAGACTGCGTGAATCCTGTTAGTAGGTACAGCTATCACAAAACCCACAGTGTTCTGCAACAGGAGTTAATGGCAGTCCTCTGTGAGAAACTCTTGCTGACAGTTAGGACTTGGGAAGATGCTTTTTAAAGCAACACGTGGTCAGACTTATAACTAAGCTGGTTAAGTAGCGGGGTTGTGTGGCTCAGTGTGTGTACTGTATGGTGCTTTTGATTGCTGTTAGTCTCTGTTTCACGTGCTCTAAGAAAGATGGCTTTCTACTCACCTGCATTTAAATTCAAGGATCTATTAAAAGGTGGGGTATAGCAGTGTCCCAGAGTTGCTAAGAGTATGTATGCACCTTGGAGGGGCTAAGATATTTGTGAGACCACCTCTTCTTGATGTTCTGGAGCCACTGTCATTTGAAGCTGATAGTGTGACAGCCTCCCATAATTGCTTTTGCTATTTTCATTGATATATGTAGCGATAGGCATGTGCTGGCCTCTGTGTGGGGCCAAGTAAAGCCCTCAAATTCTCTCCATCTCCATCTTGAAGTAGTGAGGGCTGTGAAAATGGTTCTCGCTGTTTGCTTGTTTTCCAGCTGCCCATGCTTCTTCCAATTGCTTATGCACTTTCTGTAGTGCACAGATGAGAGATTTCAGGGTAATCTCTTCAATCCCAGATTTAACACTGATAGGGGAAAAGGTTCTTTAAACTGAGCCATTCTTTGGAAAATTTAAGTTATATCTGTTTTTCAACCAAGTTCAGGAACTGGCACATACTCTTGAATTACTACAACTTAAACTAATTCAGTCACATGTGCAAAGGAATGTTTTCTTTAAAACCCAAACAAAACATATTCCTTGCAAAGGTTTTTATTTTGCAGTTCCAAATCACATGAGGTAGTCAGAGGACCTCTTAGATACCCATGCATGTGCAGATGAGAAAGCAATCCATGGAGTTACCTGTTTCTGTTTGTAAAAAAAAGCAACGATAGCCCAAAATATCCTTGCTGTAACTGCCCACAGTGTATGCATTTGAAATTAGCCTTGTGTTAGCTGCAAAATAAAGAGGCGAGATAGTGGTTGCCTGTTTTCTGTAGCGGCAGCAGGACATGGCCTCAAACACTTAATGTATTCCACTGTTTCTACTGCACGTTAACATCATTCTTGACAACTAAGGCCTGAAATAGGTTTCAGAAGTAGACTGAGCTGTGAATGGGTTTTGAGCCTGACAAATTCGAGTCTGGGGGAAGGGCTGTGAATGAATCCTCTCAAGTGAATGAATGGAGCGGCTCTCGAGCTTGAAGTGCTAGCAAGGATTTCACAGGGTTTCCAGTCACTATAAATGCTAGGCAGGTTCTGGCTTGGAAGCGGAGACCTCCACTAGTTCTAAGTGTAACAGCTCTACCAGCTTGAAGGGGAGAAAATCTTGCAGGTTTTTGTTCAAGTTGAACTGGGAAGTGTTGACAAGTGAGTTGTTATTGTGGTATTGAGTACAGATTTATTCTGGCAGGATGATGGTTAAATGCATGCATAATCTTCCAGCTACCCAGAGGACAAACAGCTAGCCTGCTCTGCAATGAGAGCTCAAAGATTTGCAATTGTAAAGATGTGCTATAAATGTCTGCAGTGCACGAGTGCCCTACTCACTTTGCGAGGCAGCAGAGATGAGAGCCTGGATTCTAATCCTGGCTCTTATTGCTCCCACCTGGGCTGTTAAAGCTTTTGGGTTATTGGTCGTGCATTCACCCTGCAAGGGAAGTGGTAAAGCTTGTCTGACAACTTAAGCTCTGCCATCTATAGCATGTTAACTATTTCTAAGACTTGGTTACCATCAAAGTGGATGGGAGCATTATAAAATTTGGTGCAGCAAGTAAGAGTGTAAGAGGAACTCTTGCAATGAATGAAATTGCCTTAAAACCAATGCTTTTCACTACCCCTATCATTCTGCTCCCTAACAGTCTGTCTGCCTGTTGTAGAGCCAAAGGCAGAATTTGCACATGAAGGCAATAAAAGCCGCAGTGGTTCCTGCAGCCAAGCACCCCTCACTGCACCCAATTGCCCTGCTATGGTGTAGTTACGCTCAGGGCACTGGTGTGTTTGTTTCCCAGTGAGGGGAATAGGGAGGAGCAGTGGGAGCAAGGAGAGAAAGGGGAATGGTTTACTGGCATTGTGCAGAATGTACCCCACACTGGAGGCTTAGAAGTGGGAGGAATTTGTAGAGGGCCACTGAATGCAGGGTAAGGACCTGGGCTGCGAGGCTGGGTGGGTGCATGAAGGATGCTGCTGCATGCCAGCCATGCTTGCCCACAGGGCACCCTGTCACTGGTCTCATGGAAAGCACTGGATCATCAAATGCATTGTACGTCATGCTCTGTGGGAGGAGTGTCTTTAAAGCCTGGCTGTCAAACAAGGTGCTCTAAGATGGGTAAATAACATGATTTACATCAAACATCTATCTACACATTGTGCCAAATCTCTTTCTCTGTTAAAGAAACAAAGCAATGAAATAATGCAACATCAGGGGTCATTAAAAGCTGGAAGATCTTCCTTTCCTGACAGCTTCCAAGCTGCAGATTGCATTGCCTCTCTTGCCATGGCCCAGGGAAAGCACAGTGTGTTTTACTCAAATGTGTCTGCATTTATGTGATGTACAGACTTGGTCGTCTGGGATTTGCTTTGCAGTATGTTTGGAGGAATGCCAGCCCTTGGTCTCAGCTGCACTCTCTTTGCTGGAACAGAGTTCAATGGGATTCGTGACTGAAGATGGGTTGTAGGACTTCCCGTTTTTCTGATGAACATCTACAGAATAGGGAAGAGTCAAGTTGATACCCTCAGTAACTCATAAGACGCACTTTCTTCGGCTACTTTCAAAAACAGAAATCAAAACTCTTCACTTCTTTATGTTGAACATGTACTGAAGGGAGAGGAGGAAAAAGTGTTGTTCATTTTTTATGAAGTATTGACAGCATTCGAAAGAGCTGTGTGTTTGCAGGTTTGGGGATTTTTTTTTTTATAGCATGCTTTTACAGTATTTTCACATCTCATGTTCATGTCCCCTTCCCCTTGTTTTCCTCCCCAAGAGCACTGATCTAACCTTGTGATTAGCTTAATACTTAATGCAGGGATGGCTGCTATCTTTTTTGAGGGGAGAGCTTATACTTTAGTTGAAGTCTTGGTAAATGCAAGAGTAAATTATTGAATGGTATTGGCATATTTCTGTGTTCAATTTATAAAGCTGGCGGATACTTTTTAAATATTTCTGCTGTTTTCTGTCCCCACAGAGAAAGACCTTGATCTTTTGCTGCTAAATAAATATACTTCTGCTGTGATTACAATTTCAACATTTTCTCCACTTCCTCAAGGTCGAAGTGGTGTCACATGATGGTTAGTAGCACATACTGCTTTCCTTAGTGAGAAGTAATAGGAGAGAACGTACTTTAAAACAGGAATTTATTCCAGAAGGAGTTATTTACTCATAGCTTTATGCACTCTTACTATGTTAAGGAGAAACTAGGAATACAGGGAGACTTCTCAATATTTTCCTAGCATCTCGCATTCCTTTTAAAAGCTGTTTATTGTTAGAGAAGATTGTAAGTAAGAAAGATGGTGTCTGCTTGAGTTTTCAGTGCCTGAAGCCGGCAGGGACTAACACATTTGCTGTGATGGTTACCAGTTGAGATTGCAACAGTATTTTCAATGTCAACAGTAATTATTTTGCTTCTTAGGAAAACACGTTAAACAGCATTTTCAGACCTTTGTAGAGATGCGTAAGAAAAGATTGAACTTGTCCATTGCAGTGCAAAAAAAGACTAGGAAAATAGGGGTAACCGGAAGAACAGGCAACAGTCTGCAGCTGCTGAATTGAGATCTCCTCTGAAATCTATAAAGGGCTCCTGATGTACGGAGCATTCACTGGGGTCAGCAAAGCTGTTATTTGTTCTGCTTTCTGAAAGTAAGGCCAAAACCTGTATGTTGGCAAAAGGTTGTATTTGATGCAGTTTGTTTGGATTCTGCTTTAGTGCAGAAAGAATTGGATCTTTCCTTTCTTTTGGCTTGTCATTAGATTTCAAAATATAGGGTTGAACTTTGCTGTTGCTTCACAAGCTTCCTAAAAACATTGATACCTATATTGCAGCGCAGAATTTTCATCAATCCCGTAGTTTCCAGCAAGCTCAAAGATGAAACGTTCATGCAGTGCTTCTGACTTGCACTGATGTCAAGATGCATGTGTCGCAAAAGAAGTCACTTTCTCAGGGCAGAGTTTGCAGGGCTTTCTTGTTTATTCTTTCTGTGCTGTCTGTGAACTGGGTGTCATTGGAGGAATTGTATCTTCTGTGAAGATCCAGCTTAGCTGGTACTTTGGTAACATGATTAGATTAATAATGAATGCTGAGTATGCTGTGTGGCCTTCCATGTAACACAGGATGTGAATACGCAAGTGACTTGTTAAAAATTGTTTCTGCCTGCAGCATACCAAAGGCTAATGGTTCATCAGCAACAACAAAAAAAAGCATAACAAGAAATTTGTGCAAAGTTTTGTTTTCATCGGAATCTTTAACTTTCTCGCTTATAGGAATGGCAGGGAGTAGGGCTGAGAGAAAGTGTGAGAACCACTTGGGAGGAAGGAAAAGGAAGAGAAAATTCCTTTTTGGCACCAAGGGTTTTATTTTGTTTGGTTTGGGTTTTTTTTCCTCCTGGTTGCCGTGCAATTGATGAAAACAAAACTGGTATGAAAATGGCTTTCTGGCCTTCTAGAAGGCTTTAAGAACAGTACACCGAAATAGCCTTCTTTTTAACCAAGAGAGTGATAGAGTAGGATGAAACAAACAATTTTTGTAAACTAAATGCTATGACCGCTTCTTGTACTTTTGGCAGGCATGAAAACCAGTCCAGTTCTTTGAAGAAAAAAATTCTGAGCTCTTGGCTGATGTCTGTGCTAAGAAGGCACTGAAGGAATGATTTTCTCTTGTTGGCTTTATATCTCCCACTTCTCAGTTTCATTTTAAGAGACGGGTGAACAAAGTTCCTGACCTTTCTCTGCTGGTTGCTTTTTTTTAGCCATTTGTTTCAGGCCAGAGAATTGTGCTGGGATGTGCAGCATCCATGGAGCATGTACCTTGCAGGGGTAGCATGGGTTTGCTTGAGCATCTGTAGCAGAGCAGCAGAAGCAGGTATAGCAGAAGAAGCTGCAGCTGGTGTTTTCCTCCTGCTGCTACAGAAAAGGAACATCTGCTCTTCTCAAGACTGGCTGAGAAAGGATTTGTGAAAAGGATGTGCAAATTTGTTAGCTGAACTAAGCATCCAAACATTTAACATGAGACGTTCAGCTTTTTGCGTGCTGCTATTAAAATAAGCATGTGTCTAGTATAAAATGGCTATCACCTTGAAGCAGTGAATCCTTTCACATGCCTGCCTACTAGTAAAACCTCTGTCTGGGGAGCATTACAGTGTGCAAGTAAAACAAGAAAACTGCTTTGTTTAGAAGTACAGCTTTGGTAATGTCTGATAAAGCATTTTCTAAAATAACAGTTGTTAGAGCTTTTGCACAATACTGCTTTCATCCACTTCTGACATTTAAACGTTGAAATACTATTGAGTCAGTGTTGCAGAATGTTTTCATGATGACCGTATTACTCTGAGGAGTCTGATCAAGGAGCCAAAAAACTGAATAACCTCAGGCATTTTTAATCCTGCTGCATCATCTTTTGGAAAGTTTCTCTCAAGGCACACATACAGAAATTGTGGTGAAGTACCCTGACATAGTATGTCCTAGAAAGTGGCTTAATGAGTTTAAAGTGCAATCCTGACTTGAATAGAGGTCATATTTTAAAGGTCAAAAGTGCTTGAGCTGGTGGTAAAAATGAGCCTTTGTTGTAATTCACTTCTGGTAGCACCACAAGCCAGCATAGCTAATAGTAAACTGTACCAGGTTTTCCTAGAGGTAAGGCTTCTAACTACAATTTATTAATTTATGTAAACCTGTCAAGACAGATTAAAGACTTATTACTTGATCTGCAGAAGTGGGTTTTTAACAGCTGCAAATAATAGGTGAAATAGCTTGAGTTCCACAGTGGATTTTCAAGTCTGGAGACTGGAAGAAGTGTTTTGAACTATAAACTTGGCATACCTGCATGGTAGCTGAAGATGGACTCCTGCCACTTCCCTGAGCGAAACCATGTGAGAAACACTCAGTAGGTGCTTTGTAGTGAACCCAACCTGTTCTTGCTCTTGCCCTGGGAAAGTCTGGGGTGTACGTGAGAGGGGACTGATAGCTTTGTTCCATTTGACTTGTTCATGTATTCAGTGGGCTTGACAGTATTCCATGATGTGAATGGTAAAGAATCATGCACCTCAGTTGCTAAGGAGCCCATTAATAGCTTTTTTCTAAAACTTAAAAAATTCAGTCTCTGAGGTGTAACTGTTTACATGTTCATCTCTGTGCCTGCACTGTTAAAGTCAGCAGCAGCTCTGTTCTGGTGTAGAAGAATTACAGCTGGCAAGTTTTTACTCCTGATCATGTATGTTGGAGGGACTAAAATATTTTTAATACATACCTGATGGTAGCTGCTGAAATCCTTCAGAATCTCTTTTTCTGCCACTTTTTTCCTTCCACTCCTGTTAGGTCTCATATTAGAAAAGTGCTTCACTAACATGGTGTATACAACTGAAGATATGTCATGGTTTAACCCCAGCTGGCAGCTAAGCACCACACAGCAGCTCGCTCAGGAGAGAATCAGAAGAGTAAAAGTGAGAAAACTCATGGGCTGAGATAAAGGCAGTTTAGCAGGTAAAGCAAAAGCCATGCATGCAAGCAAGGCAAAACAAGGAATTTATTCACCACTTCTCCTCGACAGGCAGGTGTTCAACCATCCCCAGGAAAGCAGGGCTCCATCACCCGCAACAGTAACTTGGGAAGACAAACACCATCACTCCGAATGTTGCCCCCATCCTCCTCCTTCCAGCCCAGCGGTATATGCTGAGCCTGACGTCATATGGTCTGGAATATCCCTTTGGTCAGTTGGGTCAGCTGTCCTGGCTGTGTCTCCTCCCAACTTCTTGTGCCCCCCCCAGCCTGCTCGCTGGTGGGGTGGGGTGAGAAGCAGAAAACGCCTTGAGGCTGGGTAAGCACTGCTCAGCAGCAACTAAAGCATCCCTGAATTATCAACACTGTTTCCAGCACAAATCCAAAACATAGCCTCATAGTAGCTGCTATGAAGAAAATTAACTTCATCCCAGCCAAAACCAGTGCAAGATGTAAACCTACAGATCGGGAGGGCTAAAGGTTCAGACTTTGACATAGCTATTGCATTGATTAAATCTGCTTTTTTTTATAGGTAGTCACATTTACTGAGGTCTGTTTTTGTCATGCTTTTTCAGAGTACTTGAGAAAATACTGTATTCCAGATACCCTGTCTGGCAGTGGTGTGTGCGACACTGAACTTTGAGTGACCTATTTGAATAGATTAGGGATGAATACAGTAAATACCCTGTCTCGGTATCTATAAAAAACATTGCACGGTAAGTATGGCACTGCTGTAACGCACATGGCTTTCTGCTAGGCAGGCAGAGAATGAAAACTTCTGAACCCAGTTCAGTGCAGATTGTTTTCCGCTGTCATTGTGTGTGCCAAAGCATGAGCTTGGGAGAAGGAAGTAGCAATACTGAGACTAGATGTGCATTGGTAAAAGAAACAGGTGAAAGATGTTCAGATGTTCCCTCTGATGATATTGCAACCAAATGCTTTTGTCAACAGTGGAGGGAAGAGAAAGATGAAGAGCTGCTCTGTGTGTGAGGCTTGATCAGGTGCTTCTGTCCCATCAGCTGGGACTGAGGGTTGGGGACAGATTCAGTGGTCACAGTTCCCTAGCCACTGCTGCTGAAGCCTGTTCCTGAGTTTGAAGAAAGTTTGTCTCACTGTTCATCTGCTTTAGCCTCAGACTATGTCCTGGGAAAATAAGCTGGCAAAGTTGTGAACGGTCTTCATGGCAGAAATTAGACCAGGATGATGTCAGACAAACTGAAGTGCAAGCTTGAAGGAGAGGAAACAGATGAAGAGCAGAGGCAAGCATGTGGGCTGAGGGTGTGTGAAGGTAGGGTTGGCCCATGCAAGGAGCAGAGGAACAGCTCCAGCAAACTGTGCAAACCTATCCCAACAGGATCACAGTCAAGCAGTCCAAGAAACTGGAAAAGCAGTGAAGAAGGGGATGGGGGCCTGAGGATGGCTTTTTGGATGAGGAAAGAAGCTTCTTCAGAGGATGAAAATCAATTGTTCCTTTCCTGCCTTAAAAAGGCTGGCGGGAGGTGGGTGAAAGGGATGGATAAAGACTCGGGTGTTAACATGGTGTACAGGGAGATGGTAGCCTGGAGGACCTTCAGGTGAAGCAGACTTGCCCCATGGTGGGCTTCTGGTGGCTGCCAGAACATAATTTTACTGGAACCCTCTCTCAGTTTAGCAGCTGGGGTGGGAATATTTTATGTAATACTATGAACAGCAATATTAGTCTAGAATTTTTTTTTTAAATTCTTTGTGATTTTGGAAATTCTGAATTGGCACAGTTCAACTATTGCTCCTCCCTCAGAACAAGTGCTAATAGTAAGTGCCCACTTCTATAGGGATAAGAAGATCTTTGTTCTGCTCCATCCAGATGTTGAGCTGTAAACTTTGTCTACTCTTGCTGTAAACAATGTTTTGCATCTAATAATGAAGTGCTAACGCACATGGTGTTCCTTGCTCTTTTAAAGTACCTTAGATGTGCTTTAACTATCAACACATTTATGCTAGCTAAGTGGTTGTTAACAGACAATAGCTTTGTACTTGTTAGAGGACTTAGCTACAGAGAGGGGAGCAAGGTCTGCCTATCTTTGGCAGTGGCTCTGTAGCTTGTGTTTCCTGGGGTGCGCAAGACCTGATAGTCACTGATCCCCAGATTAAACAACTTCTGAATGTGTCGGATTAAACAGTTTCTATAACCAAGATACCTGACAATGAAATGGTAATTTGCTGTAGTAATTTTGACAGTTAAAAACACTGTGTAATATACTTAATGTAAATGTGTTTTCTGGTAGTGTTTTCTGTTTTGAAGATGTGTGTTATGCTTATATTCAAGTGTTGCATAGCCAAGACACTTAAAGTGAACAAAACAAGACATTGACCAAAATAGCACCTGAAAGATGGAGACTTGTGCCATTTATAGAAGCTCAGTTAAAAAGCCATCAAACCGATGAAGTAGTCTGGGAATAGGGAGAGATGACAAAACCTAAAGAGTCATCAAAACTTGGGATAAGGATCATTCTTGGAATGAATGGAGTCTACTTGGCCATTATTTTGTACTGGCCTGGTAAAATCTGTGACCTGTGAATTGTCTAAAAAGAAAACTCAGCCAAAGCCTCATGTGATGTATTCCCTGGGTCAACTGTTCAGGATCACTCATTGCCTCCTGCTTAGCTTTGAATCTGCTCCTGAATTGTTATTTATCATCTCTGAGAACTGAATGTGAAACTGATGTTCTAATTCCTGTCCTGTGTGGTTTTGTCTTCTCTTATTTTGACTTTGCATGGGAGGAAAACCTTTAGCATTTGGCTTACTGCAGACGCATCTTGTGCAAACTTGAGCAATGTTTCCTGAGTAAAACAGAGGATTATACCAGTTATTCTTAACAGTAAGCAGCAGAAATATAACCTGTGCAAGAATATTGAGCATTTCTTTATGCTATTTCTATTTTTCCATGCTTTCATTTTTAAGAAATCCTAAAATCCAAGAGCTTTGTTTCTCGTTTGCCATTTACTAACTGATATAGTTTTACTCCCCTGTAAGTACAGCATTGCCTTCTTCAAAGGCTCTCCATTGCTGCTGTCTTTCCCGTCTGCCTCAAATTGGTATGCCTAATCTAAAGCAAGCTGAAAATCCTTGACTACTTGGGTAGCCTGAGAAATATTTAAAAAGCTGCTTGCTAGCCACTGGCAAGCATAAAAATTAAAGTGTGCTCAGGGAAGCATCTTTTTAAGAGGCATAACTCATCAGGAAGGAAGGTAGCTGTGGGTGTGAGATCTTGTATTTTCAACAGGTTTTGTCCCCAACTGTTGATGAAGTCTAGCTACTGTCTTTCTGGTTTAGGGTGGGTTTTTTGGGGTTTTTTTTTTGGTTTTGTTTCATTGTTGGGTTTTTTTGGTTTGGTTTTTTTTGTTTGGGGTTGGGGGGGGGGGGGCAACCAAACTCCAAACCTCCTGAAGTTTTCTAATTTCTGTTCTGCCTCCTCATTTTGGTTTAAGAAAGAGGAGTTTTTCTTCTGGCTCCATTCCTACTATTCTCTTACAGCCAAACCCAGTTCTTCCTGCTATTGCATCTTCCTCAGCCTTTGCTTTGGGAGGGTTAAGAGACTTGCTGCCTGTTCATAACTGTCAGTTACCCTCCCACCCTTTACTGGTGTTCCCTGCCTTCCCTCAAACAGTTATGGGTCTTTCTTTATCCTGAACATCAGGAGCAAAAGTGTACAAAATCAGTATCACCTCCCTGCTTTTATAAAGACAGTAAATGATGACTAAAGCACTGTAGCAGTCTGTTTTCATGATCAGAAACCTGGTGATACTTTCAAGTTATGTTGCCTTCACATTTTAAGCTTTCTGCTAAAATGAGAAACAGTAACTATATATTTTAATGAGATCTTAAAGTTCATTCCCCCAGGTCAAACTTCTTGTTTGCAAAGGATGGAGGTTTGCCAATATGCTGTGCTTGAAAGGAATCGTTGTGCAATATTTGCCCTCTTAAGCCATTCAACCCCATAACTGCATGCTATCAACTCAAGAATGCCACTTTTTACATGAGAACAAGCATAATGACATGGAAAACAGATCTGCATCTTTTGAGTCTCACTGGATGTTCAGACTGGGGCTGAATAGGTACAAACAAAACAAGTCATCTAGGCATTTGGTTTATTTATTAATAAACATGTGTCTACACCTTGGTGTAGTCTGTTTGCATGAGGGGTTTTTTTTCATGCAGATCATGCTTGCTACAGCCTAAGCCTCCCTGGCCTGAATAGCTTTCCTCCTCTTTCAGAGTCAAACCCCAGCAGCTGTGATGCAACCTGGGAGAGGTTTTCTCCTCCTGGCTGGGTCCTGGGGAAGGAAGTGGCTGCCATGACATGGCTGCATCTCCTGTGCCCTGCTCCTTGCTGGCTGACAATCTTCGTCCTTGGAAAAGACAATCAATTTGGCTTCAGTATAGCTGTTTGTCATTTTGTGCAGGGCAGATACTATTGCTGTGGTGGTAGCAATATATTCTGGCAGGGGAAATCCTTGCTAAAGTGAAGGTGTAAGCCATATGTAGTCCTCCCTACAACAGAGATGCAAGCTAGGTTTGCTTCTGTTTGCACACTTCCTGTTTCCCTCATTCCTGCTGCAGGCACCCTTGTTGAGGAGGGAGAAGAGATCTGTTGCTAGTTACCTGGAATTTATTTTTAGCTAGGAAGTCATCCTGAAATGGAAATCCAGAGTCAAATTACATCTGCTCTTTGCTCCAGTGCTCCTTGATATCTGTCCTGTGGATAATTAATCCCTGTGACATCTTTTGGCTCTACTGTGGAAAGCAGAAGGGAAGTTTTATTGATGACTGATTTTTCCAGTTGCTGTGCTTGAAGGTAGAAACAGCGGATACTTTTGGTTCAGCTAATGCTCTCCTCTGATCCTTAAAGGGTGATTTGATGGTAGCCAGATGTTAGTCATTGTTAATCTTCATCCCACAAGTTCCAGGCATTAAAACAATGATTGCCTTTTATTCTTCAGTTTGGAAGCTATTGCACTTTACTTGGTATTCAGTTTAGCATTTGATGTAGGAATGGTGAGTGGTGTGATACAGTCAGTGTGCTGGACAGTGAAGAAAAATAGTGCTGGCTGTGGCCTTTGTTGCATCTAGAAATCAAATCAGCATTCCATGTTTTTAGGTTGTGGTCCCATCTGATTCTCCCAATAAGCGCACATATGCTTGAGTGCACTTACCCATCACTGACTTGCTGATAAGACATTGTCACAATTAAGTAGGAATTGTGTAAATAAATCCCAGTATTCATGGCCTAACTATTCTTTCTTACAAGTGTTATCTCAAATAATGAAAGGAGGTGTCAGGCTTCCCTTTTACTGGAGAACTCTCTGGTACAGTGGACATCAGTACTAGAAATGACAGTAGTGAGTCAAAGGCTGGTTATAATATGTGGAAAAGCATATTGAATAATGTAACATTATGAAAATAGCTTTCTGCTGGACACCAAGGTTCCTCCCTAGGTACTTATCATTTATTTGAGGTCATTGCTGCTTCCGTCAGGGTACTTGTGGGGATATGGAGGAATCCCAGCAGTTGTAGTAGCCTGTTCTGGATCAGAATGGGTTAGGCTTAGTTGCTTTAATTTGGTTCAGTAACCACACTTGGTTAGACAGTTGCCAAGCTCCTTTCTGTCCAAGATTCATTTCCTCTGATGAAATGGATATATTAGAGAAGACCTCTGTGCAAACACTGTTGAGCAGATGAAAATTTATCATGAAGGGGTTGTGTTGGGGCTTTGAAAGAAAGCAAAAATGCCCACCCATATTCTCCTTTTCAATCTTAAATGATTCTAAAGCATCAGCTTTGGGTTCCTAAGAAAATAATTCTTGTTGTTTTAAAATGATTCCCATCCAGGATGCAATTAAATACCACCTAGTTACAAAAAAAAAAAAAAAAAAAAAAAAAAAGGTTTAAATACAGATTAAGGATAAAAGGAGCAATATATCTGGTGTGTTCAGTGATAGTGCTGAGCTGTTTTATTGGAAAGCAGCCTTTACAGGTCAGTGTGCTTGTCACTTGAAGAGGTAGTGACAGGGACACACAGCCTTTCTGTACTTGTTCTTGCTGCTAAAGTTGGATGGGTTACACAGCTGTAGCATCTAACTTGCTGTGTCCAGATGGTCAGCTTCAGATGCTGTGTATGTGGTGCCGCTTTTTTCTTAATAATCCAGATATGGCCCATAAATCCCAGGCCAAGAATTCAGGCAAGAATGTAAGTTTACTTTGAGCTGCACGACAGCTTAGCTGGCTCTGGCCATTTGTGCCTTGAAAGCAGAGTAAAGCATTTTCAGAAGATTATCAGTATCACTGACCTCAGACTTATGGCAATGCTTAGGTTTGTAGAGGAGATGCTAATAGCAATCATACATAGAACAAGTATTCAAATCAGGTAAAACAGCTGACTTGTGAATATATTTCCTAATGAAACACACTGACCTCTTCAACAAAGAGCAGGCATGTAAATCTTCTTTTAAGTTGTTGGAGTAATGACCTATAGTTTGGTGACAGCCTTTGTTCTCCATGGAGCTGAGGAGTTCTCATCTGTTGCACTAACCAAAAAAATAGAGGAGCAGCTCAACTCTCCTAAGGATAATTAGACTAGTCTCTCTTAGTCATTTGTACATTCCATGTAAATGCACAGAAAAATGTCTAGACACATTTGTAAAAAAAAAAAGTATTGATTGAATTTCAGTCTGACATGGCTCTAAGTGCTGTGTTTCAATGGCTTTGGAAGCAACTGAGTAACTTTGGGCCTTCAGTCCTTGGGAATGCTGCTTTTCTTGTGGACCATCTGGACACACCTGTGCATTCTTGGAGTGCAACTGCTGGAATACATGACTATACTCTCTAACAGCTGTTTGAATAGTTTTCCAATACTGTTTGTGTGCAAAGAAGCCTGAATTATTGTACATTAAATCTAGTGCTAAGGGTGCTCAGAACTGAAGATAGTTATAAACCTGCTGCATTTCTTCAAGGTCTGGTTATGCCTGCATCCACAAGTTGTCCATAGGTCTTACGAGTCAATCCTCTGAAGTAGATAGTTCAGAGAAATAACATGTTTAAAAAAAATAAAAATGCTCTAAGATCTGAGAAATTGAGACGCAAACGGTTTTGAGGTTACTTAGTAAACATATTTGCACATCTTTGTGTTGAATGTGCTGGGAAGCAAAGTATAGAGCTATGGGATCTGTTGTCCAGCCTGTGTAACTGTCACTCCAATTTATATTCTCTGGCATGCTTCTGATATTCAGGCTGTTTTCTGTAATGAAGTTTGAAATTAACACAAATGTATCCCATTCAGAAGGCCATCTTTTAGATACAGGACTGGAACTGTCTTAAACTATTTGCTTTGAGTCTGATGATGATGTACCTGCGTTGTCCTGATGACAGGAGGAAACTGCATTGCATTGGACTTGCTCTGTGAAGTGTGTAAATTTCACCTTTGGATACCAAGAGCCCAATACACTTAATCATGATGACAAACCCTTCTCGAGAGTGGCTTAAGAGGAATGTGAAATTAAGATACTTGCTCACATAAGTAGATGAGGACCTGGTCCTAAAAGTAACAATTCAGATGTAGTCAGACAAAAAGTGCTTTTGTAAGTATTTGGAGAGTTTTTAACAAAGTAGGCAACAGATCTGGCTAGTCCAGTGGTTTGACTTGAGTACTGGCCTTTGAGCTGTAAGGATAAACAGTACATACAAAACTGTGCAACATTTTATTCTGGCTGACAAAACGCAAAATTGTACTGCTGACTAGCTTTTCTAGATCTCCAGTGTTTCATCAGAAATACAGTGCTTTCTTCTTGTGGTTTTAACCTGCAGGTAGTTATGACAGATTTGACTGATTAGACTTAATTCACCCAGGTGGGCACTGGTTACTGCTCCTTCTTCAGCCAACCAAGCAACCTGTGGGAAATTGCCCTTTAATCAAAGACCTGATCTGCCTAGTAAGAGGAGGAGTGATCGTTGCACCCAGAGTCAGTGAGCACAGGAATTAGACCAAGCCTTTCCTCCACTCCTTGAGAGCCATGCTCTCTTCCCATCTTCTGCCACCTTCACAGATGCGGAGAAACCCCATTTTTGCAACTTTTTGAGAAGTTAAGGTCTATGTGACTGCTTTTAGCTCACTATGCAATTTTCATGTGTTGGGGTATAGCCACGAGCAGTGGTCTTCATTTTAAAAAAAAAAAGCAGATATAAAACAAACCCTGGATCTGTCTGTCTTGAAGCAGTCTGCTTTGAATAATTTGATATAAAATATAGGAACCAATAGGGTTTCCTGACATTAAAATGATTAATGTTCAGAAATCCTCATTTACATTTTTGTAAAAAGGCAAACTGTAGATTGGTAAGCCTGTTCCACTCCCACATGAAAACACACCATCATGGTTTGATGGAATAAATTTTTTCTAACATTCAAAAGCAGAGCTTTAAACACATCTAAATGTAGTACAGCTTAGGGAGCCTTCCTTGTGACTATTTTTTAGAAGAAATGTACTGCTAATGTAGCATTCCATGAGCACAACAGAAACCAAGAGGTGGAACTGAGGGGAGGGTTGGTAGTTGAACATGATACAAAAAACCAAAACATGATGAAGGCTTCTATGCTTTCAGTTGACTAAATGTGAAGTGGTGTTAGTAGCCAGTGGAGTCATTGGGTTGCTGGTCCTGTTGTGACCTGGAAGCTTTGTACTTCTGCAGGGTGGTGCTGCAGTTGATGTGACAGCTTAGCACATGAGAGATTTTCTCTTGTATATGGGTCTAAAGGCAAAGATAATGAAGCCCCTCCACTGCTCTTCTGTCAAACACACCTGCAGCAGAGGGTTGAGGTTGGGACCATCTGGATGATGTCTCAGTGACTGGCATGGACTGACTTAGGGTAGGCTGGAGAAGGGGCAAGGCAAAGCTGGCTTAGCTCCAGCTTTGCTCCATACCCTTCTTCTGCTGAGGACTTCTTGGCCCACGGAGGGGATCTGGTACATGTGTCTGAATGCTGATCTAGCAGTGTCTGTCTTGGAGAAATCAGTGTGCTCCATGACTGGAGCCCAAAATACCTCAGGAGGATGTGCTCTCTTAGAGTTGAAAGAATATAGTGCAGCTTTGGCTTCTTCTTGACTAGAGGTCAGAAAGGAGAAGTAGCAGATGACTTAAAAGTAGAGCGCACTATACAATACTGTAACATGGGGGCAACTTTTTTTAATGGTAATTGTGTTGGTTTGTTGATGTTGTGGAGAGCAGAATCACATGCAAAGTATGTAAGTTGGATATAAATCATCAAAATTGTGGTTAATTTTAGACAGTCATTATTACTTTAGCGACCAGACGTAGCAACTTCTGCAAAAAGCCTGAGATTTTTGTGTCACGTGAAGGAGATGTACACATGCAGCAAATTCAGCCACAACATTTCTGGTGTTTTCAGGTATCCCCATGATTTGGGAGGGAAGAAATAGTGGTTTGAGTCTGAAGCAGGGAAACATCAGTACAGCAAACCTCTATGTTGCTCCTGTAGGCAACACGGCCTTCAATGAGCAGTGCTTGTTCTTTCTTGGAGTAGCTGTCTCTTAAACTTCCCAAACTTAAGCGATTAATAAATCTGTCATTTGCATAGCTTAGCATTTAAAGTGACTGATTCAGCATGCAGTTAGCCTTCCTGGTTAGTAAATACTTTAAATGAGACTCTGCAGTTGTGCAAGATCAGATGCTTCCAATATATCTCAAAATGAGTTAGTATCAGATCTTACCAAAGCTACAAAATAAAAGCAAAAAGGAAAATAACATATGTTAATGTGCCCCATCCTTTTATGTATGGACAATGTTTCTAGTGTCTTTGTCAGCTGTGGAGAGGCATTTTAATCTTCTGCCCCCATAGTACCCTGGTTCCCAAATTGTGTCAGACTTTGAAACAAAGATAGGCTTTACAAAAAAGATGCAGTTAGTGACTAAAGAGGAAACATTCTTCTCGGGGTGGATAAGTGTCTGGATTTGGTGAAGAACTGGAAACACTTCTGTGATAATTAGCATTATTCCTCAGGACAGTCTGTAATGAGAAATTGTTTCCATAGTCGTTTGGGTCTTTCTCCATGTATTTCTCTGATTAATTGAAGGGTTGGACAGGGTTGAGTAGAGAAGGCTTGTTGTAGTCCTGTGGCCCTGCCTTGTGCGTAGGGTTAGTGAAACTGCTGCTTTACAGCTGTGGAAACTCTCATCTGGCAAATGCAGGTAAAGTAACTTGCAGCTCACTGTGCTTGCATACCTGCTATGCATTGACCATTAATAAACCAATACATGCCAGCATGTGATCATGTAGCTCCAGTTTTTGGGACTGTACAGTTGTATCTGCCTGTTCACTTCTCTAAGATGCTCCTTTTCATTTAAGTCAATAGTGAGATTTTTAGCTGCTCTTCTGTACTGAGCAGCAACTGAACTTGTGTGGACCCCATGGTCCAGTAGAACAATAGAAATCTTTGAATTGCGCGTTCTTCCCTAGTGTGGCTCTCCCCTTGTTTTGGAAAGTGAGTCACAGGCTAGACCTGCCATAGTTGCCAGAAAATGATGTAATTTGGATAATGTAATATCCCACATACAAATGAAAGACTATTGAGAAATTGGGCTGACAAGAACAAAAAGGAAATAGCTGCATATCAGATGCATATCTCAATTTTTAAATCATTATAATTGTGCGTGCAATTATTAAATACAGAGGTAGTAAAGAAGGCATAAAGAAAAGCTGCAGCATTCCTTGAACCATGTTTTCAGATGACCACAAGGTAGGTAATCCTGTTCTCCTTCTGTCTGCCTCGTGCCAGCAGTAGTTCATGCAGCCAAGCTCTGTCAGACCAGGGAATTGATCTGGTCGAGCACTAACATATGTGGTGTTGCATTAGTTCTCGGCAGGATCAGTTCCCTGGTCCCACTCCCCACAGTCCCTGGGGCACTGGTGTGGCCAAAAATTGGAGGGAAAAAGCAGGCAAGAATGAGCAGCAGAGAATGGGAAGGGAAGGGAGTCAGGGGGAGGGGAGAGCATGTTAACTTGTCCAGCGGCCATCTATCTGTACCTTGAAGCAACACTGAAATGATGGCCTTGGCCTCACTAGAGTGGCTTGACATAATTTCAGATGTGTCTAATGTATTGACAGGAGATGCTTCTTTACGTCCCCTTCCCCACCCTGCCACATGGTCCAAAAAGCCAGTGTTTGTTTATGGCCCTTGCTCTGTTGGTGGGACCTGGGGAAGGGCTGCCCTGTGGAGTAACTTGCCATCCCCAGGACTCCTTTGCCGCAGCAGCTCAGGGTGGTCTAACCCTGACACACCGTGGATGGGGCTCCTGGCCACTGCCCGGCATGGGCAGGTGATGTGCTGTGAACCTGCGTGGGATAAGGCTGAGGCCAAAGTCTTCTCCCTTATAAAATGACAAAGCAAAAAGAGGCCAACAGGTAAGACTTGGTGGGAAAATAAGCAGTCTTATAAGCTCTATTTTGCTGGCAGATGTATCAACTTGAACTCTGCTGCTTCGGGAATGTAAGTGGAATTTCATTTGCTACTAAGATTATGCTTTCAGATGACTGACCCTGGCCTGGAAATACAGTATACAGTGTATCCCCAAGATAAATGAACTGAGCAGCATGTTCCTTATTACTTCACCCCTGCCTCTGTGTTCTGTATTAAAAACTAAACAGTGAAAAACTGGCATGTAAACTGACCCACCCGTGTTAAGCACAGCACTAAGCAAGATCAGTCTGCAGGTACAGCCTGTGCACTTCATTTCCCTCTGTGATATAGTGCTGGCTCTGGCTCTTAGAGCAGCATGCTTTGCTGCTCCTGATTATTGCAACCCGAATACAAACAGATGTTCCTGGTAAGACTGTTAAATATAGCGTTGAATTCAAATTCATCACAATTTAAAACTCTTTCTGAAAGAGGCCTTTGCTATTTGACTGTCCCTAACCCAGATCACATCTTGGACCTGTAACTTAAAAGGAGTTAGAAGGAGTCATTATTTGACTGCCTTTCACTTCTGGAGCGGGATTTCCCATTTACACACTGATGTGATGGGTACCATCAGAAAAGATTACTCTTGCACCAGCCTGTAACTAAAGAGCATTGAGTATTGGATGTTGTTCATCCCAATGCAGATAATTGTTCTTCAGAGGTCAGAAATGAATTGCCCAAGAGATGTCCACAGTGCATGGTTTTAAATAGGTGTAAAAAAACCCCAAACAAACCCATAAATCAAATGTGTTAGGCATTAGGAGAGCAAAGTACTGAACTAATTGATACAATTTCTGCAAAACTAAAACGGCTTACAATGCATTCCTTTCTCAGTCATTTATTTCAAGCCCTGACCCTGAGTTTCATCCATATTACTTCAATATTTCTAGATGCTTTTGAGTGTCAGTAAGCACTCTGCTTTCCCTTGACATGTATGGTCTCCTCTCTGAAAACTCTGGCAATGCAAACTCACATGTGTTGAACAGAGCTAAAAATTCTAGCATTTAGACTGGAGCTTCACTGTGGCAAGATTTGTGGATCCAAAACTGGGTAAGCACAAGGCTGTTGGGCAGCCTTATGTGTGTGCTTGTAAGTGTACGTACCGCTAATGAAAGTTACTACAATAATATAAATTCACTTTCAGTCTTGGTAAAATAGCAATAGACTGAGTCAAAAATACTGGGAAAAAAACCCCAAAACCAAACCAAAAACAAACCCCAGACCAAACCCCAGAACTTTTCTAGCTTTTTGAGAAGATGCAAGATGAAGGCAGTGGCAATTGCTGAAAGCTAAGAAAACAAATAGGATTAAGATTTGTCATGCAGGTATTTTGTCATCAAAAATTAAGTCAGTTTGACAGAGGACAAAGGAGAGAGTGAAAAAGACTTCCTTAAACCAAAGAACTACAATTCTTTATAGGTTAGTTTTTGTTCTTACATACAATGCTGCTGTTTCATCTAAGTAGCAGAAATGGATACAATACAAATAATAATATAAATGCGGCATTTGACTTCTGGCCACTGTTGAATGGTGGTAACTGGCAATATAAAGACAGTGTTTCAGTTTTGTTCACCATCATTTTCTAATAAAACTCCTCAAAGTAAAGGCAGATGTGTGATTACTGCTATATAGCAATTACTCTAATGTATGGTGCTGCCCCTTGAGTAAGCAAATATCTTCATTCTAATAAAAAAAAAATTATAGTGTGCATGTAAACTTTGTTTAATTAGGAGCCCTATAGAAATGCTGAAAAAATTTGCATATAGGAAGGTCTAATTAACCATAACACCCAACATGAGAGAGATTGGGAGTTGATCAATTGCCGGTAAGCACTGCCAGCAGTAGAATACACATCTACTGAAATTAGGTTCAAAATGCAATGCATGAAAAAAACCTGAAAACTTTCTGAAAAACCTGAGTTTAGTTTTCCTCTAAATCTAGAGTTTCCTTGACTCTGTTTCTTGCTCCACACAGTTGGTGTTTCTCTGTCCAGTTGTTGTAAATACTTCAGCCTGAGATGTGGTGTGCTTGTCATATGGTGCTGCAGTGGCAGGAGAGTATTTTTTTTTTTCAAAGCAAGCCAGAATGCAGCTGAGACACAGTGTTTATGTAAAGTAAGCTGTGTGAAAAGTGTGAGCTATGATTCAAGAATAACATATATATATTTATAAATGTAGAATTAAGTTACTCAGGATTTTGCTAACAAGCTGTTCGTATCTTAACACTACATCTACCACCAGAGTGGTATTGAAAAGAACAGCTTATCTATTATTTAACATGTTTGTAAAAGAATCAATTGGCAAAGAAAAAAACCCAACCTTATTTCTGAAGGATAAATGCTTACGCTCTTTCCCTGGCCAGCCATATTGAACACAAAGCACTTTTGTGCAGATATCTAGAAAAGAATAATTTCCAGCTCTTTGTCTGAGCAAGGGGGCTATCTTTGAGTTAGGACATTATGCTGTGTGTATGCTGGGCACATTCTGCTATTTTTCAGTAGAGCTAAGAGAAGTAAAGACTATGTATGTGCAGTGATCAGTTGATGGACGAAAGAATTAGTCTGGGATTTCTCTCAATGCCAGTTTCACTGTCTGTTACTGTGCATAAACATAATTTACACATGTTGAATAACAACACAAGCTATAAGACTATTAGTGGAAAAACAGTTGCTGTGAAATACTTTGGGTTCCAGTAGCTATCAAGTGAGTTCATCAAACTTGCTGCTCAGGTAGGAGCTGTGCATATCTCATCCAGCCTACTCATTTCCCATCCCCATTTGGCTCATTAGGTTGGGTGTTTGTTTTCTTTTACTTTGACATGTTTCCCCCACTTTAAATTGTCACCTTGATGTGCTTGCAGACTGCGTGCTCCTCACAGCAGTGCCCAGCAGAGGTATAGTATGAGTGATAGATGTTGGTCAGATGTTGAATCACTGGTGGGCAACTCTTGGGGTCTTGAATGCCCTTTGCCCAGCCACTTGTTTTGCTTGACTGCCATGCCTTGGATACTTGTCTTGTATGTTGGTATCAAAATTCCTCAAACGTCTATGTGTGTATATCTATAAACATCCTTCCCACCTAGATACTGGATTTTTCAGGTTACCTTAAAGAATTTGGTAGTGCTGTTTTTGGTTTCTTCTGTGTGAATGCTTATTAGTTCCCTTCACGAGAAGCCTACTTCTGACAGATTCCTAACAGCTGAAATGTGGTTTTGATTTTTTTTATGGCTTTTTTTTTTTTTTAAATGAAGCTTTTAGCATGCTACTGCATAGTCTCAGTAGGGCTTAATCTATGTGTGGTGTTGGGGCTGGGGATTACAAGGAAGGACACATGCAGGTATCTTCTGAATATGGTTTTTGAATTGCAAGAGACTGGACATTTGACACTAGGATAAACCTACAGTCCTCTGACATCAAATATGTTGAAAGTAGCTGAATGCTTAATTATAAGTTCAGATTCTGTTGCAAAGGTTTGGTTTGTTTGAGAACTTGAGGCCGCGGGAGATGGGGTCACTTTGCCTTTGGGTGAGATATGACTTGACCACCACATGGAGGTCTGCTTTTCCACTTTGGAGAAACTCCCTTTACTGTAGTGTGGTGATGAAAACGCACCATCAGTCTAGGCAACTTGGAAATGGCTGTCTCCAGAAATGTCTCCTGCTTGTAAGCTGGTACTAGAAGCAGCTGAAGTTTTAGTGGCTGACTCTGCTATGAGGGAGCAAGAATGGCAAGAGGACTATGCTCATTCCTTTTTTCCCATTTGGAGTAGAAGAAAGTTGTTGCGAGAGTCTTTAGGTATTTTTTGCAGACTATTGAGAAAAACCAACTTGCATCTCTGTACAGGAAAAATGTGGATCTGTGGACATGGGACTTCAGCTGGGCTTTTTATTTCACTGCAAGAACATTTGCACTCCTGAAATACAGTGTGTAATGCTCATGTTCAAAATTAGGAGTGACTGGGCTGTTAAGTTTCTTTGAATATACATATTAATTTTCCAGAGGAGGAAGAGAAGAGTACGGAGACATTTTGATTATGTTGCATCTTCATATGGAAAGCTGAAGTAAAATATGCTGTTTAAGGATTTGGCTGAGTATCAAAGGAAGCGTGCAGAAGATCTGCAAGGCATGCTTTTTAAATCTTAGATGAAGGCAAATGTCTAAGGATGAAGGCACTCTGCGTCAGAGTTAGAACTGTGTATTCCTTAGTTTCAAGTTGTATCTGTTTGTGTAATTTTGCACATAGTCCAACTCTCTCTTTCAGGCTCTTCCCTCTTTTTTCGTAAGAATTTCTTGAGCAATTTTAGATTCAATATTTCAGCAAAATCTACTGTGACCACAGGCAACTTCCCTCCCTTGGTCAAGCACCTCTTCCAGTGCTCATGTCCAGATTTCTGACATTACCAGTTGAGTTGATCTGACTGTATGGATCTTGTGCACTCCTTATAGTTGGTCAAATCTTCCTTTTGCTGGGGTACTGCTGCATCTTACTCTTGACCTGGGCTAAGGGACACCACCGCTGCACACCCCCTTTCAGACCTCTATCCACATTGTCTACCAGGTTTTCTCTTCACCACTGTAAATCTTGCTATTCTGGCGTTCATTCTGCTGGTCCCCCTTATCTGGCTGCTGCTGTGGTCAGCTCTTCCTGCCCATTTCTCTTGTTGACAGGAACTGTGTGGCACAGTGACGGTTGCATTCCTCTTCCTCTCCCCCGTGGCAGTTTCTTTCCCAGCACTGCTGGATGACTACTGTCTCCATGCACTGCATTGCTGCCTTGCCTGCCATAGCACAGGCTGGTTGATTCGTTATTTGTATTGTGGGTTTTTTTAATAATATTCTCAGCTAAGCTTTCAGCATGCTGCAGGAGAGATTGCCATGAAAGCTGGTAGCATCTCCGTGGCCCTCTTTTACAGGAGGACTTGTACTGCCCATGACGGTCAGGCTCTGCAGGCTGCAACTGCCAGTAGCTCAAAATACACAAGCTCTCCTACAACTATGCAAAAACATGCCCTACAAATGATAGGGGGAAGTGGGGATACAGTTTTAGGGTTGTGTGGCTTTTAGCTGTAACTGCAGCAGCATCTTCCCAGCTTCCATGACCAGCGCTGAGCAGGCGCTGTACTCACTTGGGATAAGGTGCGGAGAAATGGGAAGAGAAAAAGAAGGAGCGAATTTGCGGGTCAAAATAGCGACCTAAGTCACTTAGGTCTTGGTGTAGTGCTGAATGTTAACAAGCTGTGGTGGTTTGCTGATTAAGTTGATCAAAGTATCTAGGTCATTAATAGGCTTGGCAGTGAGGTAAATTGACTTAACTTTTTTTTTTGGTTCAAGTTTGTGGATGTAGAGGATTTTTTTTGGTGTTTTAAATTGTTGGCCGACTGTGGATCACAGACCCTGAGTTAACTGCTGTTTATTAAGAAAATCAAGAGGGTGCTCCTGTAAAGCATTTTAAGGTTTGTCCTCTCTTGTCCTATTAAATTCCACTTCAGTAAACACAGTTGTACTAAGTATCTTTGGAGGAGTCTCAGTATAATAGTAATGTGTCATCTTTTTAATGTGAAATTGCATGATAGCAGCTTACCCCTTTTTAAGACGGAGTAATCTTTTTGTGGTAATAGTAAAGTGAGCTTTACCAGCCTAAAAATTAGTTTCTTAATGAAAGGGGTCTGATCAGGATGCCTGTCCTGTGTTTCACTTTGGTGATTTCAAAATAAAAATGATTGGCACTACTTCTGTCTTCTAATGTGGAGGCTTTTATGTTAACTCCTGTGCCCGAAAGCACTTGCACATCTTGGGGGAGGTGGTACAGGAGTATTTCCAAATAGGGCACTGTGTTTGTTGAAGCAATTTGCACCAGCTTTGTTTCCATTGATCTTCTCTAGTTTTTGTTTCTCAAAGAAATTACTTCTATAGAAATTAATGAGCAAACCATTCTCTAGCATTTGTGCACCTGAAGGTTTGCTAGAGGGTTACCACAAGCTGAAATTTCTCTGGAAACATGGTTGTTGTAGTACATAAGCTCCATAACTACTTTGAAATAGTCTCTAAAACTTGTCAATTTTTCCTCCTGATTTAAAATTTCTTCTATTTTTATTTCCTCTTCATGCATGAACGAGGAAAGAAAGGAGCACTTTGTTTTATATTTGCCACTTTGCATAAACCACTGAGGTTTCCCGTAAGTAGTCTTAAACATCCAAAAGTGGGTTTAATAAGACTTTTCATGCATATGGCATTTCGTGTTTAAACGGGGTGACCAGTAATGGCTATAGCATTCTGGCTGGGGTTGTGTAGCTGCTGTGTGCAACACTGTTGGCTTGGGATACCACTGACAAGGATTCTCCTGCCTCTTTGCTTTTCTGCTGGTTGTTGATGTGCTGACATTGAATATCCAGAGGCATTCGCAGCTTGCCCTGAGTGGCAGCCGCAGTGGGAATGGTGTTACAGGGCAGCAGAGCCTGGGTCATCTGTGGATGAGTGGAGGTAGTGTTACAGGGTAAGTTAGCCAGAGCGTGTGGGCTTGATGGGGGGGGAGTCAGCCAACGATGTAGGTGCTGGTAGATGGTTTGCCCATTCAAATTATTGAAAAACACTTTTTTTTTTTCAGGATAGAAAAAAATATTTTTTATGCTTTGGTACTTTAAGTTGGGGGGGGGGGGGGGGGGTTTTT
>NW_010973285.1:3909474-3975647 GCF_000737465.1 Haliaeetus leucocephalus
GGATTAAAAAAATGTTTTGTTTTTTTTTGGTGGTGATGGGGGGGGGGGGGGGGGGGCGGTTCTTGATTGGTGCTAAGTGCCATAAGCCAGACTTGATACACCATTGACCTGTTTGTTGCCTTTGAATCAAATGATGTCTTGGGAGCTTACTTTTGCCAGTACCTAGTATCTTGTCTGGTGACTGGCAGGCTCTTAGCTGAGTAAGTATTTCCTGAACCTCTCTTACTGCCTTGAGTAACCTGAATACTGGGGCACAGATAGTAGATTTTTATCACTTGATGATTACTCAGATTGATAGGGATATTTCACTGTTTGTTCTTGGTGACAAGATTGCCTTGTGTGCACAGATGTTGGGAATGGTGATCTCAAAACCCTTAAACTGAAGTGCTGTCACCAGACACTGGTTATTTGTTGCATGAGATACTATTAATTACACTGTCAAATTTTTACCATACTCATTGCAATCAGTTTTTTCTTCTTAGCCTAGTCTTTGAATTACAGCTTCTCTTTTACTCTGTCCTATTGCTACTTAAGTGCATTAATTAATATAAGCTGTTCCAAGGGAAGATTTTAGAGTTTTGCAGTGAAATCAACTTGTTCTAACACTTAGTTTCTCAGGTCCATTTTCTTAAGGGAATGGTTTTATTCCTGACTCTTAATTACTGTCTAGAAAGATGTTTGAGATGCCCATGACTATTTTATGCAGATTTTAGTCATATGTCCTCAATAAAAATTCCAGCTTGCACTGTCAAAATTGTAGCCAGGTATCTACATACTGTATAGAAATTTTGGGTATTGTCCTTAGTGTAAATTGGTGTTAACAAACTGCTTCAGCTCTCTGTAGAAAACACTATGTAGTTTTGAAACTCGGATAATGATATGGTCCTGAAGGATCCAAAGCTTTGTTCAGCAATTCTTTGTTTATGTTCTGATGATAAAGGTCAGGCTGAAGAGTACTTGTGAATTTTTTTTGCTGTTTTCTGTTACAGAAAGGCTGTTTATTTTCACCGGTATAAAGCGATACTATGATTTTCTTGGGTTTTCATTTCTTTGTGGATTATTAAATGCTTTCATACTGCTGCTTACATTTTTCTCACCTACTGCAGGCCTGATTTGTATGTACATGCTTCTCAAAATTTTATAGATTGTTATTGAGTAGGTAAGGGAGTACTGTCTTTCCAGCCACTGAAATGGAGAGCATTGCTTGCATAGCCATGAGAAGAAGAACACAGAAAAAGGTAACTGTAGGGGCTGTGCATGGAGTTTCTCACCTAAATGCCTTGGTTTTATCTTTGTTCCTCTGTCTTGTGTTTTTTTGACATGGGACAAAGTTTAAACTTTGTAAACTCCCTCTTGTTGCTGTTTTGCAGTGTTTACATAACACTAAATGCTTTTAACAACTGTTCAGCCTTTCACAAGCTGGCTCTTTCAGTCTTTTCACTTCTTTAACATCTTGTTCTCTCATCCGTGTCTTTTAGTTCTTACTTGGCTGCTGTCCTGCACCTTTCTTTAAGAGTCCCAGCTGCCTGTCTAGTAGATATACTTCTTGGGTCCTTTTTGTGGTTTCTTTACCTGCATACTTACTGTTAGTTGCTTTCACAAAAGTAACCTTTGTCAGATGTTAGACAGTAAAATATAAATACCCGAATCTGATCCGGTGGGCTTGAACTGGTCGAGGAGTCAAAAGAGCACCCAGCATCATGCCGTGTTTGAGTTTGGTTCCTTGCTTTGCCATAGGTCTCCTGTGTGGCCTCAACAAACACTTTAGTCTGCACCTCCTTTGGGGGTTTTTGCTGACCCAGCTGCATCAGTGTCCAAGTAAATACACGCATCTGCAGGTAGAGCTGTGTTTTTCTATTGCTGGTCTTGAACCATGGTCTTGGCTTTAACACCTGCACAACATAGAAGCTTTTATGCTGAATCTACACCAGATGTACTTCCCTCAGTCACTTTTCTACACTAGAAAAGTGTGTTGATTATAGACATGGTGGTAATGTTTATGCCTGTCATCTTGCCTTCAAAGAAAGGTAATAGCATATCACTCCGGACAGCTGGGGACTAATACTTTCATGGAAGGCACTGTGCAGTGGTAACGGGCAAACACATAAAATACCAGATCTTGATGTAAAAAATGACTGTTTTGATGTTTCTTTAGTTGTCTTTCCATGTGTGTCTAGCTTGACAGCTGCTGGAAACCATATATCTGGTGATGCACTGGAGTTTGGGAGTGGGTGAACAAAAGATGCAGGTTCCCTGCATGGGTAGGTTTGGTTCAGTTTTAGTAGTAGCTTCATCAAAGCCACTGTCAGATAGATCACTTCATAGAGACTACAGCTCTGTTTTCTATGGATTTGGATAATAATTACTGCCATGGAAGGGTGTAGACTTTGGGTAAAGACTCACTGTAACTGTGACTTAAGATGAGTAGGGCTATTGCATGATGAAAGTGTGAAGGCTACCTGAAGGACCCATTATTGGTTATTTTACTGTAACATTTTTGTGGCTTGCCAAGGGCACATATCTTCTGCTACTCTTCTGCTCAAGTGGGTTGCTTGGAGGACTGTTAGGTTATGCCAGGCCAGAACCCTTTAAATTGGTAAATCTGAAATACCATATTCTGGGTTTTTTTGAAAGGGTGTCTTAAATTGTATTACCGTACTGCATCTGTAGGAGACATAATAGAGCAAAGCAAACTGCAATAACATGTAGCAAGACAGTATGATGCGCAAGTCTAAACTATGGTCTTGGAGCCTGGGATCACAGTGTTTTTCTAAAGCAAACATAGTGTGTTTTGGGGAGTAACTTGTTTTGCAACATTTTCACACCAGCAAATACTGTACTGTTTAAAAATGCTTTTACTGCTATATCTACTTCTGTTTATCAAATCAGTGTCTATACAGACTGGCAAAATACTAAGTTTAGACAAATTCACATGCCAAATTCAGCTTCCCTCCTTTTCAGATAAAAGCATTATCTGAAAATAGGGCTGGAGGGAGACCCTTTGTGTTTACATGTGGGACTTGCTATGGAGCTCGTGTCTGCACTACCTAAAATTTCATTAGTGGTTTGAGTCTGTCATCTGTCTGAAATTATGCTTTCCAGGGGCTGCTGAGCCACCACTGCCAGACTAACACAGGAAAGACTTGTGTTTCTGCCACTGTGGTCTCTGCTGCCCATTGGAGAGAGGGCTGTTAAAGCAGGTCTAGACTCTGCAGCTGGGTGATGCACGCCAATCTGAGTTGTGTTAACTTAGTGTCACAGAGTTTGCAAGGTATTTAGGAGAGGACTGCTCTGTTCCATCCTTTTTCCCCTTTTCTTCCAAGTGAAAAATGAATTTCTCCTGCGAAAAGAGATACTTCAGGCTACACCTTCCCCAGATACTCCTCTGAGACATTTGAACACTTAGTATTTCCACCTCATTCGCTCAGGTAACCTGTTGGGTACTGTTCTTTCCGCTGAGAAGAATTAGGTGAGGTTTCTTAGAGAGAAACACTCACTGTGGCTGTTCAGCCTCCACAAGGGTGGCGAACGCCCTTCCTGGTACTGCTTTCTCTCCTGCCTCTTCATCATTTGTCCCCAGCCTCTGGCAGCTTGGACCCAGGCCAAGAGCAGGGGGATGAGGCATCCCTGCAACCACCAGCCTGGGCTTTGTTAGTATTGGCCCCTCAGTCAGCACGTTATCTCACAGAGCAGTCCTCGAGTTTGTGGTTGATACCCAGTGCTAAATCTTAATGTCTCTGCAAACAGAGAAGACAGCAAAACAAAGCCTGATTGCAAAGGTTTGGGGGCTGTCATGAAATGCAGGCACGTGTGCTGTTGTCACCTGTTGGGGTGTTGCTGGAGAGTCTCTATTCCCCCTCCACGCCCCCATTGAAGAAGTGCTGAGTAAACAGGACTTGGCTGCTGCTGGGTGCCCAGTAGCCTGCAATGGCCTTGGGGCCCTGCTGAGGCTCCAGAGCAGGTTTCCTGAGCAGCACCTTGCCTTGTGGACTCTAATCACCGATTAACCCACATAAGGGATGTCGGGAATAGAACAGATTAAAACAACAAATAGTATCTGTGCTGCCATCTTGTGAACCAGGATTTTATAACATCTTTAGGGTTATTTTGTAAATATGTCAGCGTTGCCATGGCAGCAGAAATCTGGTGTGGAAAAATGTTGTTGAAATGATTTATTGCTGGTTTAGTGCGCTGTACAGGGCGGGCAAGTCATCACTGCTGCTCCCTTCTCATCTAAATCAAATATGAAGTGCATCAGAAGGGCTTTGATCAGGGAAGTGAATGTTGCAACAAACTTTACGCAGGTGTGCACCACTCAACAAAATGCAGTAATACGCAGTGAGCTCCGTATTATTTTAATACTTATGCACAGTGAAACATTCATGTATGGGTTCTTGGTTTTCAGTGTAGCTTTTGCTGAAAGTCAGTATCTTCCCTGGTGAAATCATAATCATAAGTTGAGATACTGCTAAATCTAATGCCAGCTGGAGACCCAGAGATATGCAACTTCAAATTAGAACTGACTTATGGAAGGGTAAAAAATGAGAGTGATACAAGTTAATGCAAAATCTCTTGCTAAAGGATTTTATGTTCATTTTACATGCTGAAGTTCTGAGATCTTGTGAAGCCAAGTGATTCACAGTGTCCTCCACGGTACTATCTTCATGTTACTTCTTGTAAGCAACATAAGAGAAGTGGTGACTGAAGTGACCTGCATCATGCCTTCCTTCCCCACACTGCTCTGGTGACCCATGATCACAAAGTGTTGACTTTTCAGACAAAGTATGTTTTTAGGATAGATAAAACTTGAGATTCAGTAGAGGCTGTCACTAGAGTATGAATCTAGAGCCTCAAATTTAGGAGGCAATGTTTCCAAGGCTTCTGGCTCCAGGAGTAATTTGACAGCAGAGGTCTGTAGCTCTGATTGGAGCCAAGGCTCCCAACTGTAAGGAAGATTTGGGGCTGAAGGTACCAGAACATGAGAAAAAAAGGTCTGAAGAAAGTAGTTTTCTCAGCTGCCTGCTCTGTCACTGCTCTTCACAGCCTCTAAGTGGAGCCTCCAAACTTGTGCAGGTTTTTTCATACAACTCATACTTTTTGCAGTGATGGTATTCCACTTGGCTGTTTCTGTTTTCATGAAATGGCTGGAAGCTTTGCATGCATTTGTGCTGGAAATAGCCCTGTGGCTCTTTGTGAAACAACCTTTTCCTAAGCTTTACGGTTTAGGAGATGTACTACGCTAAAGCTTGCAGTCTAATGAGAACAAATTCCAAAGTTAACACACAGTCTTTCCTTATAAACAAATCAATGTTGCCACCACCACTCTGGCTCAGTCAAGCAACACACCTAGCTTGCTTCTGCTGTTCTCACCCTCCTTTTTAAAGCAATATTTATGGGACTGTTGGTGGGAGAAAAAAATATCTTTTTTTTGCATTAGAAAACAAAAGCAAATGAAGAGTTAAGAGCTGAGATTTCTCAACAAATCTTTAGATTCAGAAACTAGAGACATAGTAATGTGGAACTCTAAATGGTGAGTTCTCATGCTTCAGACTATTGTATATTTCTAAGTATCTTCAAATAAAAGTTTTGGCTTAAAAACAAAATCACACAAATTCACAGACATTTCAAGTTAGAATCTAACATTTTGCTTTGGGACTGATTGTTGATACTCATGTTATCTAGCAACAAGATTTTTTTCACCCTTTGTTTGGAAATGAGATGGCTGTATTGTAATCCCTAGGTCAACAGTCTGTTTCACTTCCCCACAGTACGCGTGTGCTGAACCAGACTGAAACACTGTGGTTGCGAGCCAGGGAGGTAGTAAATGGGTGGAAACATCTTTACCTTGTCTTCACTATACCCTTCTCGTAGTGGCGTTCAGTGTTCTGAGCTTTGGCTCTGGAGTCCTGTCTTTGCTTCTCCACAGGTCTGCTTCCCAGGAGGTAAAAACCTGGTGCCCTTCGATCCACAATTTGCAGCATAAATCCGAAAGGGCAGGGCAGTACAAGTATAAATTTTGCTGCAATATCCAGTGTATGCCAAATGTGATGGGCTTTGGGTGGGTTATACAATGTATTGTCTCTTCTCTGCTGAACACTGGCTCCAGCATTTCCAGTCCCTTAGCCAGCTGTGTGTGCTTTGCTGACCACACAGACTGTCAATGACAACTTCATAACTGGTTAAGTTCATAGTGCAGCGCTGGTGCTTCCAGTTCCCTTGACCTTTGCCTTGAATGAGAGTCAGGGTTTTTTTGCTTTTCAAGTGCAAGCCCGAGCTCATTATACTGCTGCTGGTTTGTGTGGTCAAATGTGGAAACTGGAATCTGTTGGTGAGCAGTGTGCTGTTTACTGCTCGTGGGTCTGGCACAGAAGTCATCATTGTTATCTTGCCAGAAATTCACTGCTGAACTGCTCTGGCTTGGACTGCCAAGAGTCAAGACAGAACTGAGCAAAGCAAAGGGAAATTCTACCTCAATACTTGCTCGTGGCAGGCTTTGCAGTTCTATGCATTGGAGTTAAAGTATTGGGGATACATTTCCATTGATCAGGTCTGAGTTTGGATTTTTGTCTAAGGCAAATTCTTTGTTTCTGTGCTGGCAAGTACTGCAGTATTATGAAAATAAAAGCAGGCTGTATTTATGCATACTGGTGTAAGACCCCAAGTATCTCTCTTCAGGAAAACATCTGTTTATGCATGTTTGAACCCAAATGATAAGACTAAAACTGGTACGTGTAGCTCTGCAGCACTGTTTTAATGATAGCTAATTTTTGATGGTGGTAGCCAGGACTTCAGGGATATTGCATACTTTAGTCCATGTCCTGAGATTACATTTTGTCCCTCCCCCATGGTGTGGAGTTTGGGTTTAGCTGTAACTAGTGATCAAGTCAACAATCACATTCACACTGTGGCAGTTTTTCATAGCATACATCTCTCAGTAAGTTAAGGTTGTTAAAAAACCAGCATAAATTATAGGATTGCATTGTAGAAAAAGAAGTGGCAGAAATGCATGCATTTGATAGCTATAACAGTCCTATTCCACAAGCTTCACACTGAAGAAAAACATACCGTCTAACATTGAGTTATAGGTTCTTTCTCTTGTACAGCCACAGTATTAACTAGTTCTTGTGGGTAACAGTTCCTGCAACAGGCTTAAATCTGGTGCTGATGTTGCAGTACTGTGTGCTCAGGAAAACAGTGAGTGAGCCAAAGGCAATGCTGCTTTTCTAGCCCAGAAGAAAAATAAATTGCTCCAAAGGTATCTATAAATCTTTACTGTCAGGTGGATATTCTCGGTTTCAATTAAAGAAACAGAAGTAGAAGGATTTCTGTTTTTCAGTCCAGTCTACTCCTGCTGTCAGCACCGTGACATATACTAACTTTCATAAACTCACCAAACTGTGTCTTAAAAAGCAGAACCTCACAGCCTTAAAGTAATACTTCTTTCTGTTTAAATCCACAACTACATTTTAACTGAATCAGTGTAATTACAAGTATTGGGGAGAAAAGTGCTACAGATGTCTCAAATACTCTCTCCTAGTAAGAGTTGAGCAGCTGTTTGCATAACTAAAACTTACTAGGTTGTTTGTATATTTGCAGGTTTTCATGCAAATCCTGAGGCTTTTCCTTCCTCTGATTAAACACGTGCAAAATGGAGTAAATCCTTTCACAACAGATCTTGTTGTAGCTAAGTTCTGCAACTTCCAGACACTGGTAAAACCTGTCTTCTATGTAACACAGCTGTAGCTGTGTTCTCAGTCTTGGAAACTGATTCCCCAAAGCTATAAGTTACAGTTGCCCTATCACAGACCTGTTAGTTTTTCTAGAATGGATATCACTTATAAATTTTTAGCTATAAATGGAAAGAAACTCTTTGCATGTTTCAGGTTTGTTCCATTTACTTCTCTCTACTTTTTTTCCTTTTTTTTTTTTTCTTACTGAGTTACTAACATTCTCCTTCTAAAAAGAGATGTGTTTGTTTATCTGGGCTTGTTGGATTGGCAACTGTATTCTTCATGACACCCCCCTCCCTTTTTTTTTTCTGGTTTCTTTGCTTCCTCATAGAGTTTCCTGTTTGTTCCTCAGTGTATTGCATTTACCCATTAGACAGGGTAGCCTCCCTATCCAGAACAGGATGGTTTCAGATTAATCTTAAAGGCTCATCACCACACTGGAAACAAATCCAAACCAGTTTTGCTGTTGTTGAATAACAGGAGGTTTGAAAAGCTGAGGAGTAGCTTTCAACTTGGATCTCATTTAGAGCTTGGGGAATGACTCAATTTTATACAGACCCTTTTACAGACCCAATCTACCCAAATGCATCCTTTCTCTGTCTCCCAAAACCAGCAGGAGGTTGTGAATAGCAAGCTCTTCGTGTCACAAGAACAGGAATTTGGAGGGTTATAATTTACAACCTAGACCTGCTCTGAAGGCGGGTGTTCTCTCCTAGTGTCATGCCCAGGTTGCTATTAGCCCTTCCCTTTTAGCACTAAGTGATGCCTTGCTAATGGACATTCAACTATAAGGCTGTTAAATTTAATCTCTGGACCAGTGCTGACACACGGAGCTCTTTCTGCTGGTGAACCTCAGTTGTATGGTGAAGGAAAGCCTGAGGAAGAGCTGCTTGCCATAGAAGAGCAAATAGCAGCGCTTATCTGGCTTTATGAGGGACCTCCTGCAATAGCTGGTTTTGGGCCAGGGGAAAGCTGCCTCTAAGTAGCAAATTTTTGTACCAGAAGGGAGAAAAGCAACTTTGGGGGGCACATCTGTGTATCTTCAAAAACAGTTGCAATGTAATCTTTTTTTGGTGCCCTTGACTGAAGAAGTCAGAAAAATGTTTTCATAAGAAAACTGAGAATCAGAAGTGTAAAGGATCCAGTACAAGGTACCAAACACTACTCTGGGGGCATACAGTTCACATCACTGGAGATGGTCCATTGGACAACAGGGTCAGCTTCAGCTCATGGTAAATACCTCCTGTGGCTCAGCAGGCTCCTCCTGCTATCCGTACAGCTCTTTACCTAAAATACATCTAGAAAATAAAGCCTGTAAAAAGAGCTAACTGGCTCAGGTAAAACCCACATTTGCTGGGAGTACATGTTCTTTGTTTATTCTTCTTTGTCATCTCTTTTGGAGAAGACAAATGCAACATTTTGCCTTAGTATGTATATCTATTTAGTCTGTAAAATGTCATTAAAAAGGATGACTTTGGGGACCCTTGGCACAGACCCATAACACATGAACATGCAACACAAGATGGAGCAGGAAACTTGTCAGGGATACAGTTCTCCTCACCAAAGCAGCTTTTATACTGCAAAGTACAGTTTTCCTAATGACACTCGCTCCCTGCAGTTTTGTGTGATATTGTCCCAGATTTATGGCTGGTGGTTTCCTGAAGAGCTATTTGGGTAGTCTGTGCTTCATGAAACAACTTTCATATGTCCTGTAACAAATCCAGAAGTGTAATGGAGTAGGTCATTTGTCTTGAGTTTTAAGGTGAAAGAAAATGAAGTAGTGAGGTTTTTTTCTCCTGTGTGGTGGGGGAAAAACTGGCTCATTTTCAACTTGGATCCCAGTTTTCTTGTTTCTGAAGTCACCCCTGTGGAGGTGATGTTAGATTTGTAATGCTGTCTTATGCAGAATACAGCAACACTGCCTTAGTGACAGTAAGTAAGGCGAACTGATGTCTTCAGCTTTGTTCTTGTCCATTTGTAATGGTATTAATACCCTTCTAACAACAGCAGAGATTGCCTAAGCAAAAAAAAAAAAAAAAAAAGATATTGGGAAAGAACTAACCAGATTTATAGCTCTTGTAAAGTGATTTAGCTGCTAGAAATAAGAATAATATCATGGGGCCGAAACACTTAGACCACCAATATAAGGAACTTCTGGCCCAGTGGTTAGGACGCTAACCTTCAGGAGCGCTTCAGTAGCAGTTTCTCTTGGTGACTCAATACAAACATACTGGATAATCCACTTTTATGTCTGTTACTGGCCTTCTGAACTGGTTATATGTTTAATAATTACTGTTTTCTATGTAGTACTACATCTATCACATCTAAGCCTCAAAAACGTAACTAGTTTACCACCTTGAAGGATTTAGTCACTATTTGATGAGAAGCCATCCCACTTGATGGGCTACGGGAATATTTCAGCCAACTCGCTGCCAGGCAGACCTCAAATACATAAAGTACCTTGGGCTGTTTCAACAAAAAGCCTCACTCCTTCCTCCAGCACTGGCACCATGTGTTTTACGGGTAAACATGGCAAGCTGCCGCGTGTTGTGTGAGGAGGATGAGCTGCAGAAGTGCTCTATACTGAGGTGAGCATTGCTGCAAGCTTGGGTTGCAGAGCACATTGGCTGCAGGAGCCAGCCAAGCCCAGCACTTTGCTGGCTTTAATGCTTTTGAGGTTTAGCCCTGGCATAGCTATCACGGAGTTTTTAAATGCAAACATCAATAATACACAGTACTTCATGTTTTCTTCTGGTTTCAGCTCAAATTACTGTCTATTTAAAAGCCCAGTGCTGTTCAAAAGATCCGAGTCGGACTCCTTAGGGGATGTATACTTCAAATCATGTTGTTTGGTTATTGATGGGTCAGGACCATGAATGCAGATATGATTCTGTAGTCATTTTGATCTGCCATGTGAATGAACATGAGAATTTTCTCCTTAGCCTGCACCTTTTTCTCTTACAATTTTGTTGTGGTAGTGACATTAAAAGTACGATGGTTGTGGGTGAAAGGTGTCGCTTCTGTTAAAATCACAAATAACAACGTTTCTCAAATGACGTCTCTGTAGGTGGATGGAGGTCTGCTTGGAAGAAGAGCTGCCCCCAACTACGGAGCTGGAGGAAGGCTTAAGAAATGGTGTTTACCTTGCCAAGCTTGCAAAATTCTTTGCCCCTAATGTGGTGTCAGACAAAAAGATATATGATGTGGAGCAGGCTCGTTATAAGGTAATAACTTTTTCAGTTCTCTCGCCAACAAGACAGAAAAATGTAATATCTGTCTTCCAGCTCTTAAAGATACCCAAGCATGGTTGGTTAACTTTCTGCATCTCCTTTGTAAGACTGTCAGGACTAGATGGAAGACAAACAGCACTAACAAGCCACCATGATAAGTTAGGAATGTTTTACCCTTAGAAAAACTATGTTAGTGTCAATGTTTTTAAAGCTGAACAAATTACACTTCTGGCACCAGGGAGAACATGAGTTTTACCATTTATACAATTACGTCTCATTAGGAATGGGAGCTAAAAGCAATTCAGTAACTAAACTTGATAACTATTCCAATTTTTCCTCATTTTGTATAGAAGGACATTCACTTCATTAGACCTGTGTGTTTATTTTACCAAATTTAACAGAGAGGCAAAAAACAAGCTCCAGTAATTAGGCTTAGCTTGCTACCTAGATGAGCTGTTTATCTCCAAATGCTCAATAATATAGAAATATATACATGCATATGCAGTAGTCCAGCTATGGAATGCATTATCCTAACATGTAGAGGTGGCAGAAAAAATTAAAATGGACATTTTTAAGGTGTAATCACTGGCTGTTGTTTGAGAGTTGAGAAATTAAGCTGTTCTAGGTCCCATATGGTTAATAGAACCATGGCTAAGAATCCTGGTTACATTTAAATGCTTCTCTTGAAAATCTCCAAAACTTGAGTTCAGGCTTCTTTTCCCCCTTTACCCTGACTCTTTAAAAATTAATTAAAAAAAAAAAAAGCCAAAAAAAAACCCAAAAAACTTTCCCACTTTGCTCTTTTAACTGCTGCTTGTGTAGGCTGTGGGAAGGGTCAGGTATTCAAGTAGATCTGAAGAGTGACTAACAGCTTCTTATCTGTTCTCCTCCACAGTAGTGCTGAACAGTGTTACCACTTCTGTATTTTGGAGGTAGTGGTTCATGGTATTAGACAGCCAGCCTTTACTCTGAAAGTCTACTGAAGGGCTGTACAAATGACCACTTCGGTCACAGTCCACCCAGATGGGTACAAATCTGGCTTATGTTACATAAAATAATGAGCTGGACAGTGTGGGGCTGTTGATGTGTTAGGATGTTTCATTAGCAGCATTGCAGCTGTGATGCTTTGGTCTCCAGGTTCAAACAAGGGAAAATTCCCTGAACCTGACTTCAGGATATAAAATTGGGAAGCAATAGAAGGATCAGTAATTGGAGAATTTACTTTATGTGGTTTTTATCATCTTTTCCTTCAATGTTTCCAATAGAGATCTGGCCTTCATTTTCGGCACACTGACAACACTGTGCAGTGGCTAAGAGCAATGGAGTCCATTGGTCTACCTAAGGTAAGCCTTTAAATTTTAGCAAAGAAACTGGCTCAAGGCACTGACTCACTGAGATCCTCTTTCATCTGCTTGAGCATAAAAGGTTGCTTGCAGTAAGTCTACGGGGAAGGGGTAATTCAGGAAACAAATCTGAAGAGGAGGTAATGCTGAAAGCAGTGGGAATGTCAGTTATGTGCTACTGCTGCTGGTGTGCGTGGGCTGAGGCTGCTGTGGACGAGTGCTGTGGGTGGAAATGCTTAGTGTGCTTCTCCCGTCAAAAGACAAATGGAGATGCAAGCGGTGTTTTAGCTATATCTTATTGCTAGTACAGTCTCTGTGGGGGCCTGAAAGGAATATGATTTAAACTAGAAAACTTAAATATTTGCTTCCTTTAGGTTACTGCCTCTCATGGTGTCTCTTGCTGCCTCTTCCTCTTAATGTACGTCCCAGTTTCTCTGCCTCTACCCTGTTTCCAGACTGTCTTTGCACACTCCAGTGCATCTACGTGGCTATGCTGCTGCTCCTCTTCCACCAGCTGCTTTCTTGGGTCACCTCTCATATTTATCTTCCTCCTTGTGGGTCTTCGCTTGTCATCTCCCCCCTCTGCTGCTGTTTCTGGGCACCAGTGAGTCTTTTTTGGATGAAAATCCTTTCAGAAAGGACTGTGTGGAAACACCTACTCTGCTTATTTGGGCATTTCAGCACCCACACACAGCCTGGGGCAAGTACTCCCTTGCCCAGGCTGCCCAGCAGCTGCCCTTGGGTGCCTCGGTGGGGGCAGCCCCGGTGCTGCCCAATGCACCGTGGTCGGGCACAGCAGGGATGATCAGATGGCTGCCTGAAGGGCTGCAGGGACTAGTGGCCAGTCGCTGCAGGCAAACTTGCTGCAGGTGCCCACAAGCAGAAAAGGGCACCCATAGCTGCCATCAGAAATGCCACAGAGATGAGGAAGGTCCTGCCTTTCCCAGGTCGGTGTTTTGGGGGTTTTTTTTGTCTAACTTGAGCCCTCCATTCAGCTGGCTGATTTCCACCCTGCCATCCCTCCTCTGAAACATTTCGCTTCTGTTGCGGAGGATGGTCATGGCCAAAAGCTTTCCCGAGTCTCCCTCCCAAAGCGGTTGTGAGAAAATGATGAAGAGGGCACTTTGTTCCTGACTTACTCAGTCTTGTCTTATTAACCATGGGACAGCGCATCCCCAAGTGCCCAGCCTGGGCTGGAAGCACACTGCCAACTCTCACGGTTAGCTAAGTCTTTTATTTTATTTTTGTGGAGAAACAGTGTTTAGCGACTGGGACCAAGGCCAGGAACAAATTAGTGGTAGAACCAAATTGGAATTTATGATGTGACTTTTTGGCTAAATTGCTTGATATTTCTCTCTGAATATCCTTCTCTGTAAATGATGTATTCACAAAGTTAGGGGTGCTGGCAATTAGAATTTTGCATTTTTAAACCATACTTGATAGGTTTGGTTCACAATGACACTTTGCAAATTGTGACTGCATCCCAGGTTTTGGGTGTCTGTAGGAGGACAAGCCCTACTGGCTGAGCTTGTGCCAAAGGACCTTTTCTAAAAATATTGCTGAAATGCTGTCTGCTTATCTTCCTCTATTCCCCTCTTATAAAGTAGCTTTTATGCTTTATTAAATTGTTCCTTAAGAAAACTACTGATAAAGCTAAAATAACATCAGAAGAGACTTGATTCATAACTGTATAGAAGTAACAGCTGAAATTCTGTAAGTTTAAGGTATGGTTCTGAAGAGACCTCATTTTAGCTACTTTTCTGTTCAGCTTCTTCTCCTTTAACTGTGCGCTCTTTGTTTTTTAGATCTTTTATCCAGAGACTACAGATGTCTACGATAGGAAAAACATTCCTAGGATGATATATTGCATTCACGCTCTAAGGTAACTGGTGATGGGAGTAAAAGTTAAAGTAATTGCTAAAACTAGGAGTGTAAGCCTTTAAATGGCTTTACAGCAACCAGTATATCAAAATCTGTCAGAATTTACAAGTTCATTAATTTAATGAACTTTGCTTTTGTCAGGGTTATTGGCCAAATTATTTTCAAAATAGAAATGAAGGACTACTGAATTTAGCACAAACACCCCTCCTTCAATAAGTACACCCCCTTACAAAGTGGAGATACCATTTCAAAACACATACTGCAACAGAAACCAAATAAAGGAACAAAAACTTAGCAAAATATTAGTATAGCCATGGGGCAGATGTGCTGAAAAGAGTGAAAATGATGATGAACTGACGTCTTTCTGTCCCAAAAAAGGAGCAAATAATTGATATGTTCTGAGGCCATTCATGTAAAAATCAATATTTTCCAAGATTTTAAAGTTCTGAGCAACTTGATTTTTGAACGTAAAGTCAGGAAGGCTTTGACCACACCATTGAAGGTGGAGCTTAAAATTTATGTCCTGCCTTAAGTATTTTCTTGATGTTCGTTGCTTTTAGTGCTAAACATCTGCCTTGTGCTGTCCCTGGTGTGAGGGGCAGTGGTGTTGGCAGACAGCTCCTGCCTCTTGTGGCTCTCTTAGCTCATTTCCTGCACATGGAGACCTTTTCCTTTCATTACTTTCTTGCAGCTAGGCTTGCAGACAACATAATTAACTTACGCCCCAAACTCTCTTCCACATTCCTAGTGATGTTCCAAGGCACATCAAATACTCCAGGGCTATAGGTCAGAAACTATTCAATACATGCTGTAACTGAAATTTTTTAAGGTCTAATCCTTGAAATGATGTGCCCACTCTTGCACTCTATGTGCACTCACTGCCAATAAATAGGGCATACTGTGAAAGTTCATCATATTTCTTTCAAATGCTAGGTTTTCAGAGTTGACAGCCCTGGGGGAGGGTTTGTCACCTTTGACAAGTGTTGCCACTTGAAATTATTATGCCTGGTGTAATATTAACTGAACAGTATCATCAGGACTGTTTGAGGGTAGCCCTCACCTAAAACTTGGTAGCATGGTCTGTTCTGTCAGTGTAAGCTTGTGAGTGATTTCCTGAGATGGATGCATGGGGCTCTAATGTTAACCAGCTCAGGCTCACACAGTGGGCTGTGTGCCCCTTCAGCCACATTATGGGCTGGCTCAGATGTTTTATAGGAGGTGGAAGAGCACAGTGAGGTTTTCTGATACTTGCTTCCTCATGTATGGAGGAGGACTTCATCAACTGTGGATTTGAATACTACATGAAAAATAAGCCCATCACTTCAATACATTCTTAAGATCTGCCTTATCATGACAATGGCAATAACTTTTCATCTTGAACAGAATTTTGCAACGGGTTGACTTTTGCTATAAGTTTTCCTTTCTCCATCTTCATGTGCCCCAGGACTTATGCCAGTATTAGAATTAGTCTGTATTGTCTCAGCTTTCACTTCCAATTTTGTCCTGTTTAAATTACTTTTTCTTGCTGCTTATCAACACAAAGCTATAACTCTGTACTTACAAGTCATTATTTTATAAGTGGACTTTGTATCAAGTGTGTCATGCCACACTGAAGGGCAATAGGCCTGCAATGCTTTTGCTATGATGCTTTCCCATGAAAGTGTAGGGCCCTGTGCCTGCATCACATGCAGGATATAAGAATCAAAGAAACAATTGTTGAACTACTTTTATTTCCATGCCTTTTCCTAAAATGCATGTCATAAGTCCTTCACTGGAGTCTTTCAAACCAAACTCCAGTGTCAATATTGAATGGCACACAGCCTACCTTGAAAGCAGTCTGGGAAACAACAGAATTCAGGACAAGGCACTTGCCTGGCCAGCAGTGTGCCCAGTTGGATTGGCATCTGAGGACCACTGAGCTGCAGTAGTCCAGTTCTGTTCCCCTTCTGCTGTTGTTGTAACTACTGACCTGCTGGTGTCTGTCCCCCTGTCTCCACACTGTGTACCCCACCCACTCTACTCTCTGGGTTTGTCAGAGCATCCTCTCCAGGGGATCAGTACAGGTTCACAGACCCTGGAAAAGTCCATGTCCCTGTTGTTCTCAGAGTCCAGCACCACTACATCTAGAAAGAGCAATTGCAGGCAGGCTTTTCACCTTTGCAGCTGTAGCATATGCACATGACCACTGAATGAAGAATCACCTTTGGGTTTAAATGCTAAATTCTAATGCATCTTGGAGCACATGCTCAAATTTCAAAGGCTTATAACTTGGGAAAATTGAGCACTTCCTCACAGAGGTGAGGAGCTGACCTACTTCCCATTCTTTCTTAGCTGTTACCAAGTCACTACTCTGAAGCAACATGATTCTTGAGCTTTCCAACAAAACTATGTAAATTTAACACAGATAGGATATTTCTTATTCTTAGAAATAATGAAGCCATATTTAGTTGAGATCTTTCCTACACAAATTCTTTTATACACAGTCAGTGTGCATAATTTAAGTGCTTAAAATTGATAAGATTATTTTTAATTGCCCCTTTAAGCAGCATGAAATAGCCTTAACTGTAGGTAATGGGAGCAAAAACTCCGTCTGTCCAGGGGGTCTATTTGACATCTGAAATGTTAACATCTCACAGGGAAAGTCTTTGGTTACTTGGGCTCTTGCTGACCTTTGAGCTGTTAGAGGGCCTGAAGATAGACAATGACTCTAAGCAAGAAGGTTTAAATATATTTTTAGGCTATGTCCCGGTTCAAGTCTGAAATGAAGACCATTGTACTTACAGTATTTGGAACAACTTGCACTGTCAAATACAGCACTCCTCTGGCCAGGAAGGAGTGACTTAGCAAACAATTTCTAGACTCCTGTTGAATATAATTACACTCTTGCTTTTCTCCTGTTTGAAACATCAATACTTAAGGCCCAACTTGAAAAATACAAAGGCATAGGCCTCATTTATTGCACTATTTTTCCTGTGAAAGCCAATTTGGATTTGTTCCTGGACTAAATGAGGTTAAGAACCGCTTCATTTAAATTAAGATGCTAAGAGTTATTCTTGTTCATAAATAGCAGGGCCGATGAGGTTTTGGGTGCTTTTTTCCCTGCAGAATTTAGTTTTCAATTTATCTTTGCAAGCAGATCACTGCTACATCCTCAACAAACTATCCCTCTGAAGCTACACAGCTTCAAAACATTGTCTTCATAGGAAGCAATAGAATAACATGCATGTCTTTTAAAAAGTGTGCTATTTTTCAGATCTGTTTTTTACAGTATGTTATACATGAGCTAAGCATAAAACAAGACCCAGGAAGCTCTGCCTGGAATGAACCTCAGTTCTGTGTGGGTGATGCAAGGGGAACTTCACCTGGGAACTACCCTTTCCCCTTTATTTGTCCCCTGCTCCTGATGCCTCATAGCCAGCTTTCTTAACCCCAGGACCCCCTGCTTTTGATTTTATGTGGGTTGTCTGAGGTTCAAGTTACACTATAAAAGCATTAAGCAAGCTGTTTGAAGTGAAATTATACCTTAATACAGAGTAGAAGTGTCTTTGTGTTCCCTGCAAGACTCGAAGCACATTTTCAGCACCACCTGGTGGTTAGTAGGTTTCTCCAAAAAAAGGAGCTTAGGAAGTAACGCACGTGGCTCAGTATCGTCCTGGAAGTGCTGAACAGCAAAAATATGGGTCTCTAATGTTCATACTGCTTTTTCTTCCTCTGTCTTTTTATTGTGGTGACCTCCAAAGAAGCCAGCATAGCCCCATGATGCTGCTGATCATTGTATGACACTCAGCCCTTCAGCCAGGACTGTGTCCCTGACTCAGAGTAAAATCTCTTTAAAAGCCCACAAAGGAAGACTGGCAGGCAGATCAGGGTAACAGAGGAACCTGGTTTATTACTATAGTCACGCGGTTCTTTTCCTGCTTTATCTACCTTGCATTTAAGACTGCCGCTGCCATTCTCACCTTTCAAAGCAATGATTTTGAGGGGCTGCAGCGGTTGAAAGAGTGTCGACGTGCATAAGATGTGCTGCTGTATCCATCCAGGTTGTGACAGGGCACAGGAGTAGCTGTGGTATCATGGAAGATGAAATGCTGATTCTGTGTGCTCTGAAGTAATTGTGACAGCTACAAATACTTGCTTTGAAATCTCATCCTGTAATTTGCTAATAGCGAAAAAAAACCACAACAACAAAACACAAAAGGGAAATGTGCCCCTCTAGAAACAAAAACGTCAAGCCATAATGCACATTTGCAATGTACAAGGTTGGGGTGAAGTCATTTAAATAAGAGGTGCAAAATAATCCTGTTTGAGGAATGTGTTATTTAAGTCTTGTTTTTAAAATCTACATTTTAATCCCTGCTTGCCAAACCTACTTGTTTAACACTTGTTTATTTAATTTCACTGATAAATTATAGAAACACCAGTCTTTTGTAGGTAAATACATGCCTTTTCTTTGAAAGATATTGAGAAAATGTGGATATACGCAGCTGTTTTTTCAGATAGCACCCCAGAGCTCTGGGAGTAATGAGTATAGATATTTTTCATGCTATATTGAAACAAAAATATTAGTTCCCGGAGACCACTTCAGATTTAACTTTCTTCATTTTCCAAAAGCTAAATAGCTAATGACATGCATATGAGATGGGCTTGGATGGACTTACAGGTCCTTGTTCCTCTACCCTTAGTAAGAAGGGTGTCAGTGATTTGTGTGCCTTCAGCTATTAATTACAGGGATGTAATAACACAAGTCAAACCAGTACATGATCCAAAGCTATAAGCTGTACAAAAGTGCATTCATATTTTGATTTTTTTCCCCAATACTAGCTTTTGAATTTCTTTAATTGTCTTCCACTAAGGTTTTCTACTTGTTTACACATCCTCTCTGATCTGAGATACACTGACAGTGCCTCTCTCTTAGAGATGCTTCTTTGAAACATCAGGTCAAAAAAGACTTCTCTTTCTGTAAGACTTAAAAACATAGCATAAAGAAAACTGTAGGGTTAATTTATTCCATATCAGCACATGAAAGTTAAGGGCTAATGAACAAGCTTCATAAAAGTGCTTTTTTCTTGTACAGAAAGCAAACACCTCAACCACATGTAAGACTTTAAATTCTAATTTTCTTCTTTGCAGTTTATATCTGTTCAAACTAGGATTAGCACCACAGATCCAGGACCTACTGGGAAAAGTGGACTTCACAGGTAATAAACTGCTTATCTAATCATATGTTAGATGGTTTCTTCACACAGTAAATCTGCTAACATTGTACATATTTTCTGTTATGGTCTTTCTCCTCCCGCAAGGTTGTTCTGAACACAACCTAATTAAATAGGTGGGTGGCTGCTATTTTTAATGAATGTCAGTCTCTGAAGGACAGAAGGGAGTGAATTTGCATGGAATACTTGTCGTATCTTGGATTCCTTCAAAATGGGGAGGAAAAACTGTTAGGAGGCTGTGGCCACAAGTGCTTTCAAAAATACTGCACCTGTATTTGTAGGTATGGTGATTCATAATGAAATTCTTATGCTTTTGTTCTGATAATACTTCTTTTTTTTTATGTGAACAGAGGAAGAAATCAGCAACATGCGAAAGGAGCTAGAGAAGTACGGTATACAGATGCCATCTTTCAGTAAAATTGGTGGGATTCTGGCCAGTGAATTATCAGTGGATGAAGCTGCATGTAAGTGTGGCTCTTGTTCTGTTTTCTACTGGATAATTTGATAGAACGCTAACAAAATATTTTCTGTGTTTTAATTCACCTAGCTTGCCACCTCTTAATAAATAACAAGAAAAACACAAGTTTTCATTGACTATCACACTGCATCATTTTTGCAAGACCTCTTGCAATTTTTCAGTCTGTAATTTTGAGCATCTCTATTGAACCATAGGAAGTGATACCAGAGACAAAGATTTCTTACAATCTTTTGCATGGGTTTAATGCTTTGGTAGCTAGTGCTCCTCTAGAATGACGAACTGAGCTCTGCGTGTGCCTCTGCACTGTAGGCAGTACAGTGGAGACAGCTGTGGGAACAAGGTGTCTTCTCTGTGCCTCCTTTCTGTGTTGGCAGTTTTCCTCAAACACCCCATCAGGCTGGTGTGAGGAAAAGTCACTGTTCCAGATAGACAACTCTCTTGCATATGGTGGTGCATATGTGGAGGAACCATTTGCCTCCATGGGCAGCTTTCAATCTATCTGACCACTGGCATGAGACCCACAGCATGGTAGAACCTTGCTGGAGGGCACATCCTGCTGGTGCATCTGAAGTAAGCTTTTCCTTTTTAGAGGGATTGATGCACAGTTATGGTCCTTTTGAGTCTGCCTTGAACAGCTTCCACTCAAAAACAAAATTAAAAGCTTTTTTGCTGCCTGAGCCTATCCAGCTGTAAATGTGTTTTTTCTTTATTTCAGTTTTTTGTGGAATGAAGTGATACATTTGAAACAACAACAACAACAAAATGCTTGACCTTAAATGACATGAAATGAAGTGTGTTCCCTTAAATCCACACTTGAAGTCTAGTTATTTTGTTCAAAATCCTAGCCTTTTTCAGAGGAGCAAATTGAAGAGCAGAAGGGCTGGCTTGAGTATGTTCAATGGCACAGCGGGTCACTGATACAAACCAGTAACAGTGCCCTAGACTGTACATGGGGATGTGGAGGGTATAAAAGCTGCATTATAATGAAGTTCCATTGCAACTTTGTTAAACCTTGCAAAGTAGCATAATTGAAACAAGCTGATCTATGATGTTACTTAGTGTGTTGAAATTGCCAGACCTTAACTTAAAACACACTTCCTGATGTTGATTCGCATTCTGTGTTGTATATTCTGGAGCCTGCTATAGCTTCCTATGTGCATGCTTCTGCAAAGCTAGCTCTTAAAATACTGCCTTTGGAAGTAGGGGTAGTTTGTCTCCTTTTTTTAGCAAATTTTCAGAGATTTAATGACTACCAAGCACTTTTCCAGGGAGCTTCCTTCCTCTTCTGAAGATGAAAGGGCTGCAACTTCCTTCTCTGAAAGCTTATTATAGTGTGTGTAGGGTTTCCTTTAACTTCTGAAGAGTTTTCAGTCTTCCATAGAAAAGCAGTGTTTCCTGATGCTGGTCCTGTCCCTTTGGGCAAGGAGTGTGCTGTAGATAACACACCCTGCCCCAGAACAGGAAACATCTGCTATGGGAACCCTCGTGCACTAGTGACGTTGGACATGGAGATCCTGCAAAAGGAAAGGGTCTACTACCCTGCTTCCGAAATGGAGTAAGCAAAAGGAGATATGAAGTGAAACAGCTGCTGATGACTCCTCCTGTGCTGTCAGCAATAGTAGAAATCAGCATACAAAGAGTAAGCTTAAGTGCTTTCAAAGGGAGCTTATTCTGCAGGTAACCCTCTCTATTATTCTGTGCTTCCAGACTGCTCTTTCAAGTCCAATAAGGCTTCTCACTGTTTCTCTTGGTAGATGGGTTCACAACATCCACCAATACCTGTTCACTTCTCTCCTAACCTTGAACCTGTCTTTTGACCACTTTTTGTTAGCTCCAGTTATGTCAGTGAGACTTCTTACACAACTGTGGAAGAGATTACATCTTTCCTATGTGTTTTGTTATATGAGCATTTGGGGGTGATATGTGTGTCTAAGAACAGCATTCTTCTCTTAGCTCTTGAAGTTGATCTGGGTGTTCATAGAGTCATAGTTAGAAGGGACCCACAAGGATCATCAAGTCCAACTCCCTGCTCCTTGCAGGACGACTAAAGCATATGACTAAGAGCGTTGTCCAGACACTCCTTGAACTCTGACAGGCTTGGTGCCGTGACCACTTCCCTGGGGAGCCTGTCCCAGTGACCGACCACCCTCTCAGTGAAGAACCTTTTCCTAATGTCCACTATGAACTTGCCCTGTTTCTAAAGTTCAATGTCAAAGGAACCAGTCTGTCTCTCTGCTTCTCCTCCACCATGCCAGCTGATTCTGTTTCCCATCTGATGCTGTGCTGAACTGAGCTAGAGCAAAATAATTTTAGAACAACTTTCTAGCATGAATTTAATGCTAAGCAATGGGTTATCCACCAACAGCTAGTCAAGTCTTTCCAGTAACTGCCTCCTCTGAGAGCGTATAACTTTACTTCATGCTTCATTTGCCCATGTTGAGTTTCCAATGGTCTGCCTTTCTGTTCTTCTTCCCTAAATTTGCACACTCCTTTGTTTTTCTAAAAACTCAAATTTCCTAATCGTTGACAAACATCTTTCATTTCTTTTATTTACTGAAAGAAACTGAAGGCTCTAAACTCAGATATATAGGCCCTTAGTTGAACTTGATGCAGAAAAGTGCTTTTTACTGAATGCTTTTCTCCAGTTTAGCAAAACTGTGCAAGGCCACATAGCAATTAAATGCTGATCGAATAAGGAAAGATGGCATTTGTGCTTTCCCTCACACATTTCATTGGTGGCATGAAAGTAAATCCTAGACAAGCTGCTGTGGTGATAAATGGGGAGTTGCTGCATTCCTCCTTTAGGGTAAGATCTAGATAAACATTTATTAGGAATTACATTTTAAATAGAAATGTCTGTAAAATCTTTGAGATGAATGTGCCACCAGACAGTTGTTGGGGTCTCTTTGTGGCATGAAGGTCCAGACAAACTGTAGCTCTAGTGAAGTCCTTAGTCTAGACTGATCTTAGGGCCAAAAATGTGCAGGGAATACCTCGGAAGGGTGTGTTAGCCATCACTCTACACCTAATGCAGCTGCAAGTGGTTTTAATTGTGTACATTTATGTAAATTTGCTATGTGGAAAAACAAGAGCATTTCTGACTCCCAAAATCTTGGAGTCAAGCATCTATTTAGTATTTGAAGTTTTCTTGTTTTCTCAAAGGAAAGGTTTAACACTTAAGCTGGTCAATAGCTGTAGTGAGTCCTATGACACTTACTCCCTTTTTCCTGTGCAGTAATGTTTTGGGAACCCTGCAAAGCTCTTTGGGTATTCTCTCGCCCTGTTTGGAGTTTGCTGTCCTGTGGTTTTGCAGGTGATAGAAGTAATGGCCATTACATCACTGTCTCTCTGGTTCCCCAGCTGCTCATAGAGATCCTCAGACAAGGAGCCAGTTCATCCCAAGAAGGCTTAGATGTGGAGTGCAGGGCTGCACCCTGCCTGGGGAATCTTAACTATGTATTCTGGAGGACAAGTTTCATGGAGTTTGGATTTCCTTATTCTTGTGTACTATCCTTCAGATGTAGTTAGTTTAGACAATACTTTCATGTGTCTTGTATCTTCATGGACATGAAAGTAGCTTTAAGAGGAAAAACTACCAAAAATATTTTCAATTCTTACATATAATTGCCATCTAAATGACATAAGACTTGGACAATAAAATGTACCTCATGTTTTATTTTCTGTCAGTAAAATAGTAACCCCTAGTTGGGAGAAGGGTGAACATGGAACGGACAGCAGTGTGCCACATTTGAGCAAACATGGAGTGCTTTTGTTGCTGCAGTCTAGGGGAAACTTTAGGAGTGGGATGTTTGAAGGGGAATATGTAAATTGTTGAACATATATTAAACATTCATTTCAAATAAATCAGAAGAAACAGTGACAGTTTTGAATACGTTTTGCTTCCTGAAGTTTAGGATTGTGCTTTTAATTTTAGTGCATGCAGCAGTAATAGCAATTAACGAAGCTATTGAGAGGAGAAGAGCTGAGCAAACCATTGCAACTCTGAGGAACCCAAATGCCATGTTGCTAAATGTGGATGAGGAACTTGCACAGGACTATCAGAATGAACTCTTTGAAGCTAAAAGGAGAAAAGAATCAAATGCAAGACTTAAGGTAGTGGTATTTTATTAGGGCTCTTATTATACATGTTCCTTCATATTGTTTCTCATGCTGTAGTATTACTGTTTTAAAAATTAACTTAATTTTTAAAATTAGTATAATTAGGAAAAAAACCCCACTTTTAAGCTAAATAAGATAAATAATGGCAATGCAACAAGCTGACAGCCATTTTTATAATATGATTACTATGAGTATGATGTAGCTTAACTTTGACTAAAGGATAAAATACCGGAAGACTAAAAACAAATAAAGATTGGTTTTCCTCTATCAACTGCTTTAGAAAAAACCCCAAATTTTCTGTTTAAAAAGTTGCAAAAAGAATGATACCTTTTTTGAGGATAAAGTATTACTTCTGCCAGAGATCTTTAATGTGAAATTATTTGCTTTGTTTTTTACACAAGAGCTAATGCTTTCTGTAGTTGAACAATGCTACATTATATTTACATGGCTATTTTACAGGAAGCAGAAAATGCTTTAAATATTGCTCAGCCAGTTACCATGAAGTGCTGATTTTTTTAGTTCATGTGGTCAACAAATTCCTTTACAAATACATCCGGCAAATATTTCAGCTGATGCAGTTTTGATGACTCCCACTAATAACTTTTCTCTCTGCAAAGATTTGTGTGTACTAGCAACAATTTTGTTTTCTTAGAATGGAACAATCTCTGAAGAAGAGAGAGACGTCTATGAGGAGCTGCTGACACAAGCCGAGATTCAAGGCAATATCAATAAGATAAACAGTAAGCTATTCTGGATCCTTACAGAAGTGTGCACATAACACATGATCTCCCAGATTCCAGCTGAACATGACCTGAATCCACATGAACAAACAAAATGTTTCTGTGGAAACTTTATGAAATATACAGAAGTAGCTAATGTCTGTCTACAACAGTTTTTTCTTGCTGCTCCTTCTCTACTAATCTTTGGGGGGTTAATGTCTGTGTGTGTGGTTTTTGTTGTAAGGATTCCTCAGTTCAGAATCAAATAATTTGTTGCCTGCTCTGTTTCTTTATGTTTGAATTCCTTTTGTGTGCAGAATACTGTAAATTTTGTCCCCCTCTTCTATATAGAGCCAAAATTCATTCCTAAGCTTCCAGTTAGCAGTGGTCGATCTGCTCCCACACAGGCTCGCGCAGAGCCAGACTCCCTTTGTAGGACTGGTCTTGAAATAGATAATCCTCTGCTGGATAAAGATTGCCACCCTCACTGGCTTTTATAACAAGTGAGATGCTGACAGCAATGGACTACTTCTTCACAGAAACGTATTTGCTGTTTATAAGCATTGTTTTCATTTCAGTTCACATAGCTTTAGTCCAAGTGAATGAGGCTATTGACCGGCAAGATGAAGTGGCACTGATGGCAGGTTTGAACCGTCCTGCTCTGAGCCTATTTGAAGTTCTGCCGCAAAATTCCTCATGGTACCTATTGCAATTGTGTGATTCTAAAGAACAGAAAATGCAGGTAATTTAATGGAACAGATACTACACATCAGTTTGCATTTCTTAGCTGATCTTAATCCAGAGAAATTGCTTTTATCTGCCTTCAGAATCACTTATGAAACAGTTTTATAAAGGTTTTAGAATAACTACTGTACTAATTGACATCAGAGTAGCTGCATTTGCTCTAAAGAGCATGATGCCCTTGTAAGTAGTTACTAAGATACAAGATGAAAATTTGAGATACAGCATGCAACCCCTAATACTATGTTTGTTTTGAAAACAAGTTATAACCTGAGTACAACAAAAGGTAATATTGAATCATTAACAGCAAATGAGAGTCAGTTGGGTTTTAAGAAGAAAACCCATCATTTTGAGAAAGATGAAAATCACAGGGACAGATTAATGCTGTGTTTACTGTGACATTGTATTTGATGCACAGGGGATAGTACAATCAAATCCTAGTGTCCTGTCAAAGGGTTTTTATCCCTTATCTCCCATCAAACTTAAAAGCATAATTAAATCTTTTTTTCTGATCTGTTAGATAGCAGGGGTTCCAAATATGCTCGACAAAAGTGAAATACAGAAAGAAGTTAGTGTTGCCAATGCGGAAGCTGAGGCTCACAAGCTTAGTGAGTAACTGTTTTAATACTCATTCTTTACCATCACTGTTTAATTATGTTAAGCTGATTAATTGAATCTACCATTTCTTGCATGTAAACAAGGTTTCTTAAACTGAAACCATATGTGTTGCATTTTATTTTCGTAAGTGTTCATCTCGGTGTCACAATTGCCAAGTCATCAATCTGTGCTGCATTGGATATATCCTTATCTAAGGTAGCTAACACTTTTTTCTTTGAATAACTTGAGCCACTGGTAAACACATTGGCTAAAACTGAAGACAATGCATGGCTTGATGGCTTGAACAAATATTTATTAGTGCAGTATTAATTCTCACTGGGAAGCAATGACCATCCTTGTAGAATTAAAATAGAATGATCACATGGAAAAATAAAAATAGAATGATCACATGGAAGAATATTTTGCAATCACATCACAGAGGAAAATTATTCTTACTTTTAGACACACATACCTAAATCTGACCTGTTCTTAGCCTATTAAGAATGTCACAAGATAAAAGTTATAGTTTGTAAAAAATATAGTTAAGGGGGATCTAAATTTGCAGTGCATGTATTCCTGCTTTTGACTGGGAACTTCTTTGCTAGGAAGTTCAGCTTTCGTTAAAATGCTGTCGTTTCATGCTACATCTAGGCATGGCTTAGTGGCTGTTTTGTCTCTGGTATTATTTCCAATGCTTTGAATCCAGGCTGATTGCTTTCGTAATGTGACTTAAAGGCTGTACTGTGAGGTCAACATAAGCCAGAAGATACATTTGCGGTAGCAAGTCAAACTTTATTTTATTTTAGATTGGTTAGGCATGGTAAGCAGTACTTCCTCTAAAAGAGTTGTTCCTTGGTAAAGGAAATGAGAAGGAAAAATGTGGTGTATGAAAAGCCATAACAGCAATCTGGAGAGCAACTTGTTTCTTATGTTTGGTTTGAAAAGGAAAAAATAGTTGTTTTGTTACTGGAATGTGAACAATGTAAAGTGTGTTTTGCAAGTTGCATGCTCAGTTCCTGAATTAGAAATCAGTAGGCTGGTTATTAACTAGAGAGCTCGTCTAGTCCATTAGTGGACTCTGACTCTTTTCCTCTTTGGTCTTTTCTCTAAAAAAAGCATGAACGCTGTAGCTTTGAGAACCTTTCCTTTTTCTAACCTCAGGAATAACCAACAGACAGACCCGTCAATCACAAAATGGCCCCATATGACTATGCTTCAGAGCAAATGAGATGAGACACAGGGGGCTTGTTTAGGTGGGCCTTGTTACTTAGAAAGGTTTTCAAAGTCTCTGTGTTGTAATAGTAAGATCTGAGTGTTGCTGCATACGTGAACTGTGGATGGTGTCTGCTGTACAAGCAGTCCTGTACAGACTTGAGCAGTTAGTGGTGACTAAAAGCATTCCCTGGATAATAATATACAGAAAAGCCATAAGATAAGGTAGAAGAGGTGGGGGTTATTTTGCTGATGGAAATGACACTTACGTAATTGTCATTCTTTACTCTGTCTCATGCACACTAACCTTCAAGGTTGTTTCCTTTTGTGCAAGACAAGAGCAGTCCCTTGTACAACATGTTCCTGGGTGCGTCCTGGCCTGGGTTTCTCCAGAGTTGGCTCCTTCAGGTGTGCAATTACAGTGGCTGTGACTAAGCTAAGGTGTGTTTTAAGAGTTTTGCAGCTGCCCAAGTGGGAAGTGTTTTTCAGCATTTTTCTACTGGGGTTCAAACTTCTGCTGAAGTCAGTTCAGCAATAAGCAAAACAGATGAGTTGTTTAGGTACCAAAAAGGGTTATGCTTATACTCCTTTATGGTGGTCTGTTTAATTTGAAATTTGAGCTGTAGAGAAGGGGATAATTTCTAGATGGCAGTGCTTGTGAGGACTGATCTTCCACACTGTTAGACAGACAAACAAACAGGTGCTGGCATGCAGAGGAAGTCCTAGAAGCTGTAGCATGTGGTTTTCCATCAGTTCAGCTACTGAAAATCTCAATCCCCCAACATATTTGGCTGATTTCTACCAGGCCTCCTGAAATGAACAATAAAAATTTTGTTGGTGTTGCAGGACAGGCTCGTTCTAGCTAGCTAAGTCCTACCAAAAGGAGGAGGCAAGGGAGGAAACATGGCACAGGAGAGGAGTGTTTGGGGTGAAGCAAGACTGAGGCGCTGCAGCTGATGTACCCAGCAGTACCTGCCGCAAGCAAACCCAGGAGGGATGTTAGGTCTTTCTCTGTGCTAGGATGGGGTCAGCTCCTTGTTTCGGGTTAAAAGTACAATAAGCAGTCTCTAATATCTAAAAGTCCAGAAACCTTAAATTCTTCCAGTCATTTATTTGCTGCATACCTTTGAATAGACACTGTTTTTAAAACATTCAGTAGTTCTGTCTCCAAGAATCTCACACAAATATGTTTCTTCTCTAATGACAGCAAATTATACTCTCTGGAATAGCCTAACTGCCGTCTACATGGCATAAAAAGCAAATGGCATATGAAAATTAATAGGCTTTTCTTTCCCTGCTGTTCTCTAGAACTTATAGCAGTTGACAATATCAATACTGCAATTCGTAACAGTGATCCTAGTAAAACACTGGTTGCACTGATGAAACCGGAGGCGCAGCTGCCTGTTGTTCACTCATTTGCTGCTGCTGTCTATCAGACTGAGCTGTTCAACCTCCAACAACAGAATGCTGTGGTAAGAGTGAAAAGCTTACAACCTGCTCGCTGATGTTATGTAGTCAAACCACGAAAGAGCACAAACATAGCATGTTGTTGTGTAAAATGAGACTTAATTCTCTTGCCATGGTATTATGTATTGCATGAATGGTTTTCCTTGAATAGGCAATATTGAATCACAGAATTTGTTTCTTGACACACTTTGCTCTGGCTGAGCTCTTGTGTTGCAACAAATCAACTATCATTTTTTAATTGTTGCATGCTCTTAATGAAAAACTCTGTTTTATATATTGTGTAGAAAAGTAATCCCCTGCTATGAGGGTAAGACCAGAATAGATGGGATTGTGGGGCAAAAGAATGAAAGGCTCAAGGTGTAGCAAACCCAGTAAACTCTATCACCAGTGTTGTGTTAATCTGATATGCCTGTGACTAGGAAATTTGCCAGGCTTTTTAAATCAAGTCCATCTCCTTGATGGTATCTAGACTGTGTAACTTAAATTTGTTACACTGCTTATTTAGCTTCCTGACTGCAATACATTATTGTCCTACAGAACTACCTGGCACACGATGAACTGTCTATTGCAGTAGAAATGTTGTCAGCTGTTGTGTTGCTAAACCAGGCCTTGGAAAATAAGGACATCCTAATGATAAAGAATCATCTCAGAAACCCATGCATTGGCTTCAATAATCTGGAAGAGGAAAGCTTTCAACGGTAAAGGTTCATTTTGTCTTGGCTGGGTGAGACTTGGCAACTTCTGCAAAAAGGATAAGTAGGCATTTTATTAGGTGGGCTCTCCTGTGTTGTGGTTATGAAGCTGAAATAGCTGCAAGATAAACATCTGTGTTATAAATTAATAAAGGATAATGTGACAATTGCTGAACTAGTTGTGTATCCTTAAGTATAAGCAATCGCACAACCTCAGATGTTTGAAGGCAGAGGATGTGTGAGGTGCAGGGAAAATATCCTCAGAAAGTAAACATTAAGATCTGACAAGAATTTTTGCAGACACTAAAACGTGAACCAACTGCAGCTGGAAACTGTTAATCAGTAACCTCTCTGCAATTCTGAAAGAAGATCTTTGGAATGAGGTAGTGTTTAATGCCTTAAGCTCCAGGAAGTCCCTTAAAACAAGGCTGACCCCTTTTTTGCCTGAGAATTGCAAAGGTCTGAAAAATGTAGCACAGTCCTGCTTGCTAAAAAGCAGAGTGTAACACTGTGCACATGTGCATGTTTAACATTAAATTATAGCCTTCACTCAGCTGCCAGCTGCTTGCATTGCTACGTGCCTGACTGGTCACAGCCATGTGTTGCTACCTCTGTGCTCTCTTATGTACCTGCAAAAAATATCAGGCCAAATTATGATTTGTAAGGCCTGAGCCCCTGGCATGTGGGGGAGAGTGTGGGGGCATGGGCTGGTTCTTGCCTCTCTGTCACAGCTGGTGGAAACCTCCATCTGCTGCTGGAAGGCATTACTAGGCAAAAGCGACAGCAGTGGCTGAAATCTTCACCAGGCTTCCAGGGGACATGAGTCTGAAAGTGGCCCTTGCTAGGTGTCTCAAAGCTGGAGGGAGGGCAGTCGGGACAGGAATAAGAGGCCAGTGTTTTGGTTAGAGGGAGCAGAATGCCATAAGGTGGAGCAAAATTATTCTGCCACTTGGGCTCTGCTAATGTGAGGTGGTGCTTGTGGGCAAGAGAAGCAATGTTATAAATATACAGAAATGGGCCCCAAAGTGTCCAAGTGCAGCTTTTTTGGCTGGTGTTACTGTGACCTGATCTTTAGATTAAGCTGCCAGTCAATACAAATGAAATTCTAGGAATTGGTTGGAGTAGAGAATAAAATAGAATTTTATTATGCCATTGTGTAAATCTGTGCTGCCAACCATATGTTGAATATTGCAGGAAGCTTTGACTGCACAATACCAGAAGGAATACAGTAAAGCTAGAAAAAGTTCTGTGAGGGAGATGGTGTTCAGTGGCTTTCTACCAGAAGAGATTAGCTTGTTAGGAATGTGTTTCCTAGAAGAGACAATATAGGGGAAATATGACAGAGGTCTGCAAAAGTTAATGATGTGGGGAAGGTTAATAAAAGTTGCCAGCTTCTCTTATAACTTCAGTTTTTATTTTTTTATGAGAATTGGAGCGAGAAAAGGTTGGACACGATCAAATATCAAGTTTAAAATTTACATAAGGAACTGCCATCTCACAAAACACTTAAATAGTGGGAGTCATTCCTCAAGAATATATAAGATTTCAAATTAGAGTTGATAAATTAATGGAGCACAGCATTTTTGGCAACTAGCAAAGTGATACGTAACCTCTAGTTCAGGAAGCCCTTAAATGCAGGCTGTTGAATGCTGGAAGGGCAAATCAGAGCAGGATTTATCTGTAACACCATACAGCAAAGTGTACGTCCAGTGTGTGTATTACCATCATCCCACGTTGCCAGGAAAAGTGCTCTGAACTAGTGTACAGGGCCATTTTTTCAGATCATGAAATGCATGTGTAGAACCAGCAAGGCAGCTTGCATGCCTGTATTATTTCTGGCAAGAGATGAGTTTGTCTGAAATTCATTGAAAAAAATACTAGGCATTAAGTGGTGGATGATACATCTGACTAATTTTTTATGGCAGTTTCTTGTATATGAAGTACGCTTCTGTATTTTATATCTTCTTGTAGTTATGCTGATACACTATTGTCTATTAAGTCAGAGGCTTCATCTCAAGGCCAAGATTATTTAAGCTGGAATGATATCCAGAACTGCATTGACATGGTTACTATGCAAATTCAAGAAGAAAATGAAAGTAAGTAATTCTTCCTCTACCTTGCCCACAGAGATGGTAGTCTCGTCCTTGGTACATAAAATTCTGTGCTGAATGGCCTTGTACAGACACTCTTCAAGAGAGAAAAGCATTCAATAATTTTGAATGCCTGTTGGTCTTTAAATCTCCTTGAATTATTCCTGGTTATGTTATGGCTGGTTGAAAGATATCATAGGGTGCCTGCCTTCTGTGATGCTGAAAAAAATGCCATGGTTCTGCCCACTTGGCAGTATCTTTCAGTATTTGCACTTGATGGTCTCACTTTGGGGATTTTGCAGAAATTGTAAGCAAAAAGCTTATTAGGAGATAGTGAAAGAAGTTACAGGCAGTGTCCTGTGGAAAAGTTTTTTAATGTTAAACTATTTCCAAGCCCTTGTTTTTCACAAGGCAGCTGGTAAGAAGTTATGCAGTGCAACCATCTGTCCTGCTCTCCTTTTAGGTAACCTGATTTCGCATCTGAGAGTAGCTTCTTCTTCCCACTTTGCCTAATATAAATGGATTTAGAGTTTATTTTTGAAGCTGAATGCAACTGCATTGCCCTAAAAGTGTGGTGTTACACTAAACATGATAGCTGGTCATTTGGGTTTCAAAAATGCTAAAGGATTAAGTTTATCCACTGATACAGAAGTATGGTGGGTTTTTGTTTTTGTTTTTTTTTTAACTAAAATTTAAGTCTATTGAGTTATGCCTGATTTGCCGGAGCAAGAAAGGAGAGGGCAGCTTTCAGACTGCTTGCCATTTGGGAAGCAGTCAAATATAATTTGAGAGCCTTTGTAAGGTGCAGGCTGTTTCCAGTGTGTGTGCCCTTCATGTGTGGTGCGTGTGCCCTTCCTGCACTGCCATTGGTGTCATGCGTGCTACTGTTTCATACTGGTAAAGGAAGCTTTCTATTACAGAAATACTAAAACTAACTGGATTGTTGCTTCCTAAATCTAGTCAAGTGGTTGCCATGGACCCTTGCGGCTTGCTCGCAATGTGTGCCCTCCAGCCTGGTGGGATGCTGAGCAGTTCATTTGACTGACATAATCACTTTTTTGTCTGAATCTCTGCGGTCACTAGAAGTTGAAACAGGCCTTAAGAAAGGTGGTCTTGCACTAGGAGAGTCAGTATTTAGTATTAAAATAGTTGCACTTGGTTTCAGTGACACTGGCTTCTGGCCAGCGATGGTTATTTGGGGCAGAGAAGAGAGGAAGAAGGGTGGCCTCTGTTTCCATAAGCAAGCCTGCATGTCTGCACGGCCCCTCTTTGGTAGCACCCCAGAAAATTGCTTGTTCCCAAAGCCTTATGAGGACATGGATCTGTGACCCTGCCAGCTGGGCTTTGGTGGGTCTGGGAGAGACTTGGTGAGAGATGATCCACTGCCAGCAGGTATACCATCCCTCACAGGAGATGGGGAAGCCCTTGGCTGGTGCCCTTCTGGGGTGGCTTTAGGGAGAAATTAGCCTGAGCAGCACATTTCAGCACCGTTTGGGGGTAGGAGGAAATAAGATGTTGAGACCACTGTGAAGAAAATGAGTTAGAGGTTTTATTAAATACAATGGGCCATGTTACTTGCTGACTGAAGTCCTGAGTGCCACTAGTCTGAACAATCAAGTGATTTCTCATAAGGTCAACATTATCAGATTGGTTATTTAAGGTGAAGTTTAAAAAATGAGGTTAAGTTGCAATGTAATGCCGTAGCTGGGGGGTCAGTATGTTTGTATTGGTCCAAATCAGGGTTTCAAGTAATCTGGTCTGAAATCACCTGAAAATAAGTCTTTCAGCACTGTAAGCCAATATGTAGGTAAACATATTTAGATGTGATGCCCAGCCTTTCCTTAAGCTTCATGGAGATACTTCTGTCCTGAAAGTAAGGAAGTCTGGTTTTGGGTTTTGGGTAGGATAAATTTGATTTTTATAAGAGGTAGGTTCAGATGAACCAATAAGAGTGGCAGAAAGGAAAACTGTATAACTTAATATCTTCACATGAGTTTTTGAGCAAAAATAATTTAAATTCAGCTTCTTTTGCTGCCTCTGCTTCTTGTTACTTGATTTTTCTGTTCTTCATGTTACTGCTTTGTTTGTACCTCATATCGGATAAGTTACATTTTTCTTTCATGACTATGTCTTTAATAACTTTTCTGTTTCACAGGAATCATTGCAGTTGGCCACATTAATGAAGCAATTGACCAAGGAAATCCTGAGAAAACTCTAGAAGCTCTACTGTTGCCTACAGCCAAGCTGCAAGATGTGAGACCAGTAAATGCAAGGCATTATCAGGATGTTCTGTACCACGCCAAAGCACAGAAATGCAAGGTTAGAGCCTTAACTGTTGCTGTTTGTCAGAACTGAAATGCTAGTTCTTTTCACTTACATGTGTGTCCTTGTCCTGTTCCCCTGATGTTCGGATTAACTGTGCCAATGGGGTTGTAAATAAGCCAATGAAAACAAACTGGCACTAAGTAATTTTCCACTACAACTTATTCTGACTGGCAAAAGGGATTAATTCTCGATGGATTAATACTAAGACATATTCTGCGTATGTGTCACTACTGACTTGACATAACCTTGCTTCATTTTTAATTCTATTAGGTCGCTGCAGCTATTACAAACCGAGGGCAGCAGCAGCCCTGACATAGTTACGAATTTGTGCAAGGATCTAGTTACTAGACTGTGTCAGGCAGGTAGTTACAATATGGATGCGACTTGAGGCTTTTGCCAGAAAGGAGTCCTAGTCATGCTGAAGTCATGGTGTTCCTTAACAAACCTCTGGAAAGTACTTTGAGAAGCCTTAGTTGCTTAAATCTGGTGTGTTATAATAGTGGATTTTTTACGTATTTCTGGCTTTATCATGCAACAACAAACTGGCTGTCTTGTATGTGCCTTCAGTTTAAACTTATCTCAGCAGGATATTGCTATCTGCTTCCCCAAAAGCAGTGACCTGGTTAGCATCACAGCTCAGGGAAGCATAAACAAAGATCAGCCTAACAGCTTGCAGGATGTGACTGAACACAGGATTAACTAAAGCTACTAGCACAGCACTTAAAATGTCCAGTACTTGTAAAACACACTTACAATTCACATGTGTTCCTGAAGTAATATGGTCAGCTGGAGAAAGTCACTGAACTTCAGCTTGTAGAAATATCTTCCAGCTATCTTGCCACCTCACCTGTGGTACCTGCTGTGAAACTGTGTTTCCACAATGCACCATTAGAGCTTTCAAAAGCCGTTTGCACATCTCAATCTCTTGCTTGGGTTCCCAGGTAAGGACTGGTTTCACTGAGCCCTGGATCCTGAAAAGCTGACTACTTTAGCAGCCCTGGAAGGGCCAGGGTTGGTATTTGCATGCAGAGAGTGTCCACGTGGGTGGTGGCTGCACAGTGTTGGCTTGGGACGTGCCAGACCCTTTGTGCACGCGTAGCGAGCTGGGATGTCCCTGAGGCAGAGACCTACAGCCCGCAGGTGCCCAGGTGGCTGCACAGAGCAGCCCTGCCCTGTCTTGCTCCTGCTGCCTGCCGCTGCACTCCCGGGGTGGGTGCAAACCCGGTGCCTACTCCTGTCCCCGTGTGAATGTGCCGATAGGAAACAAGGGGGTCTCTCCAAGTTTTGGAACAAAAACGGTGTAATCTCTTTGAAATCTTCTTGTTCAAAAATTTGTGACGTTCCTAGAGGCTTCTGCTGGCCTTTCTCTCCTGAGATATTTTGTCTCTGCTGTCCTTTGACAGCTACTTAAAACATCCCCTCTGTAAACAGGACCATTGCTCCTCTTTAGGAAGAGAGCAAGACATTGTACTAAATGTGCTCCCAAGAGAAATATTCAGATGCGTTAATCTGACTTACTCTCTATGCCGGTTAGTTACACAGACATCACCATTCCTTAGTTAAAGGTATGATTTGGATTGAACTTTCCTTAAAAAAAAGAAACCCAAACACAATTGAAAAGATCGTGCAATGACTAAACTCTGTCTGTTTCCCACTCTTTGAGCCCTGTTTAGAAAGCAGATCTGCCTTTAATTGTATTTAGCATGTTTTAAGAGTGAGCCATGGCAAAAGGAAGTATTTGATTTACAAGGATCAGACAGGTCTGCCTGTGAACTTCCTGTGTTCCTCAGTGTCTGGAAAAACATATCGGTCAAACCTGTTTGCTTATTCTAACCAGCCTGCTGTCACGTCCCTGTAGCTGTGGTGGCTTTGGGAAAGTAGAGTCTGCACCCAAATCTCCCAGTACCCGTTACAGGTCTTAATCTCAGATCACACCTACTTGTTTCTTGCTTGAAACTGAAAATGCAAACCTGGAATTTATTTATTCCTGTAATCTTAAACCACAGCTTCTAACAGTTCTCAAGGCCATTTCAAACCAAGTGTGTTCAGGTCCCAGGGAAGGGAGACCCTGTGTTGAGGGAATGTATTATGGATACATGAGAAGTTAAGCAGATGTGCCAAACTCTGAAATGGTTCCTGTGTTATTTGATTTTTTGAGTGATAGGCACACAGGTTTTACAGTTAAGTCCACGCTTTTTGTATTTACAATAGTTGTATAACACCTTGATTATTTTAAAGTTATCTTTAAAATCTGTTCTTGTTCATGTTGAGGTAATGGCATGATTAAAACTAACTTCAATTAGGAGCAAGAAGAAATTGAAAAGGGGGAGTCTTCCCAGGATGCAAATTCCTTGAAGACATTTTCCAGTGCAAATTATTTTATTTAAGTAAAGTTTTTTACAATACTCCTGTAAAAAAAAAATCTTTTTTTGTAAAACATCTTTTCTCATCGCTGTCTTACACGCTGCAGTTACAAATACAAATGCGCTAACCACTGAGCTCATTTTGTAGGAACTTACAGTTAGTATATATATAGCTCTTGAGTTTCCATAAATGTAAAAGCTGACCCTTTGCTTTATTAATGCGGACAATCAATCACAACTAGCTTCGGTATTTGTAACACTAGATGTTTCCTGTGAGGATGTGGAAATAGAGAATACTACAAAATAGCTTCCCTGTTTTGCTTACCAAGCAAGAATAATACATGCCTGGATTCACACTGATAAGGGTTAGCTCCCAGCAATCCTCATGGGCTAGAGGAGTGCAGGCACTGACGAAGTGGAAGAACAAGTCTGCAATGCAAAGCTGGTTAAGCAGCCTTATAGGAGATGCTGCCTTGGAAGTGTCAGGCTCCATGTCTACAGCTGTAGATTTACTGCTGTTAAACATATAGGGACTCTGGCTCTTTATTTCCAACATCCAGGGCAGTATTTGCTCTTGGCTATGTGACAGGGAGCTTCTGCAAAGCTCGACAGCTCCCAGGCATGTAGACGACACTTTTACTTGTTCACATTTCCACTGGGCCAAAAACTTGTTTTCATATCGCTGTTCCTGCAGTGATTGTGGGCTGAGAGCTAATTTGAAGTATTTGGAAATCATGAATGGACCTAAAAGTACCGTTCAGCTATTGATCCCTCTTCTGGTGTTCGGAGGCTGTGGTGACTGATATCCTGGTTTCTTCTCCATGGCCATGAAAGTGATCTTCTCAGAAGGAAATGGAGGTGGCAGAGCCACTTCCCTGAATCTAGGTACACCAGATGTTGCAATACGAGTGACAGAATTATAGAGCTAGAAAAGCGTATTTCTTGTGTGGTGTGTGGAAGGAAGTAAATTTTACTGAGATTGTGGGGTTTTTTAACACTTTTTAATTTTTTAAGTTTAATTGTTGCACTTGAGGTTTGTTGCTGCCCTGGTTAATGCCATACAAAATCATAATTCCCATAATATAAATATAGAAATAAATTCATTTTTCCCTGGATATTTTAACCATTGTTAGATAAATATTGGATTGACTTCTAATTTTTGACATCAGAAAATAAAGGAAAGGATCAAGACAACTGTTTAAGCTGCTAAGGCATAAAGCAATTAGATAAAAAGAATACAACCCATCTGTGTTGTAATAGTAGTAGTTGATGTGATGGATAATAAGGATAATATTACTTGGCACAAAGCAAATAGCAAAGATGGTAAGGATCAAAAGACTGACTTTAACGTACCAGAACCATTCATGAGTCTTAAGTGTTCGTATAATTGAGACATAGCAAAAAACAATAGTTGCAAGAGGTATTAAAAACCCAAAGATAGCTAAAGAAATATAGTAGTAGAACTGGAAGGAAGATATTTTTTCACAGGCATTTTGCACGTCATGGCAGGTAAAAACGTCCAGTTGTTTCACATAATAGCTTTGCTGCATTATGCAAAGTGGAAGCATGTACAAGAAAACGATGGTCCACACGGTAGCGCAGACTGCAATGGCATAGGCACGTTTTGGCAGGCTCTTGTAGGTAAAGGGGTGAACGATGGCCACGTAGCGGCTGACGCTGATGCATGTGAGCAGCAGAATGGAGCAGTACATGTTTCCGTAAAACACCACAGTGGTAGTTCGACACATGATTTCCCCAAAAATCCAGTTGTTCCCATTGATGTGGTATGCTATTTTGAAGGGCAGCATGATGCAGAAGAGCAGATCTGAAACTGCCAAGTTTGTGTAGAGGATGGCAGTGCACACTGACCGGATCCTGAAGAGCAGCATCCACAAAATGATGGCATTAGACGGTACACCCAATAAAACAGCACTGAGGTAGACAGCGGGTATTAGCTTGGTGCTCAGAGAACTGGTCAGGTACTCCACTGTGGTGTTGTTCACTTCTGTTAAGGTGGAGTCATTTGACTTTTTTGAAGAGCATTTCTGTTCTGTGATATGGATGGTCGTTGTCTCCCCTTCTATAGCATAAGGGGGGATGTAATCATAGTCTCTTGCTGAAATTCCACGGAAAGTCTTAATAAGAGACACTGTTTTAATTGCAGAGCCATTCAGTGAAAATTCTGAAGCTTAAAAAAAAAGTTAAAATTGTTAAGGACAAACTACTGGATTAGCAATATAATTCACCTTCAGGTATGGAGAAAGGTAAACATCTCCATGTGAAAAACAATATATGTTTAAAAGATTTGGTGGCATTCTCCTTTGCTTTAGGTGTTCATATCAAATGTACTCAAGGACAATCTTCACCTTGTCATCTCACACCCAACCTTGAAAATTTAGCATGAATTTAGCATCAAGATGATCTTTCTGCATTTTGCATGCTTTTAGTAATCTTTGGCAAAAAAATATCAGATACTTGTGGAATGTTTGTCACCTGTAGAGGGTTTTTTCCCAGTAGTAGCAATGTTGGTAATTCATCATATAAACAGAAGCCTTGGTCTAGACTTGATCAGAATTTCCAAAGCAAACAGCGGTACTATCCTTGTCACTTCACAGATGAAATGCATGACTGCAAAAGATACAAAAAGCACTGTCTTGCCTAATACAGGCTGAAACTTTCAAATTAGAAAGTTGACATAACCTTCAATTTTTTGGTCTCATATATCAAATTAATGTTATTCTTCAGCTTCTGACTAAAGCAAACCAGGTCTTTTCAGCTCCTCATATATGAGGAAGGGCAGTCAGTCTTGAGAACTGAAAACAAATGCTTGGACTGACATTAGATCAAATTTATTGGTAACCTTTTCATGCAGCAGGAAAATTTTCAGTGAATATTGTTAGCATGTGGGCAAAGTCAGTGATGCCACTTTTATTAATATGTTCCTTACATATTCTGTTCCTCAGTCTTTAGTAGAGAACTTTGTAGAGACACTGATGTATCCAGATAAAGCACAAATGTGTTCAAAATACTTTCTAAAATCATGTGTTGCAAAATAGATTTTGCAGAATAAACAGCTGTGTAATTAATATTGTCATTTAAAATCTTTCTTAGCTGTGTTTAATGCAGAAAGACTTAGTGTAAAGCTTAGAGCATGCATCTTGAAACTGGAATTCAGAAGCAAACTCAAATTTGGATGAAAACATGTGCGTTTTTCTTTTACTCTTCCATACTGGAATAAAATATGGAAAACAGTTTTATCAATGCTTACTGGCAGACTTATGGTAGAATGTTTTGCAATGATAGTTAGTAGACTGCATCCCTTTTAGTAATTTTCTGGACGGTTAATCCAGAACATAAATTTTAGTCACTCTTTAAAAGACATATATGTGCATGCATGCATATATGTGTGTGTGTATATATATATATATATATATATATATAAAAATTAACTTTTAAAAATGAGCTTTGTTTGAAAACAGCTTTAATTCTAGTGATTTTAAAAAATGGGCTTATTATTTGATTATTTCCTTTGGTTATTTTTGTCACAATAGTTATCTGAGCATTTCCTTCTAATAGCACCATCTGTGGTCATAATTCTGTTGAACATTTTAAAGCAGAAAGAACAAGACTCTACAGGTTTAAGATTATCATATCACTACAGAAATACTAGAGAGAAGACGAGTCCTCAGTAAGCACAGAAAGATCCCTTAAATAAAATTCCTTATAGAAAGTGACTGTGGGGAGGTAAGGTGTCACTGAAATGGAAGAATAAAAATCTGCCTTAAGTGAGACTTCCTAGACTATAGTTTTCTGTAAGCATGCATGTACAACCCATTCAAGCTGGTGAAGCGCCAACACTATCAAAAAGGAATAGATACAGAAAGGAGGACTCACCTGTTGTGAAAAGACTGGAGGTAAGAGCGAGCAGTCCAGTGAAAACCAGTATCTTCATTGTAGTACGTGATATCCAGCTAGCCAAACAACGATGCTGATCTAGTTCATCTCGAAAGGTGTTTTGTGGGGGATTTTTTTCCCCTCTCTAAGGGACTAAAGAATGATTGATCTGTCCTCCAGAAGCATCCTGTAGGCATGAGGTTTACGGTAAGGAGCTAGTTTGTTCTTTGTCTACTACAGCAAGAGGGTGTGACGTATCCAAATATGCACACATGACTCAGTTTCAGCCTCTGCCCAACACAGAGATAAAATTGCTTTACAGCAGCAGTTTAACTCCTAATTTACCATGAGCCTGAAGCCAATGTGGGGGGGGATCTACTGGAATTTGTACATACAGCTATTTGAGGGTAAAAAAGGTGTTTTATGGAAAAATCAAAGGGTATGTTTAGTAAATCCTCAAGGGTCTCATCCACAATCCGAAATGACGTGTTGCTGAACTCTGTACCTTTCTCAAGGAAGAAGCCAGGCTTGGAGAAGAGTGTGGTGATCTCAGTTTAGCAAATGCAAAGGTGAAAGCAAGCCACACACAGAAACATGCCTTAAGAAAACTGTGCTCTGCTTTTCCCGTGTACCTCCCTACCAACTGTTAGCTGTCTGTTCCTTCGATCCAGCTGCTGGCTCTGCTCGGACAGTTCCCACCCCTCCATGGCCTGCAGCCTCTAAAACCTTTCCCCTATTTTCATCTAGTGTTTTGTTGATCCCTTCCTTTTTCTCTGCCTTTTTTTTTTTTTTTTCCCCCTTCCTTGAATGACAAATAACAACAGCTTGCTTCAGCAGACAAAATTAGCCCAACTCTCAGTCTGGCTTCCAAGCTAGCAGTGAGGCTCGGTATAAGCTGTACTTGGCTCCAGAGCAGTATTTGTGTCTGTTTTTGTATTTAGTGTGTAAAAGCTGGATGCCAGATAAGGAATTCTTTTCAGTTTCTCAATCCTTTTCTCAAAATTATCAGCTTTAGTTTGGGAATTTAGTATACACTCTCCCAAATGTTAACTTTAACTTTCTTCTTAGAAAAACTTGTGGTGTGTGTCCACTGTTATGCGATTGCCTGACACTACTTGATTTTATTTAGATATTCTGCTACCTTGTTTACATATATGATGCAAACTGAAGAGTCTGTCTTTAGGGGTTTTTAACCCTGTCTTCTCTTTGTAATTTCTGCAGATAACAGAATTGTTGGATTTTTGGCCTGGAGTTGGGTGCAAAACCAGGGATATTCATTGTGAAGCTGGTTCTTTGTCCACACTGTTTTAGCTTGAAAGAGTTTCTGGTTTAGTTTTTTTTTTCCTGAAGTATTTGTGTGTATATACTCCTAGATCTTTATCGAATACATTCCAATTTCTCTCATCATTAGTCTATTATAGACCTGGCACTCCTCTTTCCTCTTCAGAATGAATTTTGTTGCCCCACCTACTTCATTACCTTTTAAATGTCACTTTAGCTCCAAACCCCTATTTTCTCAGCTGAAGTGTTGGTTCACCTGTGAACCTCGGCAGCCAGAGCAGGGCTGGTTGGTGGGGATGCTGAGCCCCCTTCCCTGCACCTTCTATTTTGACTTGGGTTTAATGCCATGCATTTTTAGCCTGTAGGAATAGTGAGACCTGCTCTGCTGCTTAATTCCTGAAACATTTGCCACCTGAGCTAAGTCATCATTACTAAAGCTGAGCTGTCTTTCTCTGACAGTTTTTGCTGTTATTTTCTAATGTAATGTGTATTCACATGTACATGTGGATCCTTTCCAAATAAGGGATTCTGAAACAAACCAGCCTTCTGCCGTCTTCTGCTTTGGCATCTTTATGCGGCTATCACAGTGCTACCTGATAATGTGTGGTTTTACTCGACAGTCAGATTATTTTGCCTACACATCATGGAAATGAAAACATTTCTAGCTTTGATCAAAATTTTTATTGATCTTTAGCAGGATAGTGTCTTCTATACGTGAAAACTTGCAGAGCTTTGTATTTGAACAGGAGCTTATTCAAGTCAGTAAATAAAATATGAACGTGTTTTATTGCTGATTTTAAACAGTTAAATTCTTTTTAGTGTCTAAGGGGTTTGCAATAATAGATTGTATATTGGAGCTCCATCAGTACGTTCAGACAACTTTTGTTATAATTCAGTTTTTTCAAGGCTTTTCTCTATCTTTTTTTCCAGGAATCCCAAGATGAATCAGAGCTTCTGTGGCTGGATGAAATACAAAAGGGAATCAGTGATGCCAATAACAATATAAAAGAAGCGGCAATCTGTAAGCATTAACCTGCATCTGCATTGCTCTTGTTTTTATTAGTCTTGAAAAGTTGAAATTGGTAATTTATTTTTTCCACTTCAGGGAAGTGTAGCAGCCCTTTAAATACATAAAAAGAAATGAATGCGTGTTCTTTATCATACTGAAATGAGGGTGACTTAGATCTCCAGGGGTGGTATTGGTTTTATCTAAAGTGGTAATCCTTAAGGCTTGGCTAATAATTTGGTGGATTTGGTTATATAGCTTAACATCATGACCAAGATTTCTAGTGTCAGTATATCTTCACATAGCTGGTGAAACAGAAGCATATGTGAATGAGAAGGAATATACTGTTCAGGAGATTATTTTGCTTATGTAAGACTAAAATTTTGATGCATGTTTTAAGAGCAAATTCTTACATGTTCACAACTTTGATTATTCCTATTTTATTATAATGCCTTCTATTAAGTGCTAACAAAAAAAAAATAGGAACATGTTAACTTTAAAAGTAGTGTCAAAAGAGCACTTGGGCTTTTTGGGGAAATGCATGCTCTTCCAATCTGTAAAGAAGAGGAAATCTGTAGGAAAAAAGCTGAGGCTTGTCAGAGCATTTTGTACTGGATGCACTCAACAACTTCTGTCAAAGTTTGGATTGAATATAATTATTTACATATTATGAATATTTTTTAAAAATTAACTTGGGCAAGTAATGTAGAAGCAAAAGTAGCTGGGTGTATGGGGCACACTGGAGAGCACGGTGACACCCCTACCTGTTCCTGCCTGGGGCCAGCACAGACCAGCCAAGGCTGTTAGCTTGACACTGGGTATTGGTTCACCTTCTGCTTGACTTGGCTTTGGTGAGTCAGTGTTGCCTTCTTTTGCACCCTAAGAGCTTGTGAATACAACTGCTGAAGTAGGTGCATTCCTGCAGTGCTGCATTCAGCTTTCGTTAGTGCAGTGCAGCAGCCTGTTTGCTTACAGACAGGCTATGTCAGTAGTTAGTGCTTGGGAAGTTGTGGGTGGAAGAAAACAAACACAGCTAGCTATTACAAAATCTTCTACCCCTGCTACAGAAACATTGCATTTAGTGTTACTGTTAATTTAGAAATTATTTAATCAATTAACAGTCTTAATGTAACCAGTCAGATACACTGAAGACACTTGAAGTATTTTTGTGAGTCATGCGTCTGCAGTGAAAAGCACCTGACTTGTGTTTTCTGAGATGGGGTCACACGCATACACATTGTCCCAAAGGAGCTCTTGTACTCAGGAGTGCTGATACCTTCTTTGGTGGACAAAACCGGCTTCCCATCAATGCTACCTAGAGGCATGAGGAAATATCTGAGCGTAGAGAAGGGAAGGAAATGCATAGCTTATGAACAGATGTAAGTTAAAGCTAAAGAGCATGAAAACATCCTCGTTTGTGTCCACTGGTGTAAAAGCATTAAGAATATACCTCATAAATGGCCTGCAGAAATTAGCACAGCATTATCCATATACCAATACCACACAATGTTGCTAGTGATAGGCCACTGCTCCAGCTTTATCCACGAGCTAGTTGTAGTAAAACCTTTTCATATGATCTGTGTTTGTAGTAAATGCACAGCTCTTCACAATCAAGGATGATCAGTAGAACTGTTTTAACAAGTCACTTGTGGAAATAACTGCTAATCTCCTGTACTCTGCCCTCTGGGTTGAAAGGAAGCAGTGTCAGCACAGCACATTCTTCAGAAAAGCTCTAAGATTTCTGCAGCTAAAAACTGAGATTTAAAATTTCCCTGCGGCACAGAACCTGATACTTCCTATAACAAACACATCCTGACTCAGGAAGTTAGTGTGTTGTGTGTTGTGTACATGTAGTCTAAACTTAAAGTTTAGTTTGATCACAACTTGGAAATGAACTTCTATTCTGATCTATCTTAGAGATACTATTTTTAAAAGGCAAACAGCTCCCCATGTCCCACTCCAAAACTTCTGCAAGGCAGCCAAAGGTTTATTTTTCAGTCAGAACAAAGTGTATTTTTGAGATTGCTGCAGTAATGGCAATAAACTAAGCACCAAAATAAAAGAAGGTACTGGCCGCTCTGCTGAAACAGTCTTGATTCCTTCCAAACTAGTTTTTATGCCTTGTATAAATATTAAATACTACCATATTAAAATTCTAAAAGGTTTTTACAAACTGTCTTCCCTGTCAGTGAAGGACTCTGTATCTTCATTTAGGAAGACGTGTTCAGTAAATGCTGGTGTGCTTCCTAATTCTTTGTGGTGTTTGCTGTGCAGTTTGCATCGCCTTGCTTCACTTCTTGAATCAGTCCAACCATTGTACTCCTTATCTAAGTGGAGGACAAAATGAGGTTGGCCAAATATCAGCTGTATAGCCTTCAGGAATAGACAGAAATACTGACCTTAGTCTTGCACAGGAAGAGTCTGTCTGTCAAAGCAGGATCTGTTATGAGAGAGTCCATGTTATAGGAAAAAGATGATCTTTGGCCCTGTTGAGAGTTCAGGCTTATCACACCAGACAGCTGCATCTTTGCGTATCACAGCTGTTTGAAGGGAGGATGGGTGTGGAAAAGAGCCCTTCAGAGTGTGGTCTGGTACTGGCATCCCAACTGCTGCAGTAGCAGACTGGAGCCCACAGTTCTCCTGCACCTAAGGATGGCTAAGGTCCGTTTAACTTGTAATTTTACAGGGTTCACATGGCCCTTCTTTAGAGCAACAGCTGCAGTACTAATTGCTAGCACTTCAATGGAAAGAATAATTTCCGTTGAATTTGACTTTTTCCCTACTAAATATTTTTCTTACGTTTTCCTTCAAAAATAAAAGCATAATTAATTAAAAGATGAGGAAAAGCCAGGCAGCAGGGGTACCTACAGAAACAACCCTCAGCTAGGTTGTGTGCTCTTTTGTCTTTGTAACAATAGCTTCCAGCACCTGTAAGTATAGGATGAAAAGGAGGAAGAAAAGCGTTCAAATACTGGTGACCACAGTTGATGAAGCACATGGGACTGTGTATGGATAAGGCTGAGCCCCCAGAGCCAGCTGGGCCAGCAGCAGCAAGCTGGTAATGTGTGGCTTCCCAGTTTTTCCTGCTTCCTTGCTGCTGAGGCCGGATGCCTGAGCATCGCGATACCACAGCTGCATTACAAAGTCATTTCTAGTCTCGTGGGGAGCACATGTGTGCTTGGTAGGGGTCTGTTTCAAAGCACAGAAAAATAGCAGGATGCTATCTGGTAGAAATACAGATGGTGGTGGTGGTGTGGTACTGTGTGTTCACTTTGTTTCTCAGCTGGCTGCCAAGGTATTTGGAGATTGATCTGTTATTGTCTAGCCAAAGTTACCCATTTCACCTTAGTTGAACTAACGACAAAGAAAAACTTTCTCTTGCTGAAATGCTCTCCTGCTAGCTCAGCCTCATGCAGTGCCTTCTGTATGTAGGCTCCTCATAGCGAGCACCTTTTGGGTCAGCTCTGTGTAGGCAGGGCACTGAGTGTGGGGAGGGACCTTTTTTGTATTGATCTGGATATACACAAGAGAAGGAAAAGTGTTTGGTGTTTCAGCATGAAGTGCAGCTGCGGGATGCAAAGGTAGCCAGGTTCACTTAAACCAGTATATAATGTATATTTGCTAGCCATATGTCTATTCACTTGTTCTTCTGTGCATAGATCTTGAATTTAGGTGTGAAGGAACACCATTAAAGACCAGAACAGAAGTTTCTAAAGCAGCATATACATCTAGTTTGTAAGGCGCTTTGAAGTGGTGTGTGCTGCTATATGCTGTCAGGTATGGTGGTATCAGCTCCTTCTGTGATGGCGGGACCTGCACAAAGCAAAGGATGCTTAGGAAGTCCTGAATCAGAGTATGGGTAATGTCATACAACCTCAGGTTTGAACATGCTTCACACCATCACCTCTCAGGGCACTTTTATGTGACCTGGGAGCAAAAGCTGCACCTCTGGCAAACTTTAGGGCATGAATTTGCTGCATCAGCTTTAAACAAGCTCCCAGGGGGTGAGGACAAGAAAGGGTTGCTTCAGGATCCCAACTAGGATGCTGTTAGTTGCAAGACTTTGCTCAAGGCAATCAGTTTTTATTCCCATTTTGTACAGTAGAAGTGAATGTTTACAGCTTGTAACCTAATGACTTCATGCATCTCTAGAAGGCTCCCTAGTGATCAGCAGACGATGGCCTGTCTGTTAGGGCAGGCTGAGGGGGGGTACCTGCTGTCCTCAACCTCTACCCTGGTGTCATCTGGTGTGTCTCTTGATGGGGGAGCAGCTATGCCCTCAGACTGCTCTCAGTTGTGCTGTAGCTGCATCCCAGCCTGGGTGGAGTGCACGCTTTCTATCTAACAAGCTTGCTGTTCTCTGAAATACTTGTCCTTACAAGCATGAAGGAGGCTGCATACGAGCAAAGCACTGAATTGCTGTGTATGTCATGTTGTCTGTGTGTGCCAGCCTTAGAAGTCCATTATCAAAGTTGTTGGAAGCTAGACTTGTGGGTACGTAAAGTATAAACCACTCAATTTTCTATGTCATTATTTTACCCTAGTGGCTGTTGGAACATCAATGATTAACAAGAGCTTGGAGAAGGGTGATTCACAGCCAATCCTGATGATACTGCAGTCCAAGTTTGGATTACGAGTCATTCCTGAGTGTGCTGAAACCTATTTCAGGAACCTCTCTGAAGCCAAGAACCTGAAAACTGTAGAAGGTAAAAACCTTCCTGAACAGGACAGTTCTACGTCTCCATATCACTGAGGCAACTGGAAAACCAGCACAGAAGGCTTACCTAAAATCACTGTAAACTGAAGAAGACAGTTGCTGGTTTTAAATCTTTTGAGAAATGTTATACTTGTCCAAGTGCTTTTTACATGATGAACTGTTGCACACATCATCCAGACCACAGTACAGGCTAAGAAATGAGTCTAGCTATTTCCAGAGTCTAGCTAAGACTTTCTAGAGCCTCAAACTAGCCTCTGAGTGAATTTAGGGCAGCTTCTCTGTGACTGTCAATAGACTAGTCCATCCTCTCAGAAAACCATATTACTCTCCCATTTTTCTCTTTTTTTTCTGTTACCAGATGCAGAGAAGGGTTAGGCTGCACGCTTCAGCCTTACGTGTTACTGTCAAAGCTCAAGCCAGGCTCTGCCAGAGTGTCCATGGCCCATTTATGGTCCCTGTGCATTGCCAGAGCAGCAGGTACCAGCAAAAGCTGGTGCTAGAATCTGCCCATAGCAAGACAATGGGATGTTTTGTCATGTTAGAGCTGCAAGCTGGTGATAACTAATGCAGCCAAAATTAGCTAACAATTTAAAAAAAAAAGTTACCGTCAATGTAGTACGCTTTCTTCAGTAGATGGGCATGTTTCATCCTGCAACATGAGTTTTGAGAGGGCATTTTGCACAACTGACCGTATCAGCTTTACCTTCAGGCCTTTTGTCCATGAGGAAATGAGGCTTTTCCTGCCTGTCAGGATACAGCCTTGTTTACCAAAGCACTAAACAAGACAATGATGTGGATATAGGAAATGTCCTTTGTGAGCTAAGTGTCAATAAGGCCAGCATTTGGCCAGAAGACAAGAACAACATTTTTTTATAAACATTCTCAGTTCCATTTATGTGAGTGATGGTGGAAGACATAGCACACACTGTTTCAGGAGCAAGCACTAACTTGGCAGATTGGAGTTTAGAGAAGCCAGCAGTGGATCTGTGCTAACCTCGTAGCTGTTTCATTCTAGAAGAATGATCTTGATCCCCCTAACAGGATATTTTTAAAACATCCTTACTACAAACTGGCCAAGATATGTAGTGGCTTTGCATGTAAAATGGCTTTGTAGTAAAGGTAGACATGGGAAATGGGTAGGGAGAGCTATAATTTTTCAGTGTAACAGGGCATAAATGTGTACTAATGGTATGTATTGGTTTTAGGTTTTAATGAAAGTCCATGGATTAAACTTGTAATGAAAAACATGTATGATTACTATTACAATGCGGAAACTGAGGAAGGTACTTGTGTCGCCCCTGAAGGAGTTGTACCAAAAACTTCATGGTTAACTGGTGAAGAAATCCAGGTAGGTGGCTGAAACATTTGCTTTTATTGCAAATGCAGCATAAACATTTGAGAGAGAGCAAGGCATGGCAACATTAGGGGAAGAGGCTGTGCTGGGTGACACTGAAGATCACTTTAGTTCAGTATCTGCTTCTGACAAGAGCAGCAACTTAAGTCTAAGCAGACAGTGATAGCACAGCATCCTGCCTGATGTCTGACAATAATTCAGGGTTTTCCTAACTGGAAGTTACAGCATTTCTTTAAATGGCCACCAGCAGACACTGATGGAGGAAAGTCTGATTGCTTTCATATCCTTTTATATCATTTGGACTTTGTGTTGGCCTATGACAAGGAATTTCATGATGTATTTGGGGGCAGGCGGAAGCACTGTTTTATGTTTAAACCTAATTATCTGACAGTATTCTTGTATCTTCAAGTTCAATAGGATAAGTGTGATACTTAAACTCCCTTATTGTAGTTTTGTGTTAGCATGAAATATAACTTGGAACAAAGTAGATCACACAAGCTTCTGCACAATTTGGTTTTTTTCTTCTGATGCAGCTCATCTAGGTTACAGGTTTACTCTGCTGTACAAACAGCTCAAGTCATAGTGTAGGTCCTTCTGAAATTCTGACTGCAGCAGTATTTGAGTGTGTTTCTCTGTAGAGAGCTTCCCAATTCAGTTAGTATTTCTTAGTGTCTGACTTCTGCAAAAAACTTGTATTAGGAAAGCAGAACACTCCTAAAGCATAAAAAAACCTCTCTCAAACTATCATATCCAGCTGAATAACTGAGGCTTGAAAGCAGTTCAGTTACCCTTCATGTAAAATTCAGTGGTAGCAAAATAGTTCTTCCTTCATACTGATTAAAATCTAGGGGTAAGTCAGAGGGGCTTGTGTAGGATGAATATAAGCTGTACAGATGATGGAGAGAATACAGACCAAATTCCAGGATGGTTTTGGCTTGAGGTTTTTTGCTTTTAAATCACCTTTTAAAAATCACCTTTTTCTATGATCTCTTAACAGAGCATTGTTGGGCAAGTAACAGCAGATTACAATCGAGAGCAGCTGTGGCTTGCTAATGAAAGTCTGATTGTTCAGCTGCAAGCCCGAGCAAGGGGATTCTTAGTCAGAAAAAATTATCAGGAGAGAAAAGCATACCTTCAAAACCAGGAACCATCTGCCATCAAAATACAGGTATTGTTCTAGAACAAGAAGGTAACATGACTTGGGCAGCTTTCTGCATGCGACAGTTGATGTGGCTGATTACTACCACTGATGCAATCCTCAGATAGGTCTGTCTCCCTGTTTTCATTAGCAGCAGTTCAAACCTCTACATCTGCAAATATGTTCTTGTCCTTGTTGGAGTAATTGTGCTTTTAAATAGCAAATATCCAGTTTTTAAAGAATGGATCATGCCCACCTTCAGTCTAAGTTACTTCAGTGGGAGAAGCTCAGAAATACGTAGCCCTGGCTTTATCCTGAGGTGCTCAAGTTTTGAGTGGTACACTTAACTATGCACAGTACAAGATCAGAAGATATTTGTTGAGTATTGAAGCAAAAATTCCTTGGCAAAGCATGACTTAAGAAATACATTCCTTTCTGGACTATCCCCACTTGGAAGTGGTTTGCCTCTGCTCCATGAAGTCATAGCTGGGTAGGGAGTGGCAGCCACCCTGGTGTTCTCAGGCTCTGGCAGTATTTCTTGGATACCTTTTGTATGCTGAACTCCAAAAGGAGTATAAGGGAAACTTTATGCTGAGGGTGTGAACACTGACAAATGCATGCACACTGGTTTTAAATGGTGAAATAGCCACCTCCTGTTAGAAGCAATTTATTCCAGCATTGAAAAACAACCAATCAATACCCCACCCCCACCCACCCCCCAACTTAGAGAAGAATGTACAGCTGATTTTTTTTAGTTTAGAGTAACTTAATTTAACAATTCAGCAGCTATCATTGGGATTGGCTTTTCATTTTCTGGCATGGTGTCTGAGCCCAGTACAGGACTGCACTGTTCTTTGAGAAATTCAGGGTCTGTTAACAGGTTCCAAAATATGGAGAAATGTATGTGAATGAAGTTGTTCTCTGATTGTGTTCTATGGGCATTAAAATATAAATGACTTGTGAAAAGACAACAAGTAGAGGACAAGGCTGGTGTCACTGGCTGGATAGAGATGAAAGGCAAAATATGGTAAAGGCAGTGAGAGTTTGTGTTATCCCTGTTGTTGGGTTCCTTGCCAAAAGTTTGCTTCTGAGCTAGCAAAGGGGGTGCCAAGTGAGGGAACTGGGAGGTTATCTGTGGTACAAGATGATCCTGAGTGACTCTGGAAGACCAGAGACTTGGGAAGGAGGTCAGTCCAGGAACAATGGGGGTTCAGCTAGGTAGGGGACAGCTTTTGGATGTAATGGGCAAGAGCTGGCAGATTCTTCCCTGTGTGGCATGAAGCCAGTGACTGGGATGCTAAAGGATATGGGTGTAGTGGTGATAAGAGTAAGGATGGTTTCAGGGGAGGGAAGGAAATGGCATTGGACAACAAAATGTTTGTGCCGAGATTGGCCAAAATTAACATGAAATGTATCAGTGCACCTTAAAAATATAGAGGCAAGCTTACTTATACCTTAGTTATCTTTTTGCCACAATGGCAGTTTTTCTCTACAAGATAAACACTGTTAATGATTTTAGTGTATGCATGTAGATTTTAATAAATGTTAGTTTCTTATTAGTAATAATGATCTCCTGCCTTTTGTAAAATAGGCTTTCTGGAAAGGATTCAAACAAAGGAAAAGCTATGTTGACAGATTAAAGGTGCTTCAAGGCAATGTTGCTGCTATTGTTAAGGTAAGATCCCACTGTGTTTTGGGGCCTGAGTATGCTTTATCCCTTGGCTTGGTGGTCCACCACCTGGAAATCAGAGACTAGGAACACAAACTGGATGGTCTTATGGTCCAGAAATCTGCATGGCGTTGAAAGTTCTTTAACTGACAACTTAAGGAAATTGCTTCTTGAAAGCTCTGTGTTTGACTTCTACTAGGCTGTGCTGAACTTGGCTGGCTCATAATAGAGTTTTCCTTATGTTTCCCTTTCCATAATACTAAATTAGAAAATATTTGAGCTGACAGTGTGTTATTATTCCATTAAAACCTGTCAAATCTATCTGAAAAGTTCACTATTCTGAGATGCTAATGGGATACTATGTCATGAGTAGATCATAGACCGCAGATGGGATATTGATCTCCTGTCTCTGAAGGAGACTGGTTTACAACTGAGAGCTGAGACATGAAGGTAGAAATTACTTCCAAAGATAATACTACATGTGGGTGGTAGAGCCTTGAACTCAACTTGCTATTTCAGTTGAAGCCCATTAATCTGGTCACTGGACTGTGAGAGCCCAGTACAGTCACCTATGGCCCCAAGCATATGAGAACAGCACGCCTGCCAAAGAGAACTGTCAGAAGTGAGTTTAAAACACACGTGCACAACAGTTTGTGGAGTATCTGTTAAGTTTTTGTTTAATTTTATTTAATTTTCAGATTCAGTCATGGGTCAAAATGTGGCTAGCAAAGAGAGCTTATAGGAAACGGCTGCAATACTTCAAGGATCATGTAAGTCCTTTTTCTCCATTTTGAACATGAAGCATTAAAATAGGGTAATATGACTGCATGGGCAGTTTGGGGAACCTCAGGAAAGAGGGTGCAGGTTCTGCAGTGTGTTGCTGAGCAGAGATGTGTCATAACTGGATTCCTTTGCCTAATCTTTGTCCCTTCCAGAATGATGAAATTGTGAAGATACAAGCATTTCTCAGAGCAAACAAAGCCAGGGAGGACTACAGAATACTAAGTAAGTGGTAACAGTTGAATGTTGTACATTTGAGGTGTTACTGTGTTGTCTTTTTTTTTTTTTTTTTTAAAAAAAAACCTCACCTGGGATTTCTCAGCCTCCTATTCCCCTTCAAAAACAGGTGCAAGCGTTTGTAGACCAATTGCTTTGCAGATGAAACTATTTTGGATAGCTGTGCTTACACAGTGTGACAAAAATATTGCTCTAACTGGCATAAACTTCTCTCTGCAGTTCCAAAATTTTCTGCACACTGATCAGTTTCTGGAGGGTTTTAGGGGTGTTCAGTATTATGTCAACTAATAAGCCTATTTACTTCAACTGTAGTTGGTGCTGAAAATCCACCCTTGACTGTCCTGCGCAAATTTGCCTACCTCTTGGACCAAAGTGACTTAGACTTTCAAGAAGAACTAGAAGTAACAAGGTTAAGGGAAGAAGTGGTTACAAAAATTCGATCCAATCAACAGCTGGAGAAGGACTTGAACTTAATGGATATAAAGATTGGACTGCTGGTGAAAAACAGAATCACTCTTCAGGTCAGTATGCTCTGTTCAGACTCCCTTGGTAGTATGCACTGAGCACTTCCATGTGTTGAAGGAGCTCAGGATTACACAATCACAGCATGGTTGAGGCTGGAAGGGACCTCTGGAGGTCATCTGGTCCAGCCCCCTGCTCAAGCAGGGCCACCCAGAGCAAGTTGCCCAGGACCATGTCCAGATGGCTTTTGAATATCTCCAAGGGTCGAGACTTCACAACCTCTCTGAGCAACCTGTGCCAGTGCTTGGTCGCCCTCAATTAGTTAAAATGGTCCTGGTATATTAAGTACTTTCTTTGTGTGTCTTAAGTAATCTTGTCAAAATACCTTGTGGTAGAGGTTGTTCTCTTGTCCTGAGTGGTATGTCAGTTTGCTACTGAATGTCACACTTTGTTTTGCTACTTGTGGACAACAGTAATTGCTTGGCAGATTTTAAGCATCTTTTCTGTGGTAGAATGGAGTAGACTTCTGATCATATTTGAGAGTTTGTTCATTGTTAACTAAATGATGAATGAGTCTGTACATGAGATCAGGTTTCCCAGATGGTCACTGTTGGCAAGCCATACTGGTGACAAGATAAAGATGTTCAAAAGATTGGCTAGTGAATAGAACAGCAAAATACACAAAGTTGCTAATAAAGGCCCTTGGAGGAATATTGCATTTAACATGATTGCGAAAATGGCAATTTTTCCAATTTGCCTTTTTTGTGAATATATAATCCAGACTTTTGATCATCTGTCTGCAGGATGTGGTACTGCACAGTAAGAAACTTAACAAAAAGAGCAAAAGTCAGCTGGAAGAGATGGTTATGGTTGACAAACAGGGTATCAAAGGTTTGAGTAAAGAAAGAAGAAAAAAACTGGAGGCCTATCAACATTTATTCTACCTTTTACAGGTAAATCTTACTGTAAAAATTAACACGGCAGCAAATTGCTAAAGAAAAACTAGAAATATATTGCTTGCTTTGTTTTAGTGATTGTAGTAATGATTATGAAAAGATTTCCAAAGTAGTATGCAGGCTGCAGCAAATACTGTGATCAACTTCTAATATTTCCTGTAACTGAGAAAATCCTTGCTGTCTTTAAAATGTGCAAGAAATACAGCTGTTTTTTTTCTTGAGAATAACTTCAGTCTGTACTGAAGCCAGAGGGAAATATTTTCCTCCACATGTCTTTTAGTCTATGTAAATGACTCTCACTATTACTGTGCATGATATGTGGTGGCAAGGAAGTTGTCTGCTGTGCAGCTAACAGCACATAATGCATCTGTTCTTGTGCTTTTTTTTTAATCTCATCTTGCTGAAGTTTTTCCAGAAGAATTTTAGATCTTCCCAGGGCAGATGCCTTCTAATACTTAAGTGGACATGTAATATGCAGTGTCTTCTTGGTAGATGGCCATTGTCATCTGGTAAACTGTCACTGTCATTGGGCACATAGACCTGATGCACAGAGGTACTGTTCGGAGACTACAAATAAAATCTTTACTGCTATTACAGATATCTAACTGTGCAGTATTCAGTGTTTCTTATGCATTAGGATTTGGAAAAAAAGTCAAGCCAGTATGGAAAAGTGACATATATGGGAATCAACATATATGGGAAATGTAGAGAGAGCTGCCCCCCAAGTGGGGGCAGTTTGTCCTGGACAATAGCATTTAAATCATTTGTTTGTTTTGTAGACTAATCCTATGTATCTGGCGAAGCTGATTTTCCAGATGCCACAGAACAAATCAACCAAGTTTATGGATACCGTCATCTTCACTCTATACAACTATGCCTCCAATCAACGAGAAGAATATCTGCTTCTCAAACTCTTCAAAACTGCTCTAGAAGAGGAGATAAAGTACGTGTATTCACAAGAAGATTTTAGTTAATTTGTGTTGCAGACTGTTCAATTAATACTTCATACCTAAAAGAATTTGATGGTTAATCTTTCAACTGCTGTAAAATTGTATACATATTTTTGTTACTAGAGAAATTTGTTTTCAGGGTAACTTATTTGTTAAGTCAAGCTATTTCCAGTTCAGAAAAAAAGTCTTTCTATGGTGGACAGTATTTTTACATGAAAAAATCGCTTGAAAAAAATAGACACTAGGGTTTCTTGCTTTTGTGCTTGAGTATTTACGGGTGGAGAAAGTCTTTTCTTTCTCTATTTAAATATATATTCTATAAGTGGAGAGTGGTGGCTTATCCTGAAACAATAAAGTATTATTTTATGCCCTTAACAGGTATTTGCTGAACAGGTATTTGGGCCTGAAACAGGTATATATTACCTGTCACTAACTATGTTATGTTCCAGGGACATTATTATAACACATAGAATTCAGGTAGTAGTTTCTATAATCTTGTTTTATCTGAAAGCCTAAGGAATAGACTGTATAAACATGTTTCAACATAGAAATAGGGTAATTTTTAAAAGTGTGGCTTTTGAAAACATAGATAACTGCATACATAAGTCATGTCTGAGAACCCTTCTGTTCTTGATATAGCTCTAAGGTAGACCAGATACAAGATATCGTTACTGGAAACCCCACCGTCATTAAGATGGTCGTCAGTTTCAATCGAGGTGCTCGTGGACAGAACACTCTGCGCCAGCTCCTGGCCCCAGTGGTGAAGGAGATCATGGAGGACAAGTCCCTCATAATCAACACTAGTCCTGTGAATGTGTACAAATCATGGGTAAACCAGCTAGAAATGCAGTCCGGTGAGGCTAGGTGAGTGAGGAAGCTAGACATATTGTGCCACTTAAATACTTGCGGGATCCCTCAGTTCTGCTCTCCCTTTCTTTCTCTGACAAACTGCATTTGTGCCTGTGTATCCCTTCCCCATCTTCCTGCAGCACTATGAGAGTTTTTGGGGAGAGGTTCTTGAAAAACAGGTACTTTAACCTGTTCTGAACAGCAAAGGGATCACTTTCCTGGTCATGAACTTCCATAGTCAATTACTTAATCTTTACAAGTGTAGTAGACCATGCCATGGAAGAATTTATAGCCTTTTTCTCAGGTTTTATAACAGCATGTTAGTAGTGTCCCAGGCTTTTAAGGAGCTATACTGGGACTGGGATGTGGACATGCATGCCTTAAATTAGGATTCCCTTTTTGTAATTAAGGGAAGGTGCAAGTGATGGCCTGTGCACCCCCACCTAAACAAACTGCTCCTCTCCAAAAAAAGGAAGATAGTTGTGCTGGGATAGAGTTAATTTTCTTCATAGTAGCTGGGATAGTGCTACATTTGTGATCTGTGCTGAAAACAGTGTTGATAACACAGGGATGTTTTAATTATTGCTAAGTGCTTACACAGAGTCAAGGCCTTTTCTGCTTCTCACCCCACCCCACCAGCGAGCAGGCTGGGGGGGCACAAGAAGTTGGGAGGGACACAGCCGGGACAACTGACCCCAACTGACCAAAGGGATATCCCATACCATATGACATCAGGCTCAGCATATACCGCTGGGGGAAGAAGAAGGAAAGGGGGGATGTTTGGAGTAATGGTGTTTGTCTTCCCAAGTAATTGTTATGCGTGATGGAGCCCTGCTTTCCTGGAGATGGCTGAACACCTGCCTGCCGATGGGAAGTGGTGAATGAATTCCTTGTCTTGCTTTGCTTGCACATGCAGTTTTTGCTTTATCTATTAAACTGTCTTTATCTCAATCCATGAGTTTTCTCACTTTTACTGTTCTGATTCTCTCCTGAGCAAGCTGCTGTGTGGTGCTTAGTTGCTGTCTGGGGTTAAACCATGACACTAATGCATCTGAGACTTTTGTTACTTAGACAACTTCAACTTATTTCTCTGAAACTTTTTTCTGTTCACTGATGGCCCTTATGAAAAAAAAAAGTATTTTATTCTCAAATATGTTTAGCTTGATTTAATATGTTTGCTTTGCAGCAAATTGCCATACGATGTAACCACAGAACAAGCATTAACACACACAGAAGTGGTCAATAAACTGGAATCATCGATTCAGAGTTTGCGAGCAGTAACTGACAAAGTTCTCACGTCCATATTCTCTTCTCTCAATATGATGCCGTAAGTGCTGAGTCAGGATTCTCCAAGCTGCAGTTCGTGTGCACAGTGAAGCTTCACTTGAAACTGAGTGATGGAGATCCTTTCAAGTTACATGGCTTGCAATACGTGCCTCTTGAATGACTTCCCCAGTAGAGGGGGTGGTTTCTCCATGCCTACTGTGCTTTAGCAGCCTGGTGTATGTCTCCCTGTACTTGCAATTTTTTGTATTTTCCATTATCGTTTTGTTTTGTGTTTTAAGTGGCTGGGGAAAAAGCCAATAACTTGGCTGATGAGAATGATTTTGTGTGTGTGTGTGTTTCATCTAAGTCTTTCCAACGTTTTTCCTTTTCATCTGTTCTACACGTAGTTATGGAATGAGATATATAGCCAAAGTTCTGAAGAGCTCACTCCATGAGAAATTCCCAGATGCAACAGAAGATGAACTATTAAAGGTAGACTTCTGAGGGCAAACTGCCAGCAACTTGTTCTTTTATTGCCAAAGGGGATTTTCATTGACACTAAGCATTCTAAGGAACTGAGAACATCAGCATTTACTGAAGAAACTTGGCACTCCTTGGGTGGCAAAGTGGTGGTGGAAGGGGAGGGGAAGGGAACAGGTGCCACAACCTAGCTATCTTAATCTGGATGCTCAGCAATTCTTATGGAAGAGGAAGCTCAACCTGTTTTGGACAGTAACTGTTCTTAAAAGGTTGGAGTTTATCTGAGTCATCTTGGGTTTTGGTTTTGTACTATGGTCCTTACCACCAGCAATAATTTCATGGAGAACATTGGTCTTTTTTTTTTTTTTTTTTTTTTTTGGTGGTGGCGGTTGGTTGGTTGGGTTTTTTTGTTTTCCCCCACCTGAAGTTGTTAATGTATTAAAGAATAATATATTAAAAAAATTGCATTAGTATTGTAATTTAAATACAATCAGGAAGGGCTCTAAAAATGAACTGCAAGTAGATCATTACATTAGTTACTTAAGTTTCTTGTAAAAGTTGTAGGAATGAGATCTGTTCAGACTGAAAAGTAAACTGTGAGTGATAAGTATGATACTGGCATACTGGCCACCGCTAACCTACCACAGCCATGGTGCCTCTTCAGAGGGCTTAGGAGAATTGTTCCATGAGCCTTCAAGCCATCTGAGAGACTGACAACTATCTCAAATTAGAACTATTTGCACTTCAGTAAAGATATTTTCATTAGTGTTTAATGAAATGGTTCTAAAATTACAAGGTATTCATTTCAATAGGACTTCCCTATTAGTCTTCAAAATGATACTGTTCAGTGTTTAAAAAATGTGTGTATATATATATATATATATATCTCCTGGTGCCTAGAGAACTTCAAATTCCTCAGCTGAAAAATTAATTCTGCTTTTGTGTGTTTTATCAACTCATTGGAAATCCTTGCAAGCAGTATTTGTGGGGTACTTCTGTCTACCACTCCAGCAATATAGTTTAAGGCATTGCTCAATTTATGAAAAAAGTGAGTAGCAAATGGAGCATAAGGCACCCAAATGAAAGCTTTTAAATGTGTAAGTTGGAAGTTCCGCAGGTGACTACACATAAGCTGAGGCAAATTGCAGAAAGAACAGTCCTGCCCGTTTCCGAGATCAGGAATGATTTGAAGCCACCATCTGCAAGTTGGTGGCTTCAAATACAAGTTACTGTAACATCATTATAGCAATTGCAGTTTGGAAAATCTCTTCTCTAGTCTTTTATGGCTGTGTGCAGTCCTCGTGAGAAACAATGTGTCCCTTGTCAATGAATGCATTAAATGCTGGCAGATATGTGTAGCATTTCAGACAATGAGCGTCTAGACCTAAACCTTGCAAAATCTAGAAGAAAGAAGAGTTGTATTTGTCTTTGTGTTCAACTCAATGCCTTGCATTAGCTGACCTAAAGCCAGCACCAAATTGAAATGTGTTTGTAAAAGTCCATAACTGATGTTCACGGAGGTGTTGTAAGAGGCATATCTTACAGAAGACCACAGGCTCTTTCAGTTAGGCACATGGGTAACACGTATGTCTTAAGGATTCTTCTAGCACGAGTTCCTGTGGTCTAATTCAGAAGTAGAAATGATTGATCATGTTTTGTAAAATGTAATTACTGTATGCAAACGGAAGACTTAATTTTTTCTTTTAGATTGTCGGCAACCTCCTGTACTATCGCTACATGAACCCTGCCATTGTTGCTCCTGATGGTTTTGATATAATTGATATGACAGCCGGGGGCCAGATACACCCTGACCAGAGGAGGAACCTAGGTTGTGTGGCAAAAGTCCTTCAGCATGCTGCTTCTAACAAACTCTTTGAAGGAGAGAGCGAACATCTATCATCTATGAACACTTACCTCTCACAGACATACCAGAAGTTCAGGTATGCAAAGCCTTCACAAATACCTACACTGTAAAATCTCTCCTCTAGGGATGAGTAAGGCAGGTCGACTCCTCATTTATAGGAACTCCCTGCTCAGAGTTAAATGATCTACCATAGAGAAATTCCCACTGCTGAGGACGTTGAAACAGGAGTTAACAGGTTGTATTTCTGCTTGAGCATTGAGAACTGATCAGCTCCGCTGGCTTGGTTGCAGTAAGGCTTCTGTACTGCAAACACAGATTGTGAGAGCAGTGTGGGGTGACTCATTACCCAGCAGAAATAATCTGTTCTTTGGGTCAGGAGGACAGCTGAATGTTCTGTCTGAGGAAAAAACTTAATGGTTAGGAAGAAGTTTCAGGTTTTGTTTTTATTCTTTCATCTTTGCTGAGAGACTCCATGCAGATTTTATTCCTTCATCTTGCACCGTCATAGGAAATTGCATGTTTTGCTACACTCTGGGACACAAGTTCTTTGCGATTATTGCCCATCTTATGGGGTGACTGCTATTATTAGCTTGAAATGTTGTTGAGTATTGTGACAAACTCACTTTCAGAACTTCTATCTTCAGTGTCTGTCCTTCATGAAAGCAAATGCACTGTTCGTATAATGGGTTTCCTTGAGAGATCAGCTATGAGCACAAAGGTACTTAAACTTAGTCATTCTGTTTATTGAAGGATTTAAGGGCATGACATAAACATGAAGAAACAATAGGGTAGAAAGTGATATAGCAAGAATAACAAATGCTAATGAAAGAGAGAGCCTATTCTAGCTGGCCCTTTGATCACTACAGAAGGCACAATGCCTCACCTAATTAAGCTACCTTTATACAAAACTGAGTCTCTGCGTGACTGTACTCTGTACTTTAACTAAACCCTCCTCAGATGTGAATGGTGGCTGCTCCCAGCTGCCTGTTCCCCTTGTACTCACCCAGCAACTCCAACTGCGATATTAGCTATGCTAAAAGCTACCAGCCCTGCCTAGATCTTTTGCCCTCCTTTCATGGACTTGTGCAGTAATTTGTCCAAACCCTTCTTAAACCTTCGAGATAATCTGCCTCTGCAACCTCCTTCTGTAGCAATATTCAGAAGTTTGCTACCTGTTGGTTAAAACAGTGCTTCCTTTCATTTATTTGAAACTATATTTTCCTGCTAGTTTCATTGCATTCCCATTATTGTGGGATTTGACGAATGAATTCTGCACGCATCTCATGCAGCACCACTCTGATTTTGTATAACTTGATTTTGTCCCTCAGCTTTTCCTTTCCAAACTGAGGAATCCTAGCCCTTTTTTTTTTCCCCCTAATACCAACTTTAAAGGTCCTCTGAGCCCAAGATGTGTATCCTCCTCAACGGCACAAGGCTGGCATAGTGAAGGCAGGACAGCTCCTGCAGCATCCTTGTAGGCCTCATCTAAAACCCTGTTTCTCCCAGCTGCTCCAGTTCAGGTCATCTTACTTTGGAAAACAAACTGGTCCTCTGACAGGAGGACCTTGCTGGTTTTTGGTTGTCTGTGCACATCCCTGAAGCTGTCAGTAGCTTGGAGAAGACCCACTGTCGTCCTGGGAAGCAGGTCTCAGCACTCCATGTACATGCTAGTCATGTCAAAGTAATGCTTCAACCATACTTTCCATTTTTTCCTCTCAAGATTCTTGCGTATAGAAAAAATACCACATTTTCTGTCATTTTGAGCAGCTCAGTTTCTGAGTAACAGCATTTTAAACATTTGTAGGCCAAGTGGTAATTTTGTGCAGCTCTTTCAAATAATTTCTTCTCAGCACACTTCATATTACAAAGTGCCTTCATAAAATCAGAGAGTCTTTTTGTGGAAATCCTTTTGTAACATCTAGAGCATTAAATACAGACTTCTCCAAGTGTTTAAAATTTACCAAGTTATCACTTCTTATTGAATAAGGAGAGAGAAAATTACCTTTAAAACAATGTTCCACCAGCTGTCCAGGAAAGATAGAACACTTTGTCATTTGTATTGATGTCTTCCTTCAAACAATAAGTGTACGTTGCAGATTATAAGGGAAATATTACGTATGTCAAAGACTTGATTGTACATTTTTTTATACAGGCTAACTAAAGTGAGTTTACAGGGAACAATAATTGAAGTATTTTTTATTTTATCTTAGGAATTTTTTTCAAGCAGCATGTGATGTTCCTGAACCAGAGGAGAAATTCAATATCGATGAATACTCTGATATGGTGACTCTTAGCAAACCTGTCATATATATCTCAATTGAAGAAATTATCAATACACATTCAGTAAGTCAATGAAAATATACTAGTCAACAGACTATTAATGTATAGATTATGAAATACTTGCAACAAACTGTCTCAGGGGAAGGCTTAGTGTTCATTCTTCCTTTTGAAATAATTTCTTCAGTTCATCTCTGAAACAGTCTAGAATTGAGTATTAGATTGCATTTTTCCTAGAAGACTGCTTCCATGTAAAAGCATCACCTTGAATAACAATCAGAATATAACATTTTCTGATGGGAAGGAGGAACAGTTTTGTTCTAATATAGTGTGACATTTTTTACTTATTTAGGAGGACTGAAGCTGTAGCATCCTGCCAGTTCTTTATCGTGGGTAAAGAACAGATTAACTGCAGTCTGTAGTATGACTCATTAGGGTGTAAGTTAAATGTCTACAACGTGGTCCTCCTAATGCTGGAATATTACTGTCTGTTTCCTGGCTTGAAAACTGTCCTGCCTCTGCCCTCTCCCCATGCCCACTCCCCCAGCAAAAGCCAAAAAAATCCCCAACAGACACCCCAAAAGCCCTTAAAGCACCTCCGACAAATATTGTCAGATACACTATGGAAAAGGTAGAATACGCAACTCCCAGTACCCCACATTGCAAGTTAGCTTTATTCAAGTGAAAACTAATAGCCTAGTCTGCTAAAAACATATTTGCTGGATTGTCTTTGTGCCTATACTTGCTTTTAATTTTTTAAGGCATAGACCTACACCTGCATGTTTATGATCAGTGGTTACATTTAAACACTAGTCTTGGTCAAATATTCCTTTTAGAGGTTTTGTTGCATGTCTAATATGTTATTTGATCCTAATGTGACAAAGTATTACCATGTAATTTTATATTAGCTGATAAAATACTCTACAAAATATGAAGTAATTAAATGACAGTAAATTGCCAAACAGAGGAGGTCAAGGAGATGGTCTTTTTTGATAACATGACTATGCACACTTGCCTGCCTGGAGGAAGCAAACAATTAGGTCTGAAGACTGTACATTATCTGTGTGCAGTATATTTACCAGGTGGTCCTCCTTGTCCCACACCACCTCTTCCACCAAACCTCCTCTGAGAGGCTGAGCCTTCATCTGAGTTGTCTTCTCCCACTGCACCTTCCCTGCAAGTGTAAATTAAACCTTCCATTCTGGTCACACAGCTCCAAAAAAAATTAGTTTGAATAACAGGAGAAGCATAAACATTTTGACTGTTGTCATGCGTAGCTCAGCTTCACAAAAAATTCCCAAATCTGCCCTCAGTCATCATCTCCCATGCTACTTGCCCAAGCTTAATTTTCATTGTATACCTCTGTAGGACGTAGCTGGAATGAGGGGTCTGTTGCATTCATCAGCCTTGGTTTTGGTACTTCCCAATGTATCCCTTGCCTTTGCCCCAGAGAATTTGTCCTGTGAATGTCTTTTTCATTCTGTGCTTGTATAGCATCAAGCATGGTGGAGTTTTGATCAGCACATGTAGTGTTTCTCAGCAGTTCTCACAGTATCATAGTCAACATTATGTACAGTGCGGGGTAGGTGGTGCGCGTAAGAGAGAAACTTGTTTTAAACACATTAATGGTTATGGGCTTATAATGCTCACTTCTATCTTCTAAGTATGTCTGAAATGCCTTTTTTTTCTGGACACAGGCTTCTTAGTCATCAGTAGTTTCTAGTAACCAGTAACATATGACTGACTATAACTTGCAGTGTTTAAAATACGTAGAATCTTGGAATTTTTGCCTACTGTGCATGCTTTGCTGTAGCTAAATTTCAGTGAAGCTTGGTGACACTGTCTTTCCATGAGTCCTCCAAGTAAGGAATTTTGTTTCTATGGGGAATGGACTATTAAATCTAGTAGTCACTAATGCTGCTGGCTTTACCTAACTTAGCATGAGGTTGGTTTTCTCATGGGTAGTGAGAGCCTTTTTTCAAGAAAATGTTACTGCCCTGTTCATTCTCTTTATTAACTTGACTTACCAGTATTTTTGTGGCTTAAAGTCTTGAGAATGTGCCCAGGTGCAATGCGAGTTATTGTGGATATGTTCTCTAATCTCCTGCAACTTCTAAGTCTATTAGAAATTGTGGAGCAGGTGCTGTATAGCGTGTTTCTCGCTTATAAAATAGAGTCATTTCTGAAAGGTATCACTGACGCTATTGTAAGCTACTGGAATGGATATACAGAAAATAGGTATCTTTCTATGGACCACCAACACTGTATTCATTCCTTTGTGTGCTTAGTTCAGGATGCAGAACTGAAATGCTCTGCTTGGGACTGTCGCCCTTTAGTCTGTGATAGTTTGTTAGTCATAATTAAACTTCTGCTCAGCTATGTTCAATACTCCAGAGATGATTGCCAGAAGAGCATGGCAACCTGTCTTAGAGCAAGACCAATTCTAAATTCATAGTCCAGAACTGAGCATGCTTACCCCCTTGGGTCCTCCATAATCCTGATCACATTAGGTCTGTGTTTTTCAGCATTTAGTCTCCAGATTTACTTACAAGTATAAAGACACTGGGAATGGGGTTTTTTGGACAATGACCTCACTTAAGTTTGTTTATAGCTACTATTAGAACACCAGGATGCTATTGCTGCTGAGCCAAATGACCTGCTGAACGAATTGCTGGAAGGGCTGGGACCTGTTCCTGATGTAGAGTCTTTCCTTGGTATGCTGTTCTTTGTCTTTATGGTTAACTTCACTCTAGTGGCAGAATTAAATGGGGGGTTGATTTAAATACTCTTGTGTCTCTCATAGTGACAGCTTATTCATTTACTACAGAATTATTTTCTGAACACTTTTTGTAACATCGCTCCTTAGAGTTGAACCTTCTTCTAACTGCAATGTTCACTCTAAAGATTGGTGATGTGATTAAAAATCTAAACAATGCTTCAAGCAGAATGATCCAGTTGTGCTCAAATTGCAGATAGAAAACAAGTGATTTTTAATAACCTGATCTTAAGATTTGCTAGTGTTGGCTAGAAACTTACAAAAAAGTTAGTGGAGAATTCTTAAAACGGCCATTTTTATTTTGACAATTATCCAATTATGAAGTGTTAAAATTATGCAAATTTATTAGAAAGTTATAAGGAATAAATGTGTTAATTTGTCTTAATTGTAGTAAGACGTGAACTGTTTTGAAAGTAGTGAGGATATCATGGATAATACCAGCTTCCAAGTGAACAGCCTGTTAACATAGCTGCTACTCTTTTGTTTTTCACTATCACTGCATGTTAGCACAAAGGATGTTAAATTGTATTCTCCTTTGAGAAGAAGACATGTGAGTCTCTTGTACATCAGTAGCTTGAAAAGAAAGAATTGGTGGCATTTCCAAAATATTCTAACTGGGCTTATAAATAGCTGGCTTATGGTTTTGCTTGTTCAAAGTCCAAAAAAGACTGCTTCTTTTTAGTGGGTGAGCTATTTAATAAACTTAATATTTCTGATGATTTACAGTGATTTATCCACGTTCTTGTTCACTTCATGCATTGAATCATGGGAAAGTTGGCAAACTTGAATTAAATGTTTCCTTACAGGGGAAGGAGCTGTTGATCCCAATGACCCTAACAGGGAAAGCACATTGACTCAACTTGCAAAAACAGAGATTTCACTGTCTCTAACAAGCAAATATGAGTTACGAGAAGGTGAAGATCAGGATCTCAAAAGCCTGATGATAAAGTAAGTTTTGCTCAAAAACCTATATTATGGTGATGTTTTTTGGTTCTGTTTTGGTTTGGGGTTTTTTTTGTTTGGTTTGGGGGTTTTTTGTGTGGTTTTTTTGTTTGTTTGTTTAAAAAGTTGCTTCCACCCTGCTGCTCTGCCTAAGTGCATTTTTGAGGTGCGGAGTGCGCTCAGTTTTCAAAAGCCAATTTGTGTTCAGTCCTACTCAAACTCTTGCAAAAGTCAGAAAAAATGTCAGTTCTTCCAGAAAGCTTACAGAAAGATACTGCCACTTGTGATTTGGAACATGACTGGATCATTATCTAACCTGGTAGGTGTTTTTCCATGAAGCTGTAAAAGCACTCTGCTTCAAAACACCACATCCTTGGGAAAGCAGAGATGAAAAGCTGTCTAGCCCTTTAAGGGATGGACAGTATCACACTCTCCTCTCCTCCCCCTCAAAGGAAAACACTCCCTTGACCTACTGCCATCGGCCATTTGAACAGGATGGGACTGTCACTTCAGTGGGAATAGCGCATGCTTTTATCTAGGAAAAGAAAATGGTGTTTACTCTATTTGGTGAGCAAATTAAGAAATAGCTACTGGGGTACCCTGGGATATAGGCTACTTTATAGTCAAAAATATTTTTATGAAAGCACTTAGTATCAAATTATTGGCACCCCTCTTTTGAAGTTATTTCAAGCTGTCCAGAATAAGGATTGACATATTTAAGATCCTGGCCCTTCTTGAACAAGGGTGAGAATGGGGTGCTGCTGTCCTCTATTATTATGCTTATTTTTACCCCACAAGTTTGAAGATTTGAAGTTCACTTTAGAGGTATATACAACGTAAGGATTTTACACTTTTGTAAGCACTAGGAGTGTAGATACAGGCTGTAATTCAACTCTAATCTGTTAGTATTTTTTTTTTTGCAAGTAAAAATCAGTAAACTGAATTTATTAGGTAATATGTGAAGTTTTACTTCTGAAGAAAGTTCTTAGCTATGATGTCTGTAGTAAGCAGTGCAATTTCTAGAAAAGCCATAACTGCCTGTTTAAAATCGGGGGGGGGGGGGGGGGGGTTTTTT
>NW_010973285.1:3975657-3988203 GCF_000737465.1 Haliaeetus leucocephalus
GGGTTTAAAGAGGGGGGGGGGGGGGGAAGATATTTTAAGTGCAAGAAAATTCTTGCTCTTTATCCTAAAAGGAAGAGGAGTTTTTCCACTGTAATTGTGCATATTTGATCTGAATCTTAAACAAGAAAACACTGAGGTTTTTCTCTAACTTGTTATCAAATATAATTTGAGATCTAGAGTAAAGGGACTACAATGACAATGTCAAATCAGAACTGTGTTAGTCACTTGGTATTCCCAAGACCAAGGCTCTAGAGCTGTTCCCAGGCTGCTTTTGTAATAGGGATATGCCTGCCACTGTCCCTTAAAAAAAAAAAAAAAAAAAAAAAAAAAAAAAAAAAAAAAGTGCTTCCTGTCCTTTTTTTCCTGTGTAGGAGTAAAATATTACCCCTTAATGGAATCCCTAAAAAAACATGAAAAATCAAGGCCAAAAGAAATGTCTTTAATCCTCTACACTGTGTGGAAATATGTTGAAACAATAGTATGAGAATTAATTAAAGAATTTAACTTCTCTATTGCATAAGTGCTTTCAAGTAATATTTCTCATATTTTGAGGAAATTCAGTAAATAATCTGACAGAAGAATAATTAGCAATGCGTTAAATTGCAGCAATATCAGAAGTTAAAATACCACTACCTTTTATATAAGTTGTGTAAATACAGATGCTTAGCTTTCCTACCTTAGCTGCAGAGAAGTCTTTTACTGCAACTGTGAAACGTTAGGCACCTGGCTAAAATTCAAGTCGCAGCTGATTCACTGAATGTTCCTTGTTTCTCTGCAAGTGACATACAAGCCTATTCTGTAGAAATATTGACATAGTTGCTTTTTAAATGGTTTTGTTAAGGCATCCGCGAAGAACCCTAAGGTTTGCTGGTACCCCTGTCCAGAGGACTCTCTGTGAGGTGCCAGACCTCTGTGGTTTGAGGGCAGAGGTGCTGAGTGCCAAGTGGGAGGTGGAGGGGGAGGCATCCAGCCCCAAGCGTGATGTTTCTGAGACAGCGCTGAGCCGGTCTGGTACGTGGTGAGAGGAAGTGGAAATAACCCTCCCGTCTTATCAGCCGTATCAGCACCTGTTTCTAAGGCAGTGCGTAAAGCGATAACGCCATCCCACGTATGTTAATGTAGGATGTGGTGGTGACCACTGAAGGCTGGCAAAGGTTGTGTCAGGCAGAGGAAGCCCGGAATGTGTTGATGTAGCCCAAGTGAACCAACTTTAAGAAATCTTTCTGATTTGGTTTTGTTTCTTATTCCTGGCAAACTGGAAAGGATTCCAAGAGGGTTTGTGAAGGAAAAATACATTTAACATCAGTCCTTCAGAAGCTGTTGAATGTGCTAGAACTGCTCAGTGCGGTTAACAGTAACTTTGGATGAGCAAACTAGTTTACAGGTGGTTTATCAGGTTGCCTTCTAACATGGAAGGAGCAGTGCTTCAGCTCTGCCTGTGCTGTCAGTCATTCCTACCCTGCTGCCCCTTCCATGGATGCTTGGATCATACCCAAATACACAGTGGTTTAGGATAATATTTGCCTGTATATAGGTAAACCTTTTGTCCCATTTCATTGCATTTTTGAGAACTTTCTGACCTGAAAACACCAGCAAACCCCCAACTTTACGTAGGTAAACTAATTTTAAACCACATTATGTGGTTTTGTCAAAGAAGTCTTGACCATATTTAGACATTTTCCTGGGAAACTTAAGTTGCATCTTCAAGTTTCTGTTAATTTTTAAGAATAATAAGCTATATCTCATTTGTAACAGTGTCCTCTAAATTAAAAGAATTCTGTAACAGGATGTTCTTGGAAGTACTGTGGATGAAGAGGTAGCAGGAATGAGATAAACTCTTACAAAAAAACCCCCTGGTTTACATATCGGGGTGTAGCAGCTTCCCTTTTTTAGCAAGGAAATGCTCCTTTTCCTTTGCCACTAGAGAAATATCTGCCCTTAAGTGGTGTGTGTAAATGCACTGCGTTGGATGTAAAATTCCTTTAGAAGTTCAGCATTTTTTGGTACATTTCCACTTTATTCAGTAAATGTGACCCTTAATGGAACCATGCATAGCTCAGGCTTTGCAAAGATTACATTCCTATCTGCTGTTTTGTCGTGATCATAATTAAATCCATATGAGTTGTTGCTTGGATTTTTATTATGTTAAGAGTAATTGTTTTACTATGCTAGTTGGTTAACTGTTTTCTAAAATAAAAGGGGGAAAAGTATGCATGTATTTCTCTATTTAGATGTGTGTAGAAGCCAGATGTTCAACATTATTAATGGAAGCTCTGAAACATAAAAAGCTAGGAAACACAAACATTACCAAGTATCCGTAATAAAGGGGGAGCTTGCTAGTTTTACTGTTGAAGAAATGAAATGCACAAGTGATCCAATGACAACTGTTTTGTAATATCCATATATCCTTTTTAAAAGGACCAAAAGACTTATTGTGGATGTGATACGAACACAGCCAGGGGATACACTCTTAGAAATATTAGAAACACCAGCCACTGCGCAACAGGTAAGTGCTATACTGTGCATGAATAGGGAAGAAAATGCATATTTTATTATAGCTATTTGAAGGCCTTAACGTATCTCTGACAGCTTTCTCCACCACTTTATAACAGTGAAATAATTGCTTTTAGACTATTCAGATCTAGAGCCTTCAAAGTGTGAGACTTGCAAATTTTCTTTTACTGCTTAATTGGGAGCCGCTTCAGAGGAAAAGAAAAATTAAGTCTTGCTGTCGACTAGCACAACTAGAATATTTTTTTTTCTTTACATGTTTTGTAAACAGGGTCTTTTCTCTGCTATGTTATAATACAATCAAGTAGCCTGATGTGAATCCTTCTGCTAGACTTTTTTTTTTTCTTGTGAACTTCAGTATCTTAACTCAAGTTCCCTGACAGTTTATTTCCTTAAGCAATACAAGCAAACAGCTGCCTGGGGAACTAGTGCTATCCTTAGTATGGGAGTTGAGTAGGAAGAGCTCCCAGTTGAAGCCTTCCCTGTAGATGCTAACACACAAAGCTACATCTCAATAACGTGCACATTTTATCTTACCTCAGTGTGTGCATATGTAGGGAACACCTGTGAGATCTGGACAGTCTTCCCACAATTAAGTGAAGTCATTGTGTCATCTGGCTGATTTTAGACGTGTTTTGTTTAATTGGAATACATGTCTAGTGTTGTGATTAGTTACTTAAGGTATGCCAAAAGGCATAATAAATGGAGCATTTTCAGATCTTGTTGTAAGAGGATATAAATAAAGCCTGCACCTTGATTCTTGATAATCTCTTTTAAAAATTCAAGGTACTTGAATACTTAACTGTTATCATGAGCTGGAGAATAACTGTTCCGGATTTTTTTTTTTTATTCATTTTTATTTTTTACCCAGGAATCTGAGCACTTGAAACTTGTAGAAAAACGTGCCATCTTAAATTCCAAAACTCCAGAGAAAATGAAGCCCAGTCAGTCTATTTTTGAAGATGGGCAACTACCAATAGAACAAAAGAAAAGGAAAATTCAGAGAAATCTCCGGACCTTGGAACAAGCAGGACTAGTCTCTTCAGCAACTAAGTACCAAGAAATTATAAATGAGATTGCTAAGGTAAGTGCATCATGCTTCCCTATTGATGGGTTTTAGACATATAGCCTAAATCCATTCCAGCTAGAGATCTACAATATACATTTTCCAGAGAATGCTACACTAAATTGCTGAAGTATCCACATAAGAAACAAATAATCTTTGTTTGCTGACAAAATAAGTGAAAGACAGTACTCTTATGCATAACTACCTAAACTGAATAACATACAACAGTAGACTTTGTTATCCAGATTTGATATTGATGCTGTCTTACCTTCTCCAGTACAATGTGTTTCAATACAGCTTTTTATACCTTAAAAGGAATCAGAATTACTCATCAGTGTTTCAGTTAAAAATTAATGTAGCCTTGGTAAGGCTTAAAAAGACTTAAAACCCCAAAACATTCTCTGATTTGTATTAATACCAATCTGCAGTGGTTGGGCAGGACACAAGGAGAATAGTGGGCCAATGCGGTGCCCATCTTGGGGTTGATAAAGCACCAGGCCTGTTGTGTACAAACTGGCAAATCCTGTTCCAAATCCACACCTTATACTGGCTGTAAGACTCTTAGTCTATTGGATTATCCTTAATTACCCATGAGTAAGTTACTCATAGCTCACGAGCAATTTACATATTATAGATACATTATTTTTTAAAGTTGCAAATATATTTTATTATATAAATGAGTAAATTACTTATGTGAGCTAAGTTTCTAATATGATTATGTCCTGTTGCACCTACTTTGAAGTGCCATTTTAAAGCCCTGCTCGGTTCAGGTGTCTGCATCTGCTTCTACTTCAGATAAAACCATTCTACATATGTATTCAGTGTCCCATTCTTTTTTATTTCTTATCTATAAGCCCACATGCTTTGTTTTGAGCCGGTAAGGCAATATGAAGAGTGGGATGAGCCTTAGGACTGGAAGTTGCTTTTATTTTACTTTTGACTGCCTCAACTCAACCATTACCTTCAACCCAAGCTTTAGTTTAGCAGTAGCTAGTTTTACCTGGTAGAAGCCAAAGGTCTCATTTCTTAGGCCTCTCACAAGAAACTAGCTGTGAGAAAGCTTTCATTTATGGCATGAAGACAACGTCTTCCTTATGACTTCTGTGTCTGTCGTGCCCTGGAGACCATAACAGAGTTCAAGATACCACCACTTGTATACATGACTCGCAATGTGATTGTTGTCTTCTGTACAGTCATGTAAACTGTAGTGCTCACTACTGGTACCGTGCTTGTGAGAACTAACATGACAGCTTGTGCTTTCTCCCAGTAATTAAGTCAGGTTGTGTAATTACAGATTTGAATGGTAATAAGCTGAGACTTTTTAAAATATCAAATTAATAAACAAATTACATTAACAAATTTATTTAGGATATCCGGAATCAAAGAAGATACAGACATCATCGAAAAGCTGAATTGGTGAAACTCCAGCAGACTTTGAATGCACTTAACTCCAAGACAGCATTTTATGAAGAACAAATTAATTATTACAACACCTATATAAAAACTTGTTTAGACAACTTAACAAGAAAGTGAGTTGAGTCTTCTTGTCTTTCAATATTTCAGTGTGTTTTATCAGGAGGGAGAGCAGGTGTCAATCTGTAGTTGAAAGTTTTGATTTCAATTGTTTTGACTGACAATCCACAGGTTAAAAAGTCCATGGGGGTTGTCACTGTGACCTGAGTGAAAACCTGGAAAGCAGTCTTGCATTTATTTAAAGCTGCCTTACAGAAAGAGGCCTCAGATGTATACATGTTTTCAATATATTTAACTGGTGCTACTTTGCAAATCCATTAGCACACTTTGAAGTCACGCAGTTTGGGGAAATAATTATTGATTTTCTTCTTTCATTAAAAGGATTGGGTTTTGTCTTTAGAATGGAAAAAGGTAAAATAAATGCCTAAAAAATTTTACTTTTCAGTTATGATGCAGTTACTTGAGAGCAAGCTCCCCTGCCAATGCCACTAAAGTGTCAAAGTGAAAACATTTTACTGATACGAACAGGAGCTTTCCCGGTGCATACCTCACTGATCCAAAAATGAACTCTAATGGCCAATCTTATTTAATACCTATGTCACTGTATGATTACAAATTGCTATTTTAAAGTGATGATTGTGGACTCCCTTGGATCAGGGTGCATTTCACAATAAAGTTTAAACAGGTGCTAAAAAACATTGATTCAAAATCATTGCTAAAATGTTTAGATTATTCACTGTGTGCTAAAAATCCTTCTAATTCTTAGATTTGTTTTGAATGTTAATTTTGTTCATTAATAGGAGTTCAAGAAGGCAAGGAGTGAAGGAAAGCTAAATATGCCTAGAAGAATAGTTTAAGTATAAAAGACCCAGTAGATAAATCAAAAGCCATTTTTCTTGTTCTCTTCCCAGAAATTCACGGAGGTCAATTAAACTAGATGGAAAAGAGGAGGTGAAGGGAAGCAAAAAACTGAAGCAGGTCTCATTAAAGTACACAGCTGCAAGACTGCATGAAAAAGGTGTCATCTTAGAAATTGAAGATCTTCAAACCAACCAGTAAGTGTGGTATAAAACAATTGAGAGCATTTTCTAATCAACAGCTTCTTAAGGGGGCATGGCTTTTGTTAAAAGAAATCTTCACAATTTCCTGTGCCACACCTAAAATTACCTCAGACTTTTACATTCAGAAGAATGATAAAGCCTAATTGTCATAATTCATTTTTTCCCTTGTAACTTGCTACATGATTACCTTGGGAAAATGTTTGAATAAGCCTGTTTTGGCATTAGCTTAGATGGAATCAGTACAAGTCCAGTAACACACTCACTGCTAATGACTGACTTATTAAGCAGTTATAGCAGGTTGTTTGGTTTTTGTTGGTTTTTTTTTTTTTCATTTAGTGACCAGTCATTTTCATATAACTGAGTAAACGTCTGGTTTTCTGCCCTTCCTCCCTATGGCAAGGTGAATGGATGTGGTGGTTTAAAATCCCTTTTGTATCTATCCATTTTGAGGCCACTGCAGTGAAAAATCTTCCATCCTCTGCACTCTTTTCCATGCAGAAGATGGATGGAAAAGTTTTCCAGGTTGCAATTCTTTTTCCAAGTGGGTTCATCAGGCAGAGGAAGCCACATGAGGCAGACTGAAACCAGAGAAGAGTGTACACAACTGCAAGGATATGCTCAGGTGTGGCAGAATTAAAATCTGGCTGCCCTGTTCCTATGCTGTGGGTGTGTGGTCATCTTTGTTCCCTGAACTTCCCACACCCCATTTTTTTTTTCCAATATAAAAGAGTTGAGAGCTCTGTATTTCATACTACATGTACACCAGAAAGTCTCCAAGAAGACACTGCAGTAGGGATGGAGTGGTTCATTTGACAATATTTACACTGCTTATGGTCAAAGTTCTTTTGTGTTCTGCAGGCTTTTTCCTCAAAACTGTTTCTGGACTGTATAGAATTGCACAGTATACATAATCAATTACCCTTATTTTTGTTTTGAGGTTTAAGAATGTGATGTTTGATATCACACCTGGAGAAGAAGTGGGTGACTTTGAAATCAAAGCAAAATTTTTGGGGGTTGAGATGGAAAAAGTGCAGCTCCATTTCCAGGTAGAGTTTGAATTTTGTTACTTTGCTATATAGTCACAGTTGCATTTCCTCTAAATACAATTTCAGACTTTTTATATATTCATGAACTTTTCAGTCAGCAAAGAGCAGCAGATCATGTGAGGAATAACTATATAACTTCCATAGGATGGTGGGCAGGAAGTTGGGTTAACATTTATATTAGGCCAACTGCATGAAACCAAATGCCACATTAGTTCAATGGCAAGTAGCAAATACCAAGAGAAAATTAAAATACACAGAAAACGGTATTTCTTCTGGTTTGCTGTTACTGACAGTCTACAATTTGGGATCTAGAGGCCATGTAATGTTTTCTACACCTATCCAACAGTTGCTTGTAATTGTTTAAATTGTGAAGGACCTGGAGTTTGAGATGGTTATCACATGATGAAAATGACCCCATCTTGTTGCTGTAAGGTATGGATTCAAACACAGAGTAATGATTTTATTTCTGATTACAGGATTTGCTTCAGATGCAGTATGAAGGTGTGGCTGTAATGAAAATGTTTGATAAAGCTAAAGTGAATGTGAATTTGCTCATATTCTTGTTGAATAAGAAGTTTTATGGAAAATGAGTGTCTTCAGATATCATGGACTGCATCCATCAGTGGGAAGTCTATTCAGTATTTTTTTGCTTTCAAACGCTTGTTTTATGTTTGTTGTTGGATGCTTTTTAACTTTAAGAAAAAAAAAACCAAAACACCAAATGTTCAGAGGAATGTACGCAGTGCCTTTTCAGCATTGATAATGAAGCAAAAAAATAGGAAATAGATTCATTTAAACAGTTCCAGATATCATTGGTGTTGGTACTTTCAAATCAAAATATTGTTTAGGACACTCAGCTATTGTGGTTGTATGGATTTTAAGGTAGGCAGAAACTGAATTTAGTTGAATATATAAACCTCTCCTATTAAAACATGTTTAAAAGACCTCAGATAAATAATATAGTTCCTGTTAGATTTTTAAGTATTTACCAAAAGAAATCCTAATGTGTTTCTAGGGGATAGTTTGAGCAAATATTTAGTTACATACTAAGCCTATTTTCTGGCAGTTGTCAACTGTAAAGCAAACTTATTGTGCAATTCAAAAATTTTTATAGGTAATTATAAAGTGACAATAACGTTTTACTGTACAAAAATATATTTTGTGATTCATTCCTACTAAATGCACTACTGCCTCATGTAAAATGACATTTTCTACTTTCACAGCCTTTGGAGTGGCATTGGGGAAATCTAAATAGTGAACAGTTGTCGTTCAGTTTGAAGTATTTGAATACGTAAATTGTGCCTGTCTGTCTTTTTTGTAAGAAAATAAATGCAATAAAATCAGTATTTAGATTGTTTTTTTTTAAATATTCTTTGGAGATTGTTCTATGTGAAATAAACATTACCTAATTAAACTGGCTTTGTTCCTAAATTTCATTTTAAAGAGTCATTAAAGCAGCAATCCAGATGGTAGTGAAAGAACCTCTTTCAGTGCTTTTATAAAATAGAATCTAATTAAGCTTGATTGTCCTCACAATATACTTTGGGAAGGTTGCTCAGCAGTGAAGACTTCATGGCCTTTACGCCATTGAACGTGATGATGATTTTACTGATGAACTACGAATTATATCTACAGAGCAAAAGTGTGTACAGTAGGTAATGTGATAAATACATAAACCAAGAGAAAATATTTCCTACTCTCACTTTCCTTGTGACAAACGTTTTAAAAGATGGACAATGAGGCATTCTGGAATGCATTGTAAAAGCAAATATTAAACAAGATTTAATTCTGAAGGTGGAATAAAACAGTGTCAATTCAGTGGCAGATATATAGACTACAAGTTTAGTTGGTATACTGACCTCTGGTATTATAGAAGCTGAAAAAATCATTACACTTACTAGAGATATTCATTTATGCATGGCATTAAATTTGAACACTTGACTATTTTAAAATATCCCTAATATCCTTAATTAAAAGATAAACAGCTCCTGCGTGCTTCCATTTTTCTTCTGGCTAGTTATGTATAAGCTGTTTTAACATGACATAAATGCTATGGTATTAATACTCTGGTTCACTTAAAATAGCTGGATGGGAAGGTGAAAGCAGCACTTTACTTTTACTTCCAAAGGAGAGAAGTGAATTGTGCTTAAATATGAATTAAACTGTCAATCTTTTGTTTTCCTCTTTATTTGTAACAGCCTTGTCTAATTCCTACATATTTTTGACAAATTTTAGCTAGGCAGTTAAGTCTGCACAGCTGGGATGTTGATCCTAAGACCAGACCTTTGAGGTAATGTGTCAAAAACCTGGATTTCTGCTGGTGAGACATGCTAGAGTCCCATAGCCTTTGTGGGAGTAAGCCACTCCTGGTTATGCTGGTTTGTGTAATGCACTTGAAGTATCTAGTGACTGCTTAGTTCTAATGTGAACAGCATGTTCCCCAGTTATTTCCTGATGTACGCAAGCTTAGGAAAGCTTATTTGGTTCCCAGGTAATAACACATGTGAAAGGTACAATCTCTGTGCTAGCACTCACCTTTTCCAACTATTTCTTGGGCTTCCTGCTCTTCTAGTGCACATCAGAGAATAATTTACATTTAATTTCTTCAAACTCCTTTAGAAGCTTTTTTTCTTAATTAACTAGTTCAGTTTAGGGCCTTGTCAGTGAACAAACAATGAACCCTGCTAAACAGGACTGACCACAGTGATTCCTACTTGAATATAAAGCTGATGGTAGTACTGAGTACCATGCAAATGAGCAAAGTAATTCTGTGCCCACCCACTGCTGTCCTATGCCGCTGACAGCTACTAAATACAACAAAACAGAAAGGCTTTTTGGAGGCTGCTGTAAGCTGCAATTTAGGGTCCTCAAAGTTAGACAGGACTTGAGAAAACCAATTTCATTCATGAAATGGTCTTGTGGAAAGACTTGCATTGCTGGTGGAAAACCTGACGAAAAAGCCAGTACAGCTGAACAGAGCCTCTGCATCTATTGCCACTATAGGAGAAAATGCACCTTTCCTTGAAAGGCTTGCCTATCTTTCAACCTCGTCTTCCTTAACTGCTGGTAGTGAAAAGAAATTATAATAGCCCATAGTCTTAGTCTGTTAGCCCTGCAGTTTGCATTTTTCTGCTGTGTGTCTTTAGAGTTGACTAAGAGTGCTTGGCAGCTAACTTAGTTTATTTTGGAACTTACCCATTCTGATGGGGCTCTGAAGCTCCAAAACTGATCCACAAAATTACAAAACAGCATCTTTCTTCTTTGGCCAAGCAGACACAAACACCATCACAAGCAATAGATTTGTCCTGTTACACTTTGTGCTTATCTGCAAACCTTTGGCTGTCTCTTTTTAAAAGAATACAGGAGCGACATGACAAACTTCCCTCTAACAGCAAATGCAAAGAGTGAGTGTCACATTTGATTTCAAAAAGTTCATAACTGGATAGACAATCCTCTTCCTGAAGGACTGATTTTGCCTCTGAGGCGTGCTTCTAACCTTATCCTCTTTGAGCAGTAACTACCCACCCCAGGCATGCATAAGGTTGATCTGTGAATTAAAGAGCTGAAGGATGGCTCCTTCCCCAAACAATAATGATGTAGCAATCTTACTAGGTCATTGTAGGCTTTTTTGGTAGATCTAGTGTGTTTAACAGTAATGAAGTTTTGTCCTGCAACATGCTTCTGCAACAAATAAAGCTCTGAAAAAGGTGCAAGAAGTAGAATTAAAAAGTGGTAACTGGTAAAATCTTTAGAAGTCATGAACCCCTCACCTCCACTACAATCGGTTTATCTAGAGAGAAAGTAGCAAGCTGACTTGCATAACTAAAGGATACAAAAATTAAATTAAATTTTGTTCCCACATGCAGGCAGAAAATTTAACAAACACGGGGCTTTTTTATTCATTCACTATATTTACAGTAATCTAAGAACATGAAAGGACACAGCCTGATGACTGTTCCTTATATCCACAACTAAGGTACTCCCCGCTGATAAAGTCCGAGTTTCCCTTCATATCTATCACAAACTGTGTAGACGAGTTTATCCCTCAAGCACTGGCCCACTTCTTGAAACTTAAGAAATACAAATACTGACAATGTATGCTTTTCCAACATCTGCTATAACATTTACAAATACATGTTTATTTTAAGAAAGACTGATATTTGCTTCACTTCTATTCTGGGTTTAGAAATTTTTAAGTGTTCCCATGGATATGTTTATAGAGCTGTAAGACTGTGGGAATGCCCAAGAATAGCTTCGCTTTCTCTTCCCAAAGAGACGAAACTATCTCGGATTAAGGTATTTTCTAAAGAGATGAAGAATGGTTCACAATTAAGTATAAGGTGTTTTTAATAGAGCTGTGTAAAGGCCGGCCAGCTGTAAGACTTGTGTTACTTGCCCTTGCTCTACGGAAACTGGAGTCAGCCTTAGCAGTGCTACAAAGCAGCAAGTGGTAGGGTTGCGGGAAGAAGTCGGTAGAGATGTAGAGCTTACTGGGAACCACTACTTGTCATCAGGAGTATTTATTTTCCATGGGTTTTAGTCTCAGATGTGAGCAAAGTGCTTCTGCAGTAATAAAGGTACCTCATGCATATGAATAACTTCTAAATGGAGCTCCCCCCCTTTTTTTCTTATGTCTGTATTGCCGTAAATAGAAGGACGTACAGTTGAGGATGGGACAGCATACCCTAGCAAACCAAAGAACGTCCACTTGTAAAGCCTTTGACTGTGTTACAGGCCTAAGAAACACAAAGCACTCAAACCACCAGTGGAATAAGTATTTTCAAAGAAAAGAGCCAAACTAATAGCTGCAACGTTACCAAGATATTTTCCTCTATAGCTTTTACATAGGTTTCAGTTCACCCAGCTCTTGGTTCATGAGCAGCTCTGAAGGACAGAACAAGCTTCCCTGTCGAAGGGACGTGCCACTGGAGTTCAGGAGTGGTGGCACCACTTGCTCAGGGGTCTTCTTGCAAGAACAGACACCGGGACTGCACGGCTGGGTAACGAATCGCTTTGAGGCTGTCCCGTACCGGTAGAGCAGTCGGCGTACGGAACCCACGCAAAACAAGCAAGCTTTGATGTCTACTTTGCACAGAGCAGATCCACGCGCTAAGGAGCGTTCCCGAACGAGCGTGGTCTTTCAATCGTCAGTAATGCAGATATTTCAACTGGCCTTGCAGCTGCGCTCCGCGGGGCCGTGGCAGCTCGGACTGCGCAACCAGCACGCGGCGAACTCGGCCTAGGCTGGCTCCTTGAGAATAACCCTTTGTTCTGCGCCTCCCGCCTTCCCGCCCTGCCCGCGCCCACCACCCCTTTCCCATTTCTCAGCTGGGGGCCAGCGCGTTCCGCTGCCGTCTCCGCAGCGCGGGGGCTGCTGGCGGGGCTGTTG